>NC_137113.1:25860912-26309531 GCF_949357685.1 Gobio gobio
AAAAAAAATCCCAGTAATATTGTGAAATATCTGTTTTCCAAATCAATACATATTATAAAGTGTAATTTAATTCCTGTGATGGCAAAGCTGAATTTTCAGCGGCCATTACTCCAATATTCAGTGTCACATAAACCTTCAGAAATTATTCTAATAATGCTGATTTGTTGTTCAATAAAAAAATTCTTATTAATCAATGTAGACAGCAGATGTGCTGATTAATATATTTCTGGAAACCATGAAACTTATACATTGATGAATAATAAGTTCAAGAGAACAGCATTTACTCAAAATGGAAATATTTTATAGAGTTATACATGCCTTTACTGTCACTTTTGTTCAGGTTAATGCATCCTTGCTGAATAAAAGTATGAATTTCTTTCCAAACTTTTGAACGGTAGTATCACATACCAAGTGTGTTAAAGCACTCACCAGGAAGTGTATACTCAGAGAGGGAATCCAGTCCTCCTGTGCTCAGTGATCCAGACCCGCCCTTCCCTGCAGTGTCTCCAGTTCCAGAGCTAAAGGAGCCAAGGGAGTCCATCGTCTGGGAAGAGGCTTCGCTTTGACCTATCACTGAGAAGGGCTCCAGTGAGGGGAGGGGACTGAGAGCAGAGTTGAAAAATGGAGTCGTGAGCTGAGCCGAGGAGGCTGGGAGACCCGGAGAGTATGGGGGCCTCAAACCCACAGCAGTGTTTGGTAGGTTAGTGGGAATGGCCCCCTGAACTGGGTTCTGATGGAGAGACAAGTAAATATTAAGTGCTTTTACATTGATCAATCCAATATTGAGCAACAATGTCCTACTGTTCCTCCATGCAGCTCTCCATTACACTCACCACGCTGACCTCAGCTCCTTTGGGAATACTTTCCAGCAAGGTGTCCAGACACGAGGTGTCCTCATTCATCACACATTCACCCATGTGTTCAGATACAGGCACAGAGTATGGCACCCTCCCCGACGGCTCCTGGCTTGGGCTTTCTGGCATGTCTTGGGGCACAACTGGGTTCTGTGAGGGAATCTGTGGGTCATCACTGACTGGGATCGGTGTGGCCAGAGGGGCAGGGATGCATTGGGCACTTGTTAAGTCTGTTGGATAAACAGATTAATTATCTGACTCACCTCTTCATATTTTCTTAATGATTATACTCATAGAGTATTATTTTTAACCATAATTTTAAATGCTATAGGGACGTTCCCCATCAAATCAACCATTCCCTGGCTCAAATTTTTGTTTTTGTTCATATTTTTTTCTGAAGAAAGACAAACATACATAGTGATGAAAGCCAAAACATGAAATGATATGGATGTATTATATATCTACTGAATAAGCCACTGTTTTGTAAAGGGGGTCAAAATGAGAGCTTTGGAGCCAGATTACAGAAGGGTAAAAATTGCTTTTGAAAGATGGCAACATCATTATTGTATTTTTACACAGAGATTGGTAGGTCTATTAGTAAAATCTGTTGACTTTAGCAATCTTTATTGCATTAAATGCCAATGTTGACAGTTCAAAAATAGGAAAAAGCAATTCTTGTTTGCATGCCTGTAACTCAAGTATTAAAGATCCCTTAATATCCTTTTAGATTCTGGTTCTTAACAAACTTCTCTTTTGATGTCTTATTTTTACGGCCCAAATGTGGCTCATGTGCATCTCATTTTTTCTATCAACAGAAAAAAAACCATATATGATCAAAATCTAATTTCTGGTTGAGTTGACACAGAATGCATATGCTATAAAAAAAAAAGTATATAATACCTGATCCAATATCAGTCAAAGACTCAAGTCCATTTGAGGAGGTCTGAAAAGAAAGAGCAAGAGGGTGTGTTAATTTAATCCAAACCAAGCAATTCTAATTTTTACAAAATAGCTTTTATTTAATAAACCAATTTTATAGCAGGGCTCTACGCTAACATTTTTCTTGAGGAGCACTTGTGCTCCTAATAAAAAAAAATTAGGAGAACAGTCAAAAATGTAGGAGCACTTTCTGATTAATAACACGCATTATAACTTTCCCATTACAGGACGATCTTTGTCCCTTTAAATGAATGTCCAGGGGCATTTTTACCATTATAAGAGCAATGTTTTCTAATGTTATTAAATGTATGCATCATCTTTTGTTAATTTCTTCCATTAAAATAGAAAAGTTGTTTTTAAAATGTTATTTTAAACAATAAATTCAATTTAATTCAAAGCAATAAGACACAATCAGACTGCTACCAATCTAATGAAATCAGCATCAAAAGATCAGTCTTTGCACTGTAGAAGTGGCACAGCAGCTCTGAAGCGGCATTTAGACACATTTACATAGACTGTTCAATGCAGCTCATGGGTAAATAATGTTGTATAAATGTTTTAAAAATAAGTTTTTGATTTTAGAAATAGGCTATGTACAAGTTAAACTTTAAAAGTTTGACATTTTCAAATAAAAAGTCCATGCAAAGTATAAATATGAAAATAAAACCGCCAGTAGGTTACGTCACGTCTTTATGTGCGAGTCATTCATTCAATCGTTCAAAATGCAGATTCATTCGAATCGAAGCGCTTGGAGATGCGCAACAGTTCTGGTGTAGTTTCACGAAATAAATAGTATTGTGGCTAAAACGTTGTTACTTAATATCGGTCTCTGTTTATGTCTATGGCGAGTCACGCAGGGACTGTGCTCCTCTGCAGCTGTGCGACCCAAACTGTCAGAATATAAAACACTTATTATATGTGTATTGTAGTGATTCGGGATAAGACAAAAACACGGTTTGTAAAATGGATTCATGATGTACTCACTCATATATACATCTAGTAATTTTTTAAGTTATGGACTGCAGCTGATAAAGATTAAATCAAGAAATCATATAGGGGCTTTTTTAAATTATTATTTATTTATACATTTTTGGTGGCATTTTTGCACCAAGCCCCCGTTAATTTCCGACCTTGTTTATGATAATCCAAATGTGGTATTTCTAGTTAATATGGATTTGGCAGCAAAGAAACATCAGCGCGAGGCGTCTGGTAAGTGCGCAAGGCTGCGTCACACCCGTTTCACCTTGTAAACAATCTTTGAAGTGTAGTCCGTCGCACACGTTGTTTGCACATGCTCTGCTGACAAAAGGCATGAAAAGCAGTTGTTTGCAGCACGAAACGTAACGAATCTATCGGCTCACTCGCACCGGTGCGCCTAAATATTTTTTCACAGTCGCAAGCAGTAATTTTGTAGAGCCCTGTATAGTACTTTTAACTACTTTATTGACCAATATAGGGAAGGTCTGTTTTTTTTTTTACTTGCCTCCCCAGTATGAGAATTAGTTTCTCCATTGCTGTCTGCCCCAGATGTTGTAGAATCAAGCTGAAATTTAAAAAAGTGTCATGTTAGGACAAATATAACTATATAATTAGCAAATGATCAATATTTTAAAATAATATAATTTAATCTAAAAGACAAACCTGAGGGCTGACGTACGCTTTGCGGATTTTCAAACCAAGTTTGTTAGCTAGATCCTGAGCAAGCTCACTGACTTGCCTGTCCTGTGTAAAATAAAGCAAGCAAAAATGTTTTGTTAGATGTATTCATGTATTCATTACATGAATTGGCAACATAATGCATAAATATTTCTAACAGCATATTATGCACACAGTTGTATACACTAATATTCAAAAGTTTGGGGACAATGAGATTTTTTTTTTTTTAATAAGAGAAAAGTCTCTTATGCTCAGTAAGGCTGCATTTATTTGATCAGAATTAACAATAAAACAGTAAAATATTACCTATAAATATTAATAAACTAATAAATATTATTTAAAATAACTTTTCACATTTAATTTATTTTAAAATGTAATTTATTCCTGTGAAGGCAAAGCTGAATTTCCAGCAGCCATTAGTGCAGTCTTCAGTAGCTATGTTTCCATCCACCTATTTTTATATGCATTATGGGATATCGCATTTTAAAAGAAATGCTAGATGAAAACCACAAATTCTAAAAACATGCACAGAAATGATCAATTCCTTGAAGTGCAACAAAATGTAATGTGACTGTGCTGAACTGGACTAACCAGTGAACCGATCCCATTGCACAGCATCTGAAATGTTTTTTGGTCATTCTGAAATGCTTTAGCCAAAGTCTATTGTCAAAGTGGGGTTCTCAAACAGCAGGATTCCTCCTCCGAAAGCACGCTCTGGGGCGCAAGTAATATAAACGCCTACTAAACTAATGTCACTTTTGATAAATGTAACGCATCCTTGCTGAATAGAATAATTAATGTATTTATTTATTTTTAAATGTTATGCCCCCAACTTTTACACAGTAGTGCATAAACTGCAGATTAATGTTCCAGCGCTTCTGCATATGAATACTTACGTGAGGGGCAGTTAATAGGCATCCAGTGCCACACTCATAAGCTTCTCTGAGTCGGCCCAGCTCCCTCAGGCAAAGTGCCTTCCTGTAGAGTGCTCTGCGACTGCCCTCCGACACACACAGTGCGCTATCACAGTCCTGCACTCCTCGCTCGTACTCCCCCTAAACATAAAATATAAGATAAGTTTGATTTGCAGAGAATGTTTTTGCAACAAGTACTACAGGATAATTTGCACATACTGAACTCCATCAAATCCTCAGTTTACAATGTCAAAATTAAATGTCAACCAATTGTCCAATACAAATCGTACAGACTTACCAGACTATAATGTGCAGCTGCCCGGTTCACATAAAGGCTCTCTAACAGCTCAGGGGGAATGACCAGTGCTTCAGACTGAGCATACCGAGCTACATTCACACCCTCGCCGTAATGGACCGCTGCCTGTCTCCACTCTCCATCACGATACACTGCATTACCTTCATCCAGCAAATTACATACTAGCTGAGTCAGGAATGCCTGCAGAAGAAAGGAAGAGACTTTCCATTTATATTAAGATCATGAAATTCAATAAATATAGATTATCTAGGTGGGGCATTTTTTTCTTCAGGGATATTACAAATAAATCATACCTCATATCCTTCAGGTTCTGGGAAAGGCAAAGATGACCTATGGCAAAAAGACAAATACAATTAGCAATTTTGGAATCATAAACACATCAACATAGAGCAGATCGGAAAAGCAGCATAGAAATCTACAAACTTACTGAATGAATCCCAAAGCTTTCTGGATTTCTTCCTTACGCTTCTGTCGTTCTGAATCCATTGCTGTAATCCATCACAACCAGAACAAACAACCATTATGAGAAATAAACAAAAACAAAACGTATTATGTAACAAAATAAAAATACATTTTGTAGGGACAAAACATACAATTATTATGTGGTTTTATAAAGACAAAAACACAAAATGTTACATGAAAGCATTTCAGTTTTATGTGCTTTCATAATTCTAACTAACAAGTGAAACGTGTATTGGTGTGGAATTTTTTTTTAGTGACAGCAATTAGTGAAGAAAATACTAAAGATTACAACTTTTATAAACTTCATTAAGCACAATGATGGCAACTTAAACATAATTATGCACCAACAGCATGTATTACAGAATTATAATGTCTAAGGCCTAAAATGGAGATAAGCAAGTGAGGGCAGATCCCCGAGCTCGCCTAAGAAAAACACCCACTAATGCAACTCTCTCCGGACTTCAAAAACAACAAACAACAATCCTTCAGCGATGCTTGAAACACTCCTCAATATAATTCAGAATATAGAGCACATTTTAACGTTGAAAGAAGCTGTCAGTGGAACACACAAATGAGAAAGTTTACTTGCATGGGTTAACATTAGCATTACTGCTAGCTAGCGCTCGGCTAGCCCGCTAATGCTGTCAACTTCAGGTTTGTTTACACCAATAAATATCAATGACGAGTTTTACATGCCTGCACAAAACAGTATCAACACACATAAAACATATTTATAGAGTTTAATATTTTATAATCAAATTCTACCTAGCATTTTCTGCGCCGTACCCTATAAAAATCTCTTTAGAGTTCTCATGGTAGCCAATTAGCAAGCTACGTTTCCCGAGATGCTGCAGCGAGGTCACGTTTAAAGAATTACTTACCTAAATCATAATTGTTTAAAAAAATATTATTACAACTTGATTATTAAAATGCTAAATACAAGTTAGTCTCCATTTAAAAAAGCAGCTAAGTAGCAAGCTAAAGCAGAGGCTTGCTTTGGAGGACATTCAACCCACCTAAGACTTTAGATGTTCTTCTCTTCAACCAGGAACTGTTTGTTAAAGCAATAAATCCTTTGAAATGTCAGGTAAAAGGTTTGGGTATTATATTCCTTAAAAATCATACTTTTAATTTATTCGCCTGCCCCAAATCAACGGACAGAACATGTGCGCCTTGAGTCGTTTCCCCCAAGTTGCGCTCAAGTTTAACTGAACCGTCCAGACTGTGAGGTCCTAAAGGCAGAGACAGAGATGGGTCTTTTTTGTTTAAAGTGGAGCATTTAGCCACTAGGGGCATGGGTGATTTTCTTTACAAAATCTTGACAACTTGTTCATAAAGCAAACCCCAAAGCCCCATTTTGCTTTTATTAAAATAAATAAATAATAAAACCCTGTCTATTGTCTGCCTGTATTGACAGTTATTTTAATTCAGGTACATTTGTCAGTATCTGGGTTGGAGATTGTTTGTTTATATAGATTTCATAGCAATATTATATATTTATATCAGACTTTTTTTTCCTTCAATTTATGTTATAGGGTAGGATAGTGTTAAATCATTAAAAAAATGCCTCTTTAACTAAATACAAGTAAAATTACACTTCACAGTAGCTGACAGCCTGACAATTATTTTTAACATGAAAGTGTGAGAGGGCTAAAGTGTCATCAATCTTCTAGCTCACCAGAAAGACTTTTATAAAGGTCAATGCAACGTTTCATGTACTTTACAAGGGATCAGTGAGGAATATCACAGGGGTATTCATTATTATTATTATTATTTAAGCCTCCTAACTTCTTGGGAAGACTTCTCAAGGATATTCATAATGTACTGAATCATAGCAGTGGTCAAATGATTATGCATTGTTGTTGTTTTTAAAATGTACCTCTAAAACATTTTTAAAATGTCATAATAGTTTTGGAAAGGTACTTTTAAGTTGTAAAACTGAGCTTCCGGCGTTGCTAGGCTCCCCCCGGAATTAGCCTTTTGTTTACACATGTCTGTGGCTTTAAGGAATATCGTTGAAACAATCGCGAGGAGAAACTGAAGTAGCACTGTAAGCTTTTAACGTTATACGTACTTTTATTTTCCAAAAGCAGTTGCGCTCTATCTATATATTGAATAATATGTGTTTATTACTAGCTGCTTGCCGGGTACTTGCTGACAGTAAATAGTCTCTTGAAGATAACGGTTGTCTCGACTTATTATACGAGTCAATTTGAAATTAAGATGAATTGCTTTGGTTTTGGTTAACTGCATATCTGTAATTATTAGAGCCTGATCTGGACACTGTCAGTATATGTTGGCTGCAGCGATTAATGCTAAAATAACATGTACTGAAATAGGTTTTATGTTGATACAGGTAACGTTAGGACTTTGACTTCAAAATGCCCTTGTTTGGCAACACGTTCAGTCCAAAGAAAACACCTCCTCGGAAGTCTGCTTCCCTTTCCAATCTACATACAGTAAGTATAAGTTTCTTTTGGTATGATGCATTTCACATAAAGAAATGTGTATCTAGAGGCTAAACCATCATTTCATGTTTTTTTCAGTTGGATCGGTCAACACGGGAGATTGAATTGGGTCTGGAATATGGATACCCCATGATGAATCTTGGCAGCCAGAGCTTTAAATTTGAAGATGGCCAGTGGATCTCTGGTATGGCTTTCTACAATAAACAGACCGATTAGTAGCCTGTTTAAAAAATGTAATGAATGTCTTTGTCAATCACAGAGTCAGGGGGTAATGTATCAGGGAAAGAGGTACAGCGACTGAAGAAGAGGAATCTACAGTTAGAGGAGGAGAATAATCTGCTGAGGCTAAAGATTGAGGTTCTTCTTGATATGGTGAGTGTTGAATGAATATAATGCTAAAAGACACACCAGCTTGAAAAATATGTAGTCTAAGCTAAATCTAAATAATAAAAATTAGCAAAATTCTCAAAGTGATTTAACATATTCTCATTAGCTTTCAGAATCAACAGCAGAAACCCATCTAATACAGAAGGAACTTGAAAATGTGAGTAGAAGAAAGAAATGATGGAAGGAACTAAAGAAGATTCACTCTTTGCTTTAAGTGAATACAATGTATGGATTTTTCAATGAAATTAGAATAACTATTCTAAGAAAATATTTAATATCAGTTTAATTTACACAATTGATTTGTTTAAAAACAATGTATCACTTTGTATATTTCCTTTTTTAAATGTACTGTTTCAATATGACTGAACAAAAATATTTAGGTTAATGTAATTTCATAAAATCTTTATATAAGCATATTTTTTGTGCATTTTTTATTTTGCCATAAAACATCTATATTGTGTCTGTTTTAAAGAAAGTGCCCTCAAAACTACCATTGTTAAACATGCTGTTGAATTCAACTAAATGATTTCAGATTACATAAACGTAGCTATAAGACATTCATTATGTTTAGAATACAAAACTTGTCATTCTTATAGCCAGTTATACCAAATCTTCATTCCTGTGGCTTCAGTAAGTGCTCTTACATGACAGTGCCAAAACCTTTCTGCATGTGTCGATCTGAACGTGTATTCAAATGACTGGAAACAATCACACTCTTTCTTTGGTTCCACAGTAAGATTAGCCAAGAGCTGTAAAGGTTTAAACATGTACATGCAGATTTAAGAGGATTTTCTTATGGTGTGTGAGGCACGTATTGCACGACTAAGGTTTTTTCTTTTCTCTCATTGTCTTAAAAAAAAAAAAAAGTATACATATTTAATAAATTGACGAATAAATGTACTGATTTTATAGTGCAAATAGTGCATTATTTCCTACTTTTCTTTTATTTAATTGGACTTCTCTCAAGTGGACCTTGTTGAAACAAACATTTCATATAAAATGTTCATATTTATAACGGTTTTCGCCACAGAACTAAACTACTTACATTGGTGTTTTGACTTGTTTTTAGGATAAAAATACATTGTGCAAGTTACTGTACTAATGTCAACAAGTAAACAACCAAATACCTCTTGTGCTATCCAGGAATTTCACCTCATTTCCTACAAATAAGAGACTTTGTGGGTATTACAGATTATTAGTTGGAAGTTTGAGAACAGGAAGGAGGTGCAACAGAAGGTTTATTTAACAGATTATCCTTTAAATTCATTCATATGTACAGTGTAGTCTGGTTTGATAACATAAGACTTGGTAACTTATGAAGGTACATTTAATACATTATGTTTATTAAGAAGACCAGGTATACAGCTACTTGAGATTTTCTGCCTTATCAAAAGCCAGGTAAGACATTAACTTGCGTTTCGAATGGCTTAAAAACAATCAAATAATTCTTATCAAGATGATATTTTATACATCTCTATGAAGATTTTTAATCTCTGAGGAGCATCTGGATTCCACTTTTCCGTATGACCACTCATTCTAGTGATTAAATGTGAGATACAGATATGTTAAACTACAGATATATTACATTTAATGTCTGTATTTCTAAACTAATTCTAGAGATTCTGTAAAACACTGTAGTATTATAGTATAGACAAGTGTAGATTCACATTTAAAACAGTAAAGATGAATTGCATTAATTAAAACATTTAAAGCAGTCATTTTAAAAGTCTGTCCCAATTGGAATCTGTCAGACGTCTGTTTATGTCAAAATCCAGACATTCGGAATCTGATTATATAACGTTAATGCACACAAGTGGTGTAAAAAATATTTTTAAAGGAAACATACCCACACCACAGTTCCCTCCTCATTGAAATAATGCATCCTGTTAATATATTCATATTACATTCCTAATTATTTTGTCTGTAAATGCAAAATACAAGCAAGAAAAAAAAGAGATTTGAGCAGCAAGGATTCAATCAATTGTAACAGAAATCAATGGGGAAAACTTACTAAATATGATGCATTATACATAACATTTTAACTATTGATCTGACTGTACTGATGCTGCATGAGAACTCATCTAAGCTGTACGATGACATCCTTTTCTGCAGAACCGCTTTATAGATGAAATGAACTAATTTAATAATCGATGATCTTTACAACGGAACTGAATCAACACTGAACTGACTTCAGCTAAACAACAGCATTGAACAACATTGTTTCAACTGCTTTGAAACAATCTGTACTGTATAAAGAACTATATAAATAAATGTGACTTGACTTGACATTGGGTGATGGATATAAATGTGAGTGTCAGTCACTTAATGAGTAAGTCGACCTATGATTATACTTCCTGTGGGTGAAGGGAAACTTCTGGCTTGTACTTATAAACTAACTTCCTTTGTGTGATGTGGTGCAGGTGCTTGAAAAGCAGCACATGTTCAGTAGTGCATCGACTGAATAGAAATTTTTACATATTACTGCTTCCATCTGAAAAAGTGTTTTGATTCTACAGATAATATAAGTATATCCAAAAGGTTTTGTCTGCTCTTTTGGAGGCCTGAGCAGCTATGGGAATTACTGTAGATGAGAGAGAGACAGAAGGTGCCCCAGATGGCGGCTGGGGCTGGATCGTTTTGCTGGGAGGTTTTGTCATCACTGGCTTCTCGTATGCCTTCCCAAAAGCTATAAGTGTTTATTTCAAAGAACTGATGCGAGAGTTTGACTGTGGATACAGTGACACAGCCTGGATTTCTTCTATAATATTAGCAGTGCTCTATGGTTCAGGTAAGATACTGTAAATTGAATGTTGTCAGATTTATAAAACCTTTAAGATTTTTCTTCTTAATGCTCAATATATAATTTCATTTAATCCAGGTCCAGTCTGTAGCATCATGGTTAATAAATTTGGATGCCGGCCAGTCATGTTGGTTGGAGGATTACTGGCTTCAGGAGGGATGATAAGTGCATCTTTCAGTGCTAATATTATCCAGCTTTATCTGACTGCAGGTGTCATCACGGGTAACTAAAAGATATTTGAAATCAATTATTTATAATTCTATGCTAGTTCTGGTACTCTGTGGGGAGTTTTCAGTGACTCTTTCAGCATGTTACATCGCCAGGAGGTGGCGGAATAAAGCCATAATGCATCTTTGTGAGTGAGTCATTGAATTGTTAATTCAAACAATTAGTTCATAATTCATATACATTAATTCTGTACCAAAACATAATCTGTGTGTTGCTTGGTGGTTGATTTTTGATTAGTTTGAACTATTTTCTTTGGTGAAACAAAAAGTAACTGGTAATATGTCTAGCTATAAATATATTTGTAAAATGCGAGTTATTCAGTATTGACCTCTTTTTTTAAAATTAAAACTGAGAAATAGCAATCGTGGAACAGCATGAATGTGAGTGTGATATTTATAACATTTAGATTTAAAAAAAAGTTAATATTAACTAACTTTTATTTTATAGACATATCCGGCTTTCCGTGTTTTCACTGTTATACGCTAGGGGGCACTATTACACATCTTCTGAAAGAGTACTGATGGTGTGAAGTCCTCCTGGGATGTTCGTATTTATGAGGTGAGAAGTCGTGTTTACGACATCATGTGTAACTGGTATCGTTATATATTAGGCTAATTGTAATTATAACAAGCACACGATAAATGGCAGTTCTCTTTCATAGGTTCACTTGACGCTGCGTCACTTTATGACATAATGGGGACGCCCTCTGGGTGTGCCGATTGTCTGAAGCCCTTATAGAATCATGCCAATTGATTGGCTGATGGCGAGCACGACGCCCCACTTGACGTAGTCACCTATATTAGCGTGCGCGCGCCATCTGCTCCTCAGATTTCTCTGCCTTCACGAAGCGGCCATTTCATGCCCTTCGGTTTCGATATTTACCTCAGCACTTTGTTCTCCTTGTGGTGAAGTGCTATGGAATTCCGACGTTGCCCACCGCCGTGCACTCGCTTCATCGCGATCGATGATCCCCACAGTAAGTGTGTTAAATGTCTGGGGTTTTCTCACACACGCGACGCGGTTCAGGGGTTCTCTAATTGCAAATACTGCGATAACCTCCTTCTTAAAACCCTCCGCTCGAGGCTCGCGGTTTTTGAGAGGGAGTCTTCCGTTTTCCCCTGTCGCGCTCCCGAGGCCGCGCAGGCCTCTCTTGGATCCGCGACCTGGAGTTCGGATGTAGAGCTCGAGGATGTGGAGACGGGCCTCGCCCTTTCTCTCCCTCTCTCCCCCGAGCACGTGCGCGGGACTCCGCCTGTGGAATACTCGCATGATTATCTCTGTCCCAGCCCGGAGGCACGCGATGCGGTTTCCTTCGGGCTGGAGGATGTCATCTTCACTGCAGCATCCGACTCCGAGGATTTCGGTGCTGCAAATACTGACAACGCTCTCCCGCCTAGTGGCCAGGAAGCGCGGCCATCAGCGGCATATGATGAGCTTGTGGATGTACTCGCGCGCGCTACACAGAAGCTCGCCATCGAGTGGCCGGATGAACCCCGCGAAGCTCAATCTTCTCGGTTGGATGAGAGATTCCTCAGCGGCCCTAATTCTAGGCCTCTGCGAAGGAAGCTGCCATTCTTCAGTGATCTACACAGTGAGATTTCCAGATCCTGGAAGCAGCCGTTCTCAGCCCGCCTAACTAATGCGGCAGCCGCTGATTTTACCAACCTCGTGGGTTTTGAGGAACAGGGCTATTCCGCCATTCCCGCGGTTGAGGACACGCTGGCCACTCACCTCGCGCCATCTTCAGCTCCCTCGTGGAAGTCCCGCCCCCTTCTTCCCACTAAGCCGTGTAGGACCTTCTGCCCTCATTGGCAAGTCCTACATGGCGGCTGGTCAAGCTGGCATGGCCCTTCATACTATGGCCATTCTCCAGGCCTATCAGGCGGATGTACTGAAGGAAATGGACGAGGGCACCGGTTTGACACCGGAAGCAGTGAAGGAGCTACGCAAAGCCACGGATTTGGCGTTACGGGCTACTGAGCACACAGCTCGCGCTGTAGGACGCTCTATGGCGGGCGCGGTGGCTGCGGAGCGCCACCTATGGCTCAATCTCACTGAGATTTGCGATAGGGAAAAAGTTTTCCTTATGGGCGCTCCGATTTCTCAGTCCGGATTGTTTGGGCAGGCGGTTAATACTGTGGTTGAGAAGTTCAGATCTGCAAAATCCCAGTCTGCCGCTCTTAAGCAGTTCATGCCGAGGAGAGCGAGGGACGCTCCTTCCCCCTCCCCCTCCCCCTCTCAGTCCAGAGATCGCCCCTCTTTCAGAAGGGAGTTTACCACCAGGAGGAGCGACCAGAGTCATCCTCCACCCACCACGGTCCGGGGAGCTCGTGGTCGTCCATTTCCCCATCAAGGTCCTCACAGACACATCGACCCAAAGTGGCCCAGCAAACCTTCTGCTTCGGCCACTTCGAGTCGCTCCTGACCCTCTGGTTAGAAAAAGGGGAGCTGCAGTTCACGACCGGGGCTGGGTCAGACCGCGCAAGCGTTTCTGCCCGCCCCCCACCAGCTCTCCCTATCCAGCTCTGTCATTTCCGCCGCCCAGCGCGCCTCGGAATACAGAACCGACCCTATCCTCGCCTTTTCCAGCGCTGAAGGAAGGAGACGCTGTTTGCTTTTTCCGCCTTTTTCCATCCGCCGCTCGTCCAGACGGAGACACATCCGGTCTTCTCCGGGAACCGGAGCGGCCCAGCCTTACACTGCCTACTCCGCGCCAGGAAGCCACGTGCTCTCCTCCGCGGATGGACACACCCCCCTCCGAGGTCCAGCTCGACACCCTATCCCAGGTATGTCCACCGCACCTCAACATACCTCCCACTTTGTCAAATTTCTTCCACAAGTAGAAGCTTTTGCCAGGGATATCATCCTGGGTCCTCCGCACGATTCAGTCAAGCTACACGTTCAGTTCTGTCGTAACCCTCCTCGCTTCGACGGGGTCGCTCAAACGGTAGTAAACAGCGCCTCTCAGGCTTCTGTGCTACAACAAGAGCTCTCTTCTCTCCTCCTAAAGGGGGCAATAGAGGAAGTTCCGTTAACAGAGAAGAAATGTGGCTTTTTCAGCCGTTATTTCCTTGTTCCGAAGAAAGAAGTCCATCCTGGACCTCCGCCGCCTGAACTTCGCCCTCTACAAAGGGAAGTTCAAGATGCTAACGCTCAAGACTATCTTGTCTCAGATACGTGCGGAGGACTGGTTTGTCACTATAGACCTGAGAGATGCTTACTTCCATATTCAGGTTGTCAGACGACACAGGAAGTTTCTCAGGTTCGCCTTCAAAGGGAAGGCTTATCAATACAAAGTCCTTCCCTTCGGCCTTGCCCTGGCACCAAGGACGTTCACGAAGAGTATGGATGCTGCTCTGGCCCCGCTGAGGCTCCAGGGCATCCGTATTCTCAATTACCTGGACGACTGGCTTATTCTGGCCCACTCCAGGGAGTTAGCCTCTCATCACAGAGATGTCGTTCTTCGACACGTTCAATCTCTTGGCTTGAGAGCGAACACCGACAAGAGCGTTCTTACTCCGGCTCAGCAGACCACCTTCTTAGGTGTTCGTCTGGATTCCGTTCCGATGCAGGCCCGTTTGGCCCCTGCTCGGATTTCCAGTATCACAACATGCTTGGTCCGCTTCAGGCTAGGCCATCATGTTTCTGTGGGTACGTGTCGCAGGCTCCTGGGTCTTATGGCCGCAGCTTCCCCGGTGCTCCCCCTGGGACTGCTCCATATGAGGCCCTTCCTCTGGTGGATGAAACGCTCAGGGGCTCGGTCAACAAGATCGGCCCTTCGCCTATTGAAGGTGTCACGCGGCTGCTTTCGTGCCCTATCAATGTGGCGAGACCCTCTCTTTCTTCAGAAAGGGGTCAAGATGGGGGCTGTTTTCCGTCGCCAAATGGTTACGACGGACGCCTCTCTTACCGGCTGGGGTGCGGTATTCGAGGGCAGACTAGCTATGGGGATCTGGGAGGGGGAATTTCTCTCCTGGCACATAAATTGCCTGGAGTTGAGAGCGGTATCCCTGGCCCATCAACATTTTCTCCCCTCACTCAGGGGGCATCATGTCATTGTTAGGACCGACAACATGGCAGTGGTGTCTCACGGAAATCGCCAAGGAGGATCACGGAGGACAAGTTTTTGTCCCTGAGAGCAGTCCATGTACCCGGAGTCTTAAACCTTGCTGCAGATTACCTGTCGAGACAGAAGCTCCGGTCGGGGGAATGGATGCTGAACCCTCAAACTGTGTTACAGATTTGGGAGATGTTCGGGAAAGCGGAAGTGGACCTCTTTGCCCCGAAGGAGTCGTCCCAGTGTCGGCTCTGGTTTTCTCTGAGCTCTCCGGCCCCGTTGGGGATAGATGCGTTCGCGCATCCATGGCCCAATCTGAAACTCTATGCGTTCCCGCCCATCAAGCTGATTCCGGCAGTTCTGTACAGAGTCAGGGAGAGTGGGGCCAGCCTCCTGCTGGTGGCTCCACACTAGCCATCCCAGGAAGCTCTATTCCTCCAAGTGGAGGGTCTTTGAGTCGTGGTGCTCGACTCATGCAGTAGATCCAGTTAACTGCCCAGTTGGTTCGGTTCTGGAGTTCCTGCAGGAGAAGTTTGCTGCTGGAGCAGCGGCCACCACCCTTCGGGTCGATGTCGCAGCTATCGCTGCCGGTAGGGAGTCGGACGAAATCCCTCTGGGCAAGCATAGATTGGTTTCATCTTTCATGCGAGGGGTTAGGTGCCTGAGACAAGCACGCTCCTCTGGTATTCCTTCTTGGGACCTCTCCGTGGTCCTTGAAGGGCTAACTTTGGCTCCATTTGAGCCTTTGGAGTCAGCTCCTGAGCGAATTCTGATTCTCAAAGTTGCTCTTTTGTTGGCTCTGTCTTCTTTGAAACGAGTGGGCGATCTACAGGCTCTCTCTGTTAACGGGACCTGTATGGATTTTTCCCCTGGCCTAGTCAAGGTTACCTTAAGACCAGTGGCGGCTACTGGTCTGTCAGAGAGGGGAAGCTCATTTTCGGCCTACATCATAAAATTGTCTATTTATTTAAAAGTAAATTCTGCCCTACGTAGCCTAGCCTACTAACGTTATATGAATGAATGAATGAATGAATGAATGAATGAATGAATGAATGAAGGAATGAATGAACGATCTAAAAAAAAAAAATTTTAAACTCTGTAAAACTGAAACAAGGAATGTGGTGTATAATTGTGTGAAATGTATGATGAAAATCAAGCAATTTCGCCAAGCAAATATCAAAGAAATAGGTTGCAGCAGTTTTTATTTCGACTGAACTTGAGAAATCCCTGATGGGACTGAGCGCGAATAGCTTCAGTGATTCCTTATAGTACAGAATCGCTGTCAGTCAAAAGGAGATGCAGTCTTTCGACAGACCCTCCAATCATCACGCAGAAGCTCGGAGTCTGGGCCAGCCCACTCCCCATTCACCCCCAGAGACGCTGAGCGTCCGTGGGCGGGACATAATCGCAGCGTTTATCCAATGACCGTCTAGTTTCGAAGCTCTGAAAAAAAACATTCAAAGCAGCCCCATTGAAGTCAATGGACGCTGGGCTTCAATAGGGAAATGCACTGTGATGCTGCGGGAATGTATGAGAAGGAAATCGAGTCAGCCGACCTGCTATATGTAACTGATTCTGAACGAACTCGTCTTTGAGATGAACGTTTTCTAACGCATTTTTAGTCAATAAAATGTTAATACAATAGTACATATTTGACCATTAATTTTGTGACATTATAAGGGAAGCCGAGCTTCCCTTGCAGTCTTAAAGAAATCGCCACTGCTTAAGACCTAGGCCGGGTTATGTGCCCAAAGTTTTGTCCACGTCATTTCGCTCTCAGGTTATTACTCTTCACTCCTTTCACCCCCCTCCGTTTGACTCGGAGGAAGACGAGAAACTTAATTTGCTCTGCCCAGTTCGAGCGCTGAAGTGTTATGTTGACCGTTCCGACGGTTGGAGGAAATCTAACCAGCTGTTGGTGTGCTTCGGTGCTGGCTTGCCGCTTCGAAGCAAAGGGTTTCCCATTGGGTGACAGAGGCTATTTCCTTAGCTTATGAGGTGCGTGGTTTACCTTCACCTCTTGATATTAGAGCGCATTCTACTAGAGGTGTGGCTTCCTCTTAGGGCTGCAGCTATCGATTCTTTTTGTAATCGATTAATCTAGCACTTAATCGGTCGATTAATCGGATGCAATTTTTTCCCATGTTTTTAAACAACCAAAACAAATAATGCATAACGAAAATGAAGAGGAAAAGCAATAATTTATTAAAGGGTTAGTTCACCCAAAAATAAAAATTCTGTCAGTAATTACTCACCCTCATGTTGTTCCAACCATGTAAGACCTTCGTTCATCTTCGGAACATAATTTAGTATATTTTTGATGAAATCTGAGAGCTGTCTCACTCCTCCATAGGCTTTCAGAGGGAATGAAACTTGATGGCCCAGAATAGTAAGTAAAAACGTCATTTAAGGAGTCCAAATGACTACAGTTGCTCTGTATTAAGTCTATCATGCGACGAAAATACTTTTTGAGCGGAAAAACAACAAAAATAACGACTTTATCACACTATTATTGTTGTTCAATTTGAGCCTCTGACGAGAGTTCGCGGGAGTGCCACGACGCATGCACGAGAACTGAGATTAACCCTACTCCGAAAGAGTGAGCAGCCAGTAACAAGTAGTAGTAGAAGAAGAACGCCGTAATCTCAGTTCTCGCGCATGCGTCGTGGCACTCCCGCGAACTCTCGTCAGAGGCTCAAATAGAGTGCCGAAGTAATGACGTCACTTTGTAGGCCAAAACGCGGAAGTGAGTTAGCATTTTAGCCCTACCGGTTCCCTCGCCCTAAAGTCTATGGGTTTTTTGAATGGGTTTTTGCTAAATCGCCTGAAATAAGGTCTGTGGTTAACAAAGCCTCTAAATATTTTCACGTTTTGATCTATGACATAAAACACATTAGTTAAAACCTGCTTGTGATTTTTTTAAACTTTATTGTGTCTTAAAAACGATGGTTGCTAACAAGTTGCTAAAAGGGACTACATCCTTTGGCGGGGACTTTAGACGTCATCGTGACAAACAGGCAATCTCTCACTAGCCCGCGTTTCAGCCTAAGAATGAAGAACTTATGTGGCGTGAATAAATCGCGCTATTCGCGCAAAGTTGGATGCTTGAACATTTGGAGTTTACTCTCTTCACATGTTCGTCTCGTTGAGAAATGACTGACATGGGCTGTGTTTACACGTCTTTTTGTGTTAAAATCTACTGTTAATGTGTGACAAAATGTAGTTTTAAGACTTTTTCAGTCGATAATGTAGTTGTTTAAAGCTCAAATCTGTGGTTTATTTATAAGAAGAGTGCCTATTTTAACATTTTATCTGGTGTTTTCGGAATTGTGAGCTCCAGTGAGTCAGCGGCGGTCAGCGCTTGTTTACCCGGCGAGAGTTGACTTTCCTCGGCTAGTCCTTCTGACGTCTGCCGCTGGCCATACCTGTCAAGTATCCCGTTTTGGCCGGGAAAGTCCCGTATTTTACCCTTCTTTCCCGCCGTCCTCCCGTATTAGTATTTTCCTGTAAATCTCCCGTATTTTAACCTGCGTTATTAAAAAACAATAATACCGGAGTAAAAAAAACAAAAACATTTCCAACCTGAGCACTCTAACTAGCCTCGCGATAACTGCCATCTGCAGTAGCCTACAGTAAAGGTGTCAGTTGTCGCGAGGTTAGTGTGTGAGGTCAGATGACGAGTGACAACGCGGGAAAAAAACCAAACAGAGACGGATGATGGACGTAACGATAGAGACGGATTAAGGCACTCCTGCCAAAAAAAAAAAAAACTTCGTGTAAATACCGTGATCAATGGGACAGCGAATTTAATTATAAAATGTAAGTGACTTAATGTTAATTCATTGTTTATGGAACTGGTGTATGGAATCGGTGTCATTTCCAGTCGTGATGGTATTCAGGAAAACAGCACTCTTGTTAGTGTGATGTTGCTTAACTGTATCATATGTTATAAATATAATAACTACACAATTTTAACCATGCATGTTAACTGAGTTTCTTTGAATGAGCGGCGCTCATTTGTTTTCGATTTTCTCCAGCTCAACCTTGTTATTGTCAGTTCGTTTGATAGTATTATCCACTATCGATCTCCACTTACACTAACTATTCCCTAGTGATTCCCTAGTTATTTTTTGTTTTGACATTTTACTCAGGATACTTGTCCGTTGGGCAAGTAAAATTATTTTTCACTTGCCCCTTCAAAAAATCCACTTGTCCCGGACAAGCGTTCATGTCGAGCCCTGCCCATAGCAATGCAAGTTCAGAAAGGGTATCATTTAGCATGGTACGAAAGATTGTTACAGAGATTAGGATGACATTAGACAACAGAACTGTTTGTGGTCTACTCTCATGTAAAATGAACCACTCTGGCCCAGACCACAAATACACTCCTTCCAAAACAGTCTTAAAGAATGCAAAGTCTGCAACAAATTTGTACAATAACTCACTAAAGAGTAAAGAAAAGTTATGTGAAATGAAAAGAAAAACTGTAAAAGAAAAGCAATATGAAATGAAAAGAATGTGTGGAATGAAAATAAAATGTAAAGACAAGCAATGTTAAATGAACAGAAAATATGCAAATAAGCCTTTAAATAAATGCTCATCATATATACTCTTTTGTGTTTTCATTTGGGCTATAACACCTGTCTTAAAATGTAAGGGATACTGGAGCTTGGTTGGGATGGTGGGACTGCTTGCGGTGGGCACCGAAAAATTTCCCTTATTTTCAAATCCAAAACTTGACAGGTATGGCCGCTGGCTCTGATGTCTCTGTGGCGTCTCCAGCTATAATTAGTCTTGTGGAGATTTAACGGCCCATATTTGCTCTCATGGATCTATAATTTGTTCGCTGGCAAATCGTTTAGGCTGAGGGCAAAGTGAAGTTTCATTACTTGTTTATTTTTAGGCTATAACTGTACGTTACCGTTGTAAGTTAGCCGACTAGCACTGACTTTGAATGTTTGACTGAATTGTTTGCTTTATTTCATGTGTAGCTTATTATACGTTTTGTATTATTGATCATACATAACTTGCATTTAACAAAAAGGGACTGGGTTGTGTTTCATGTCATTTAATGTTATCACAGTGATAATCATATTGTCTGAAAAAACATTAACAAAAGATAAATCTCAGAGAGGCACGCATAAACAAAATTAGTTTCTTACATTTTTGGAAAAAACGAATGGGCAATATTTCTCATGAAAAAGTGGATAAGTGTTCATACACATGATAATGAGCGAGCGTGCTTTTAAATAAAGTTTGAGGAAGCTTGATGATGACGTTGATCCGCGACCATGGTGTGCTGTAGTCCGTTTATAGCCTACCGTTAGCATTTTATATCTGACGGCTTTATTTGGGCTTCAAAATGTATACATTTTGGATTAACTTGTAAAGATTATCTTGGTAGACAAAACGTGTAAGGGTCATAACTCTTTGTTGAACACAGATCTTATTTTTTGCGATTTTCCAAAAGTCTATGGGGAAAATGAATGGCTTTTTGATCGAGGGAACCAAGCCTGTAGTGCTCCAGTCAGAAATTGAAGCTTTCGGGCCTCGATCGCCCCCCGGTGGCCGGTCCCAGTATAGCTCCTAAACCCCGCCTCTCCATGCATTTCAATGGGCGCGAGACACACTAAACTATTTAATTACATTTCAAATAATTGTTTCCTAAAGATGGTTTCTGTCATTTTAGGCAGTTTTTATTACAATAATTTCATTTCAAGTGTTCGTTTTTTAAATAAGTTTCGTTTTAGTGAGTTATTTGATGCTATAAAAACGGGGGTGTGACGTCATGATTGACAGCTGAGATTGACGGCTTCTCTGAGTGAAGTTGTCACTGAGGCACTAACAGACTTTTTTCTGGATTTTTGTGAGGAGATTGGAGCTTTAGCTTTCATTTCTACACTTCCATAACTGTTTATTTCACACCAACATAATTAATTATTCTGCATCTGTGAGAGTGTGGGCGGGCTTTTGATAATCGCGCCTCTACTTCCTGTTCTCTACTGCGCAACTCCGGTCCCGAGATCGCTACTGCGCAGACTCGGTCCCAAGATGTCAGCGCCGTGAGCGGGCCTATGAAAGCTTCAACTTTGGTCAGCGGAAGTCAATGGAGTCGCGTCGTCCATATTTTTTTACAGTCTATGGAGGGAACCCATGCGCCGCTAACTTCCGGGTTGGCCTACAAAGTGACGTCATTACCTCGGCACTCTATTGAACAACAATAATAGTGTGGAAAAAAAACAATAATAGTGTGATAAAGTCGTTATTTTTGTTGTTTTTCCGCTCAAAAAGTATTTTCGTCGCATGATAGACTTACTGTAGTCATTTGGACTCCTTAAATGAAAGTTTTTACTTACTATTCTGGGCCATCAAGTTTCATTCCCTCTGAAAGCCTATGGAGGAGTGAGACAGCTCTCAGATTTCATCAAAAATATACTAAATTATGTTCCATTAGGCTACTAACAAATAATATATCATATGTGGTGAGCGTGAGCCTATTTGCTATGGTAACCTAGCAACCTGTGTCTGTGTGTGTGTGTGTGTGTGTGTGTGTGAGGCTTCATTGCAGTTTGGTACAGCAGAAATACATACATTCATTTTTAATAGAACGCTGCATTTGGCTTGCATCACTTGCATTGCAGTGCATTTTAGGTGAAGCATCCGTTCGAAAAATCGCGTCACAAAATCACGTCCCGGTGTATACAGTGAATGCTGAAATTATTGCTGCGTGGCTACATAAAAGTTTAAGCATATGTGATGCATTGCCACGATTGGTCTGACTGGCGCGAGAGAGAGAGAGGAGGGTGCATGCGTGTGTGTGTGTGTGTGTGTGTGTTACTGATTTTCTACTATCAGTTCTGCGCTGCTCTCCGCGCGCGATCTTCACACGAAAAGAGGTCATGCCTTCAGGGCGAGCGCTCGTTGTCAAAGACGCGACACGGCTCAACTCTCCGTGTCACAGAAAAAAGCTGAGCACTGAACGGATAAGTTTTTCGTATTGTTGTTTTAGCATAGTGCACAACCGCTTCAATGTTCAAACTGGCAAGGCTTTAAAAGCATTTACTTGACAAACTTTATGAGGATGAAAGTGGAAGCGATCTGGCTTTGAGGCTTGCGCGCGCGCGTGTGTGTGTGTGTGTGTGGCAGCTATAAGAACGGTAATCAACTTACATAAACTGTGTAAAACATGCAGTTACTATAGTGATTCTGGGCATCTAGAATCTAAACTAAATTCAAAATGTATCACGCGCTATGGTGTGCTTCATGAACACTGAACAGCGGTCCGTGTGAATCAGATCCTGCGCATAGTGCGCGTCATAGGAATTTAACGAGGCTTCGAGGCAGAATTTTTGCCTCGAGGAATTTTTGTAATCGAGTTAATCGAGTAACTCGATGAATCGTTTCAGCCCTACTCCTCTCAAGCACTTTTTAGAGGGGCTCTTTTGGAAGATATTTGTGTGGCGGCAGGTTGGTCTTCTCCGCACACTTTTGTGAGATTCTATAGTTTGGATCTCGACATGGCTCTGGGTTTGCATGTCCTGTCTGCTTAACCTAGTCATGCAGGTTATCTGGTGTTCTTTGAGCCAGATACGGCAGCGCTTTAGCTTGGCGTGTTTGGTATATCGTTCCCATTATGTCATAAAGTGACGCAGCGTCGAGTGAACCTATGAAAGAGAACGTCTCAGGTTACTTGCGTAACCTATGTTCTCTGAGTAGGGAACGATACGCTGCGTACGCTGCCAAGCTCCTCGCGCTGTCGACAGGCCTTCCTTTTCGGCAGAGAAATCTGAGGAGCAGATGGTGCGCGCGCGCTAATATAGGTGACTACGTCAAGTGGGGCGTTGTGCGCGCCATCAGCCAATCAATTGGCGTGATTCTATAAGGGCTTCAGACAATCGGCACACCCAGAGGGCGTCCCCATTACGTCATAAAGTGACGCAGCGTCTCGTTCCCTGCTCAGAGAACATAGGTTACGCAAGTAACCTGAGACGTTTCCAGGACGAGTAAACATAGAATTTTAACGAAAATTTACCATCAACCACAGACGTTGCATCCATTGATTCCGCCATGTTTCTCACTGACACGCCCCCAACTCGTACAGATCGGGGCTTAAAGAAATGCATGTTCAGAATATTCATACAGTAAAAACTTTGTGAAAATGATCAAAAAAGCTGGCGGTGGCTGGCAGCTTAAAAAACAACAACGCTGGTGGGGAAAGAGTTAAGGACATATTACCTGTTACTACATTTTTGTTTTGCCAACAATTAATTCCAAACAAAGTCAAAACACATTGGGTGTATTGATATTGCTAAACACAAGACATTGCTTTTTTTATTAAACCAAAATACTATTATAAAAACATGTCTGGAAGATGTTAATGTCAGTGTAGTTGCATCCATTTTTGAATGAATAATGTCTTTCTCTCTTTAAAGGTCTTGGACTGGCATTGAACTTCCAACCATCACTGATTATGCTGGGGTCTTATTTTGACAAACGCAGACCAATTGCCAATGGACTGGCGGCAGCAGGAAGTCCTGTATTTCTGTCAGCTCTTTCTCCATTAGGACAAGAGCTGCTCAACCACTATGGATGGAGAGGAGGCTTTCTCATTACCGGTGGTCTTCTGCTCAACTTATGCACCTGTGCAGCTGTAATGAGACCCCTAAAGCGTAAAGAAAGGAAAGCAGTCTGTTCCCAAGAGCTCAAGGAAATGCTGCCTCCTGAGGCTGGACAAGAGACTATAATTTGTGAAGATAATAATGATAAAAAGCCCACTAAAAAGAAGCTTTTGGACTTTAGTGTACTTTATGACAGAGGGCTCATTATTTATATCATTGCCAAATTTATAGTTGTCCTCGGCCTATTTGTTCCAACTATTCTCTTAGTCAACTACGCTAAGGACCAAGGAGTGCCTGACAAGGATGCTGCCTTTTTGTTGTCTATAATAGGATTTATTGACATCTTTGCTCGTCCCACATGTGGCATATTGGCCAGTTTAAAATGGATCCGACCAAAGATGTCTTATTTCTTCAGCCTGGCCTTGCTCTTCAATGGCCTAACAGATGTTTGTTCAGCTACAAGCACAGACTATAAGGGACTAATTATCTTTTGCGTGTTCTTCGGGCTGTCTTATGGCATGGTGGGTGCTCTACAATTTGAAGTGCTGATGGGTATTGTGGGAACAAGCAGTTTTTCCAGTGCACTTGGCCTAGTGCTCCTCATTGAGGCAGTGGCTGTGCTGATCGGACCGCCCTCTGCTGGTGAGTTATGATGAAACATGCCTTAAACTTAAATCATCAGCTATGAAATGGTAGTTTTGATGATCCATTGGTAAATTTAATAAATATTTTTCCTACATGTATTTTTCCCCCACAGGTTATTTGGTGGACAAATACAAGAACTATGAACTGATTTTTTACATGGCTGGAGGAGAGCTGATCACCGCTGGAATATTTCTTGCCTTTGCATCATTCTGTTTATTAACTAAAAGAAACAAAGACACACAGCAGAAACATCATGCTGATGTGGCAATCAATCCTAAAAGATAAACAGTGGAGCGAGCTGAAGAGTGGGACGTTCATGTTCAATTCATTTTGTTTAGTTCTGTGTGTTATTAAAATTAGTGTCTTGTACTGTGTGTGAGTGTGTTCAGGTTTTCCTAATTACTTACTCTTGCCTATACATTACACAAAATTACACAATCAGCAAAACCACTTTGTGGGTCAATGAGAAATGAAGATGTCTAAGATCATAAAAAGGAGAAATCTGTGCCACATTCTTAGAAATGCTATTTTATATTTCCTGTTGGTTTTTGAATCTACATAGAATCAGTGTTGTTGTTGTTATTGTTCTTTAAAAAAAAACTTTTCATAATTGAAATAAAATAGCTTAGTATAAGATAAAAACTTAAAAAAGTCAAAACGAAAATTAGAAATGTTGCCCTGGCCACTAACTGAAATAAGTTAAAGTTGAGACTAAAACTAAAATGAAAAAAAAAACCCACATGACCGAAACTAAAATTAAAAATATAAGTTCAAAATATTAATAAATACTATACTGATGTAAAAAATACTAAAATAAGGCTGAATCCGAAATCGCCCCCTATACCCTTAAATAGGACAGCCATTTGTAGTTGTGTCTGAAACCATAGTGGACGTTATTGAGTGCACTCATCCTATCCCACATTGCACCGCAATAGCGAGTGTACTGTCCGAATTCGCTCACTTTTCATTCACCCCTTCAAGTGAACTGGACTAAAGTAGGGAATCGTGATTAAGGGTTTAGGGTGCGATTTCGGATTCAGCCCAATAATACATACGAATATTACATTACCGCATTGGCTAACTGCCTCTGTCGTAGAAATCATTTTGAATTTTGATTGGCCCACCCAGCATTCAATCATCAACGGTAAAGTCGCTTGACGTCACTCACAGGAAGCGGCAGTGCTTTCAGTGGTATCAATTTGAGTCGACGCGGTTGCGTCATATTTAACTTTAAAATAGCCATTTTGTAGAAGTTGGTAGACCATATTAAAGCTATTCAATTCTAACGGGTACGTTCAGTTTTAGGACAAGAAATAATATTTTTCCTTTGAGGGTTTTCATCGTCACAGAGTGATTCCACGATGCCGAGAGGAGGTGAGTATTGTGCGCCTGCCTGATCGCTATTTTTCCTTTTGCAACATACCGCCCAGAGCCAGTATTGGAATAAATATAACTTATGAAAGGGAAATATGGATTTGACGGTGAATATAAGGCCCTTGAGGAAACCGTTAGGGCTTACAGCGTCTCTGTAATGGGTAAATCACGGTGGAAAAAGAAGCATTACGCTAGTTTAAACTCAGGCCATGCTGGACCAGTGCAGTCACATGTGATTGTCCGATAAGGCGACAGTTTCACTGACGACTCTTGTTCATACCTATGGCATTACATATATGTATATATTATCATTGCCTCTTAGTATTTTTAAATTGTTCAAATAATTTTACCTTGCCCACCACCTTAGGCAGAAAGGGCCATAAGGGCCGTGGGAAGCAGTTCAGCAACCCTGAGGAGATTGATCGGCAGATGAAAGCTCAGAGGGAACTGGTGAGTGTACAAGTGTTCATCTTCTGCCACATTACATTTAGTTGCCACATTCCAGAAGCTGACGTTTGCTCAGCATCATTTTGTATAATGGAAACTGATGCTTCTTTGTAGGAAGCGAAAGAAGGGGCTGAACCTGGAAGTTCCGAAGAATCTGAAGAGGAGAGCAGCAGTGACGATGAAGTATGAGGTTTTAATTAAATTAACTTAATGGCACTATGTAATATTTTTGGATCAAAATATCCAAAAACCACTAGAACAGTGTTATATATTTTGTTGACTTGTGTACTTGCATTATCCCAGATGTTTCCAATAATGTTTTAATCCAGAGAAATAAGCAATTTTAACCAGATCACGGACTGTGTCCATGTGTTGCATATCTATATCGTCATGCCTGCCTTGACCTCGATTACCCTTTTTTATTTATTTTGTAGAAACCATGGAAACATCAAAGATACTTTAATTTATGATGTTTTATTAGACAAGGGAACAACTGTTTGGATGCTTTTTTTTAGACAAACAAATTATTGTAAAGTAATACAGCATTTTTCCGTCATACAATGTTTTAAAATTAATTGCATGCCATTAAGCAACACAAGCCATCCAGCATTTATTAATATGAAGTTCTTATACTGGTCTAGCTTACTGCAGTGTGCAACAAGTTTCTCCTAGCAGCCGTAGAGCGAACGCACAGAGTAACATTATAAAATAAATTTCAACACACTCAAATGTATCTAATATGATAAAACAGTGCTGCATTACCCCACATACGCTTGACTGTAAGAAGTGGAAGCGGCGACTGTGGCATAATAAAAGCTCTGCTGCTGTCGAGCTGTGTGATGCGCTCGTCTCTCATTAGCAGTCGCTTCAGTGACCTCGTTCAGCTCCCACAGCACTCGGCACGCCTCTGTTTCAAACTACAGTAACATTAATAATCTCATCCATGAACATGATTTCAGCCCGAATCCCGACGACTACTCTGAAGATTCCGTGCTCAATCTCGGCGACATCAAGCTACGCCTTTGTTTTGAATAGGCAACCTCTAGCGGTGAAAAACTACATATTGTGCCTTTTAAAGGTGCACTGTGTAAATTTTAGCGGCATCTAGTGGTGAGGTTGTGAAAAGCAATCGTCCACCACTCACCCTCCCTTTCGAAGCACATACAGAAGCTGCGCTGGCCGACACAGAGAGTAGCTAGCGCTCTGGAGAGCAGTTTGTCCATTTAGGGCTACTGTAGAAACGTGACGGCACAAAATGGCGACTTCATTTTAAGGGGACCCGGAGTGTATGTAGATAGAAATGGCTCATTCTAAGGTAATAAAATCATAACGGTTCATTATGTAAGGTCTTTATACACCACTGAAAACATAGTTATATATATTATATTGCATTTCTGTCAATAGATCATAATAAATATTACACACTGACTGCACCATTAAAGGGATCGTTCGCCAAAGGTGAAAATTGTAATTTACTCACCCTCGTTCCAACCCAAATGAGCGAATGGTATAATCCAAGATTTCTGAAGAGACACAATTGTTTCATAAGAAACCAATTTCATTTAGGCTTTTATTCACCTGTAAACATTGATCAACGCACATACATGGAGCCATATTTGATGACTATATTGGATAAGCTCTATATATGCGTGTTGATTGTTTATAGGTGTATAACAGCCTAAATTAAATCTGCTCATCATATAAAGTAATTGTGTTTCTTCAGAAGCCTTGAATTAAACTGCTCATTTCACAATGTCTTTGTACTTTTTAATGTGTGAACTTTTGTTTGGGCTGTCAATGGACAGACAAAAATAATGAGAGAATATTAAAAATATCTTGTTTTCTGAAGATGAACAAAAGTCTAATGGGTTCTGAACGACATGTTCTTTTTTTCTAACAGGGCAACCGTTTTATATGTGATGGTGCTGCAGAGGCTGTTTCTGATTTATGATGTTTTTAATTAACTAATGATTTGATTTCTTCTCCAAGCAACCTAAAAGGAAAGGTGTAGAAGGACTAATTGAAATCGAGAACCCGAACAGGATCTCCCAGAAAAGCAAGAAGGTTGTGGAAATAGATGTCAACGCACCTAAAGAGCTCTCGCGCCGAGAAAGGTATGTGGGATAGCATAAACTTGAGGTCCCTTAGAGTCAAATAACCAGTTGCTGCGTTACATACATCGTGTTTCCCTGTGTAGGGAGGAGATTGAGAAGCAGAAGGCTAAGGAGCGATACATGAAGTTGCATCTAGAGGGGAAGACGGACCAGGCTAGGGCAGACCTTGCCAGACTGGCCATTATCAAAAAGCAGAGGGAGGATGCAGCAAAAAAGCGAGACGAGCAGAAGAAAGGTGAGTTGATGGCAAATTATATAGCTTCCTGTTTAGTTATGTGTGCGTGTTGAGACATGCCAAAATCAGGGCCTGTGAGACAAACTTGGCCTGTCGTGACCTTTGATATCACCCGCCATGGCATATAAAAAAACTTGCCATTGAAGCATATCTTTATTTCTAATTTTTATTTTTGTTTTAAAAAATGTTTGCTTCGTTGAAATCTAGACCATTTTTTTAAAAGTACATTTTAATATAATATAGTTGGATATAATGCAGTATTTACTTTCAGCCTCATTTAAGTATGATTTTTGGCCCTTCGTAGTAAAAAGTTTGGGCTCTTCTACTCGAGATAATACTGATGGAATTAATTAACTGATGGATAATACTGACCCCCACTACTATCCCTTTGATAACTAGTATTGACACGGGTCTTGTCTGCTTTGTAAAAGGTAAACTTTTCTCTATTCTTTTCCAGAAAAAGACGCAGAAGAGGCAAAGTCGAAACGCTAGCCCGAGCACCGAGCATCATCACACAGGACAGGGCTTTTCTGGGGAGGGAGGGAAGGGGTCTAGTTGTTTAGAGGAAACAGCTCAGGGGTATCCATACATGTCATCCTTCCTTCCATCCATCCAAGGTTGGAGGGGCATTTGGACATTTATAGGAAGTCAAATGGGAGGTGGTATATGGTGTTGGAGTTTGTTTGGTTATTAATTGTCAAAACCACCAAACTTCAGTCACTTCATCCCTCCCCTGACACATTCACTGTGCTCAGACTCTAAAGCTGCTGGAGTTTACTCTCAATTTCTATGATGTTTTCACCATTACATTAGATTGGGATGTTATGGCATAGTGAGGTAGGGCTGCAGGTGTACTCGCATAAGCTGTTGTTTTCTGATGGGGGAGAAGCAGGTTGTAATGTGGAACAGTCAAACACTAATTGGACGTTTAGTCTTTTTAATGCATCGAATGACATCAACCCTTGTACTGTCTTTAATTTAGTCCACCTTTGTGGCCTCCTGTGCAAAACAATGCAGCTCTAGTCATTTAAAGGTTAATCGGAGGGTGTTATTGTTTGTTACTTGGTGTAATCAGGACATGCTTGGACACAATGCTGCAGGCTAAATTCTTATTTAAAATGTTAATGTTTTTAAAACTTAAACACATTGCAGTCTTGGAACATGGTGTCACTATCAACAGGACAGTATCAAAGTAACTGCTTCAGCACAGCTGACTGAGCTGTTGCATATCTCCGCAACACCTCGGCACAGAGTATTCACCACGTCAACTTCTATAATGCCCCTTTACTCAGGGTTTTACATTTCTTTTGAAGTGGGACCCTTGTTTTTGTCACTACCAGACCCACTGGTGTGTCCTCATAATATTTTGAAGAGTTTTATGCTTTAGCCCGCTGCTGGGACCTGACTTGCCTTGACTGTTTAAGGAAAGCAATATTACCTAGATAATGCTGATGGTGCGACATTATTATTATTTTTCCATCTCTTAAACGCAATTTATTTACAAACTGTTTTAACATTTGTAATACATTCATCAGTACCGAAATATGTATTTACTTGGGTTATTGATTTGAAATCAGTTGAATTCCTTATTTGAAACTTTGTTGTATACAAATAAATGAATAAAAAGTGTTTTTTCCTTGTCAGTCAGTATATACCTTTGCATTGCATTCACATTATTGAAGCAGTTATAGTTGGAGCAAAAATTTAAATGATGAAAGCTAATTGCTTTTAAAAAAAATAAAATATAAAAGTAAATTTTAGTTAGCCTCCTTTTAACCACCTTTTTGACCACCTAGGCAAAGGTGCTAGGCATTAAAGCTTACACACTTTTTACCAGTCCATAGATGGTATCTTTGAGATTTTAAGTTTAAATTGGGATGGTCTTAATACAGAAATGATAGCTGTAGAAAGGCCTAATCCTGGCTTAATATCATACAAGTAGGATACTTGTATGAAGTTCTGAATTCAGCATATGTATAATTATTGAGCAATGCTGATTTATCTTTCTAAAGTAAATCAATAGGGTTTTCACGAAAATGGCATAGATCGATCTGTTTTATTTAAATATTTGATCAATTTGTGTTATTTAAATATTTTTTTTACATTGGCTTCCAGTTTTATTCAGAATCAATTTTAAAGTACTTTTAATTGTATTCAAATCCCATAATGGCCTCGGACCAAATTACATAGCATATGTTGGTAGAATACCAACCAAACAGAGCTCTCAGATCAGAATTATCTATCAAGCCATTTAACACCTAGGGTAAAGTCAAAAAACGGTCCCCAAATAGGGAGCTTTGTCCTGCAAGACATACAGGGTTGGCACCAGGACCCATGAAGTGGGTGGAAGGTTGGTCTTTATTATTGCCACGGAGGCTAATTATGAACATCCTGTGCTCCCTTTCGGCTCTGTAATGATCACAGAGGCTGACAATTACCTCTTTATCTGCCCTGTCTTGGCCATGGAGGTTGCCTAGAACTCTGTGTGCTCTGTCACGACCATGGATGCTGGCCCTGAACTTTGTGTACTCCCTGGCTCCCCATGGTCTTCTGCTCTGCCATGGCACCCAGCTCCACCAGCTTCATAGTAGAGGTCTCCAGCTTTGCCATCTCCACCGTGGTGGCCTTCAGTTTTATCAGCTCTGCTGTGGTGTAAAAGCTGTAGTGCGGTTTTACCTGCCCTGCTTCATTGGCTCTGCCGTGGTGATCTCTTGCTCCACAGTGATGGTCACCTGCTCTGCCTGCTTCACCCTGGTCACCAGCTCCACCCTGGCCTCCTGCTCTACCTGATTCACCCTGACCTCCAGCTCCGCCCTGGCCACCTGCTATGCTTGCTTCACCCTGGTCACCTGCTCTGCCTGCTTCACCCTGGCCACCTGCTCCGCCTGCTCCACCCTGGTCAACAGCTCCACCCTGGCCTCCTGCTCTACCTGATTCACCCTGACCTCCAGCTCCGCCCTGGCCACCTGCTATGCTTGCTTCACCCTGGTCACCTGCTCTGCCTGCATCACCCTGGCCACCTGCTCCACCCTGGTCAACAGCTCCACCCTGGCCTCCAGCTCCGCCCTGGCCACCTGCTATGCTTGCTTCACCCTGGTCACCTGCTCTGCCTGCATCACCCTGGCCACCTGCTCCACCCTGGTCAACAGCTCCACCCTGACCTCCAGCTCCGCCCTGGCCACCTGCCCTGCCTGCTTCACCCTGGTCACCTGCTCTGCCTGCTCCGACCTGGCCACCTGCTCTGCCTGCTCCACCCTGGTCACCAGCTCCACCCTGGCCTCCTGCTCTACCTGATTCACCCTGACCTCCAGCTCCGCCCTGGCCACCTGCTCTGCTTGCTTCACCCTGGTCAGCTGCTCTGCCTGCCTCACCCTGGCCACCTGCTCCGCCTGCTCCACCCTGGTCAACAGCTCCACCCTGGCCTCCTGCTCTACCTGATTCACCCTGACCTCCAGCTCCGCCCTGGCCACCTGCCCTGCCTGCTTCACCCTGGTCACCTGCTCCGCCCTGGCCACCAGTTCTCCCTGCTTTGCCCAGGCCTCCATACTCTTTGCACTTATATCCTTTTCTCTCCCTGCTTAACTTTTGTGTACATTTTAAATCCAGATTAACTGTGCATTTCCTGTGCAAATCCTCTTTTCCTTTTAGGTCCCTCATATTCACATTAATATAGAATCTTTTTCATTTGAACTAATTTATTCCTTTTATATTTTGACTTTTCTTTTTTTTCTTATGAAACTTATGACTATCAATTTTTTTTGATACCACTGTGATGCAACGTTTCTGACTGACATTTTGGAATAAATCAAATACAGCTTGAGCAGGCCTACTTGCAAAAAAATAACCAGAGTAACCACAGTTTGCCCTGATTACTTAAGTTATTTTATTTTTAATTAATATACTCGGATTTAACAGCAAAAGCGATATTTGTAGTAAATACTGTATTTATATGTATTGCAGAGCACCCCCTGTAGGAGGCTCCATCTCCCCCCTCATATTTACTTGGGACATTCCACTGGTTTCAGTTCATTGTCTTAACCGCAGTGTTTCCTAAGGTAATTATTTGTGATGACACGCCTTATATCATATAAAAAATTATTTCCCCTTTCACCTTTCACATCCTGCTGTTTGCACACATAAACACTTGATTGCTGAAGATAAGGTACCTTTATTAATGCCACAATGTAAACTATGATAAAGCATCTCCTAGTTTACACAATATGATGATCAACACAGATGTATATATAGAAAACTATTTAATTTATATTCTCTTTCTAAAGCCTCCTAGTACCCCACTTCACTCCTGGCACTGGCAGCTGGCCAATCCTTAAAAAAGGCCAAATCATTTTCTGAAGCCCTACCTCTTTTCTATATGGCAAAGCTGAATTTTTTTCAGTGTCACATGATCCATTTTAAATCATTCTAATCTGCTGCTATAGAAACATTTCTTATTATCAATGTTGAAAAAAAGGTTTTGTTTTGTGGAAAGTGGAAAGTTTAAATTTTTTATTAGTATTATTATTTTAGAAAAAGAGAGAAATTGATGCTTTTATTCAGCACAGATGCATTAAATTGATAAACAGTAAATGTAAACTAGAATATACATTTCCTGAATAAAATGTGAGTGGTGCTTGTTGTGGCAAAACTCACCACCCGGATGCTACTGGGATGCAAAAAAGCCAAGCAACATGTCTGTAGGATGTTCTGGGGCTGAGATATGGATTATTCATGTGTATTGTACGGTTAGGGTGCTGTAAATGGTTGCTAGGGTGTGGCTATACAGTTTGAATATCACTACTTATTAGCTGCTTGATATAAACCAACCTCCATGTCTCTAAGATGTTCTGAGGCAGAGATATAGGTCTTGCTAAATGGTTGTTAAGGTACTCTGTTTGGTTGCTATGGAGTGGCGTGGCAGCATCCAATGATGATACTGCAAAGGCTGCTTGTCAGTATGAATGATATAAACCAACCCCCATGTCTCTATGATGTTCTGATACAGAGATAGAGGTCTTGGTAAACGGTTGCTAGGGTACTCTGTTTGGTTGCTATGGAGTGGCTTGGCAGCATCCAATGATGATACTGCTTGTCATTATGAATGATACAAACCAACCCCCATGCCTCTATGATGTTCTGATATAAAGATATAGGTGTTGGTAAACGGTTGCTAGGGTACTTTGTTTGGTTGCTATGGAGTGGCTTGGCAGCATCCAATGATAATACTGCTTGTCAATATGAATGATATAAACTAACCCCCATGCCTCTATGATGTTCTGAGGCAGAGATATAGGTCTTGGTAAACGGTTGCTAGGGTACTCTGTTTGGTTGCTATGGAGTGGCTTGGCAGCATCCAATGATGATACTGCTTGTCAATATGAATGATATAAACCAATCCCCATGCCTCTATGATGTTCTGAGGCAGAGATATAGGTCTTGGTAAACGGTTGCTAGGGTACTCTGTTTGGTTGCTATGGAGTGGCTTGGCAGCATCCAATGACGATACTCCAAAGGCTGCTTGTCAGTATGAATGATATAAACCAACCCCCGTGCCTCTATGATGTTCTGATATCCCTCTGTGGATTTGTGTTGCTAGGGTGCTTGATAATGGTTGCTAGGGCGTGGCTAGGAAGTGTTGAAGGGGATTTGTGATTGGCTGTTAATGCCCCGAGTCAAACAAACCCATCCTCATGTTTCTATGACACTTCTATCCAAAGATATCCCTTTGATGTTTTTGAATGGAAGTCTATGGGATCAGTTGCTAGGGAGCTCTAAATGGTTGCTAGGGCATGGCTTGATAGGGTCACAGTGATCCTGAGATAGTGATTGGTTGGCTGAGTAAATTGAGCCCACCCCCTTGTCTCTGAGACACTGTGAGCCAGAGCTGTGGTCAATACAAAATCCCTATGCAAGTTCCCATAGTAAGAGAAACATGCGTTTTATGGGATGTCCTCCCCATTATAAGTCAATAGGGCAAATTTGGGGAGCTCTAGCGCCCCAGGGGTACAACTCACACCCCATTGCGATGTGTCATCTTACAGGGCCTGCCAGCCTCTTCAAATGTGGTGACACATGAGTTTCTACGAAATCCTCTCTCAGAGTTATGACTCTTTTCACAATGTTAAACGGTTAGTTCACCCAAAAATGAAAATTCTGTCATTAATTACTCACCCTCATGTCGTTGGACACCCGTAAGACCTCCGTTCATATTCGGAACACAAATGAAGATATTTTAGTTGAAAGCTGATGGCTGAGAAAGGCTTCACACAGGCCTCCATTGGCATTCAGTACATTGACACTTCCAAGATCCATGAAAGGCACTTAAAACGTCGTTACAAAGTCCATCTCACCACAGTGGCTCTACAATAATCATACAATGCGACGACAATAGTTTTTGTGCGCAAAAAAAAATCAAAATAACACCTTTATCCAACTTGTTCTCGACTTCCGTGTATGCCTCCACGACGCATGCGCGAGAATATGACGCAGATCCGGCGTTCGGACATATGACCCAGAAGCGATTTGTTTACGAGCAGAGGAAGACGCGCGTGTCTAAGCTGTTGGATTCTACATTGATCGTGCTTTAGGTCTCGGCGTAGTGCTCAAAATGGGGTTAAAGTGTGCATTTCATGGAATCCCGAGCCCCGGCGCTACGTCATATTCTCGCGCATGCGTCGTGGAGACACACGCGGAAGGCAATAACAAGCTGGATAAAGGTGTTCTTTTGATTTTTTTTTTGCGCACAAAAACTATTGTCGTCGCATTGTATGATTATTGTAGAGCCACTGTGGTGAGATAGACTTTGTAACGACGTTTTAAGTGCCTTTCATGGATCTTGGAAGTGTCAATGTACTGAATGCCAATGGAGGCCTGTGTGAAGCCTTTCTCAGCCATCAGCTTTCAACTAAAATATCTTCATTTGTGTTCCGAATATGAACGGAGGTCTTACGGGTGTCCAACGACATGAGGGTGAGTAATTAATGACAGAAATTTCATTTTTGGGTGAACTAACCCTTTAAGTCTATGGGATTTTTTTCGCCCCTGGGGCGAGCACCGTACCCCCGACCCCTTAGAAAAGATATAGCACACCATTCCCGAATAGGCCGCACGTTTTGACACCTCATTCATGGGTCTGTGACAAACGGTGCGGGAGGAGTAGCGTGCCGAAATGTTGTCCGGAATAATAATAATAAACCGTTTCTGGGGTGAGTTAGTAATAGTGATGCCTTGCTACGCAAGCACCACTAACAATTAAACATTTTAGCAATTATTTCTATTTCAAATAAATGCTGTTAATTAAACTTTCTATTCATCAAAGTATCCTGAACAAAAATTATCAATGACTGTTTCCAGGAAACGTTAAGATGCAAACACTGTTTTCAACATTGATGGTAATAAGAACCATTATTAATATTTGGTCACCAATAATAATTGATAATGATCATGTGACACTGAAGACTGGCGTGATGGATGCTGCAAAGCTTTGTCATCATAGGGATGAATTACATGGTAAAATATATTAAAAACTATTTATATTATTTATAGTGCTGTCAAAAAAAAAAAAAAAAAAAAAAAAAAATTATATATATATATATAACACACATTCTATAAATAATCACATTTTATTTTAGATGTGATTAACCGATTTGACAGCACTAATTTTTTCGTTTATATTAATATTTTACAATATTACTGTAGAATTATTTATTTTTGATCAAATAAATGGAGGTTAAGAATTCCCTGCCTGACACTTCACATTTGATGTATTTTTGTTGAAATATGTTTCATAGTTTTTTCTTATATCAGTTGTGTACATTAGTAGTTACACCTAGACCTGATTTCACAGACAATACTTAGATTAAGCCAGGATTAGGCCACAGTTCAATTAGGACATATACCCCCGGTTTCACAGACAATGCTTAAGCTAGTCCTAGACTAAAATGCATGTTTGAGCTGTTTTAACTGAAAGAATCTTGCACTGACAAATCTTAAAATGTGTCAGTGGCATTGTTTTGTCTCAAGATGCACACCAGTAATGTTTTTTTCTTGGGCATGTTTATAAAAGTTACTTAAATGTCCTAATTGAACTAAGGCCTAATCCTGGCTTAGTCTAAGCCCTGTCTGTGAAACCGGGCCTTAAGTAGCTTTTATAAACATGCCTAAGAAGAAAAAATCATTACTGGTGTGCATCTTGAAACAAAACAATGGCACTTGACATATTTTAAGATATGTCAGTACAAGTTGTTTTCAGTTAAAACAGCTCAAACATGCATTTTAGTCTAAGCCTTGTCTGTGAAACCAGCCACTAATGTTGTTAAATGAATGTTTATTGCAGTACTTTAGTTTCATGTGTTACCATGGTGTTTTGTATTTGTGTGAATGACGCTGCACCTTTTATATATAGTATTCGCCTTCTCAGCTTGTGGGAAAGCTGCTTGTGATGAGTTTTGATCCATCATGTGACTTTCTCATTACCACCTGTTATTGGTGGTTGTCAGTATATTACAAAGGTACAAAACAGATATTAATACTTGTATAGGTTGGTATATTAACAATATATTAGTTAATTAAATAAGTTTTTACTGTAAATGTAAGTGGCCAGTTTGCCACAACTGTAAACTGAAAAATGTTTTACGGTGTACTTTAAATGACATTGGTTGAAGCAAAAATTTGAACAAAATGTTTGATCATTATTATTAATGTAGGTTTTTTTTGCAAATGAAGGTTGTGCAAATCTACTTAAGTGCTCTCTGTGGCCAGAGAGGACTGCATGACTTTCACAGCATGATATGAAATTGTCTTTCCTCTTATGCATTTGGCAACTTCCTCTTTCTCCGTCGATGAGGTGTGTGCACAAATGTGAAACAGTCAAGTTGAGACTGCTGCTGATACAAGTCTGAATGACATGCCTGTTTACTGAGTTCAGAGAGCAATATTTTCCATCAAATGAAACTAATATACTCTTGATCTGCGCTTAGGAACAAGTACTTGAAGGCGTCAGATTCTTCACAATCATGCTAAAGCAGTTTAACATCTTAAAGCAGTTTGGAAATGGGGGGAAGTAAGTACTTTCATTTGTTGATTTCAGACTGTTTGTGGTGTTGTATGTGAGTGTTACAGGAATGTTTCAACATGTGATCAAGTTGTGACTGTTTTATGCAGTAGTCGTGCTTATCTTTTGTAGCAAATCAAAGAATTAATATGATAGATAGCTGTTTTATTTCACCTAACATGACTCATTTGTGGTGTAAGATAGTCTGAAATTAAGAAGGCAGCTTGTGATAGTCTGTTGTGAATCTGATAATGGTCCAATTGTTCATGAATTGATATTTATATAACTTTAGCACATTTTATTTTCTGACATTGTCATCGACTGCTAATTTGATTTCAGTCCGAGGCTTGTTTCAATTGTTCAAGCCTGAGGAAATAGCTAGGGTTAACTGCAAAAACAAAATGTCACACAAACAATGCGTGCCAATATTAAATGTTTGAATTCAGTCACATTTTCACTCTCGTGTGTATAGCTTAAAGTATGTTTTTTGAGAAGATATTTCACATACATGTATTATTATATAGCGTCTTAATCACTTGATGATTAGGTGATTGTTTTGAAAGAGGCCATGAATAAAACATGTCCGTTTTTAGTGGCTGAGGGTGGAGAGCACATCTGCAGGTTGCACAGAACAAGATGCTAGTTTTGCAGCCCTCCCTGATAAGACGTTAACAGGATATTAATAAACTTCTTAACCCCAGACTCAAAGCAGAGACAATACCTTGCTGATAAAACTGTTTGTGTGACCTTTGAAGCTGAAAACGTATACCACGGCACGAACAGCATGTGCTTGTTAAGCTCCTATGAAACAAACAGACTATACAATCTATAACAGAATAAAGCCAGTGATAGTGTTTTGTAATTGAAATATTTGATGTACACGTGTTCAAACGTTTGTTTTTTTAAAGGAATTAATACTTTTATTCAGCAAAAATGCGTTAAATAATGTTACAAGATTTATATTGCAAATAAATGCTATGTATCACGGTTTCCACAGCAGAACAACTGTTTTCAACATTGATAATAAGAAGAAGAAATGTTTCTTGAGCACCTAATCAGCATATTAAAATGACTTCTGAAGGATTATGACACGAAGACTGGATTAAAGGCTGCTGAAAATTCTGCTTTAACATTCAGGAATAAATGTAATTTTTTTAATATATTCAAATCAAAAACAGTATTTTAAATTGTAATATTTAACAATATTACCGTTTCTACCGTATTTTTAATCTAATAAATAAGACTAATAAGACTTAGATCCAGACTCGTATAACATGATCATCTGATGCAATCGCAGTGTAACGTGGTCCCCCCTCAGTGACACACAAATGCTTCTCATGTTTTTGTGTTCTTGGATGCTTTTAGCACTGCATACATAGGAAATGACATATGTCTGTGTGATGACTTTTAAGGCTACAAATGACGAGGTAGTTTGTGTATCTACTTATTATACATGCATCCTGAACAACAGATTGTGGTTAAAAGCGAGTGAGTAAAATGGTTTGTGCTTCAACCTTCAGTCCACTTCCCCTATATCCACTTTGGCCTGTTTTCTACTGCGGCTTTGGCGCTCAAATATTAGCTTTTGCTGCTTTGGGTATGGTGAATGGTTTTGTTTCATCCACTTTTGCTTGGAAAAAGTGTTGATTTATGAATTCAGAATTTAAAGTGCCTCTATCATGCTATTTTAAAGGTTCCTAAATCTTGTTTTGTAGGTCTCCTTCAACAGGTTCACATGCAAGGTCAAAAAACACTTTCATTTTCTCGTAATATACATTGCACATCCCCACATTTTTTTGTGATTCTCAAACGACTCGTCAAAAGATTCAGGCTGTGTTCGAAATCGCCACCTATACCCTCATTCACTATTCCCTACATTATTCCACTAATATAGTCCACTTAGGGGAGTGAATGAAAACGAGAGAGTGAGTGTGCAGGAAGGGCTGCTTTTGCATAGTTTGTGCTTGCCGTTTAATAATCATTTGTATGTCCACTATGGTTTCAGACTCCACTACGAATGGCTGTCCCCTCAAATAGTGCCTTATTTAAGGGTATACTGGGTGAATTCGGACACAGCCTCAATCTCTCTAAACCCCTCCTTTTCAAGAGCTACTCTGATTGGTCAGACGGCCCAGTCTGTTGTGATTGGTCTACCGCTTATAGCTTGTCTGGCTATCACCAGACCAAGCTCAATTTAAGATTGAACATTGGTCTGGGGAGTCTGCTCTGTATTTTCTACTGCGAGTATTATTCAAATGACACTGTACGCAATCGATTAGTCCTTCAACCAATCAGACCACAATAAGTGTGATAAACAAGCATAATTCAAATGACTCTGTATGCAATTGGATAGTCCTTCAACCAACCAGACCACGAGACGCGTGATCAACAGGCAACGACCCATCGCTTCTCTATCCGTCATTGTGTTAAACCCACCAGTAGAGTGCCAGATGGATAAGCCAGTCTGTGATTGGTTCCCGCAAAAGTGTAACAGAAGCAGCAGAAATGAATGTACGGGTTTCCAGACTGATTTGCGAAATCAAATCGCCGGCAGATCAGGCTGGGTTTACCCAGTCTAGCTTATAGCACGTGTCGGAAACGAAACACCCATTACCATACTGAATTTCAGTAGGCTTCCTCAGTCTTCAGCACACTTGTACACACTGTAAAGAAAGTAATTATTAATTAATACCATATCAATTTGAGTGCATGTCCGATGAAGAAACATTGGAAGAACTAGTTATCCAACCCCAAACTCCATCACAAGGACAGTGTGTACGATTGCTTGCCGTTTCTCAGTGATATGCTACTCATTTTGAGGTACATTGAGATGTTGCAGCTGTATTTCCTCTCCATCAGCATTAACAAGAGTATGTCCATCAACAAACCCATGTGTGTATTTCTAATTTATTGAGGTGCACATGCGAGAACTGCATCAATAACAGCACATACGTTAGCACTAATGTGAATGACTGATGTAACATTAAAGTTTGTAAAACAAAATCTTGCTCCATCATTTATCATTTATTAAAGTAGTAAGAACGACAGACAATCTGCATTAATGGACACAATTTTAGCTGATTAGCAGAATTATTTCTGGTAACCGGTTAGCCGGAGACCTACACAATATAAAACACAAAACTACGTATTTTGAACACCCGGTAGAATATATATACATCGATAATTAATCATACTTACAGGTTGTGTTTCAGAGGAGCAAGTTGATCTAAATAAAGTGGGTAAACAAGCTACTGTATTTGAGGGCGCGTCAAAATATATGTATTTCGTGGGGAGCCAATGAAAGCTGCGTTTTCCACATTTGTCATTTTGTTATGTAGCCTATATAGGTTATGGAAGTGAGACTGGAATTACTGACGACTCGTTTCAACAATTCAGAATTGATTCCAGATGTACTACATTAGTCATGTGACCTACGAACATCAATTGCATCACTTCACAGCCATTTTCCTGTGGCCTCATGGGATAGTAAAGTGTCCATTGGATGCACATTTCCATTTTATCTGAAATCATCCAGGTACATTTTGTGTATTGTTTTATGAATAATGTAAAGTCTGACATACTACTCTTTTCACATACTGTTTTTCGCCAACTATATTGTAAGGATGTAAATATATTCGTATGCAGCCACTGTCTTTATGGGTCAGCCACTGTCTTTATGGGTCAGCCATCGAATCATTCATTCAACCAGTTCATTCAAAAATATTGATTCATTCAGGAACTATACAGTCTCTGAGTGAGTCATTGAATTATTGAGCCAATTTGTTCGCTCACATTCTACTGTGGTTTGGTTTGGAACTGTTTTTCTTAAGTGAATACAATTTACTCCGTATTAACTTCTTGTTTATTGAATGTATTGCTTATAATTAAGCAATATTACATTTGCAATCATGCTGAATATCAACACAGCTGTGATCACCTGCGGCCTCCTGGAGGTTGCCATCTGTATTATGCAAGTAATGTTCAAGGTAATTATTTCTGTTTTGTAGGTCACAGGATGCAACTGACCTTCTCACAGAGGATCTGGTTTTGGTGAGGCATTTCCACCACTATTACACCTTAATTATTAAATCTACATAAGCCACAGCTGTTGAGATGCCTTCATACACACTGTGTAAACAGTATTTGAATACAGGGCCCTGTAAATGAATGCTCCATCTGGTTGCTTTAAGGTGGAACAACGTGTGGAGCCAGCAAAGAAAGCTGCCCAGATCATTCATAAGAAGTTGGTAGGCTGCCTACAGAGTCAGCAGGGACTGGACTCAGAGAGACGGATGGTAAGCTGACCCGCTATTCAATCATGTGGTTTGTAAGTGTGTTGGCAAAGCTTTGGAAGCAGTTTAAGCAGTTGCTGGATATGAAAAGTGAGTAACGTTCACAGAGACAAATAAAAAGGTCATATGATGAAATGCTGTGGCTGTGAAGATCATCTACATAGACCACCATCACAGTGGATGATGGTGGGATTTCTTCCAAGAGTCTATCTTGGCCTACCATTTTGTGAATATAATCCCAAATTGCTCCAGGGGTGATAGAGAGTCCCTGAATCAGTCTTCTGAGGTTTTCGTTATGTCTTTGTGTAGATAATTATGTCTGGACAAAAAGTTTGGGATATGCTTCAAACATCTGGCAGCTGCTCAGAAGTGCTAAATGCAGGCTTTCATTTTCTTTCTCTTTGTAAAATAGGATTCAGTGTGGAATTGATTCTCTGATTTTTGCTTCTCATTTTTCCTCCTTTGCATTTTGTCTTGGGCCATGAAATTACACAATTATGTTAAATTTGTTCCTCAGCTGTGTAAACGAATAGTTCTAAAGCAGAACTATCAAAAACGTGACATTCAATACTTCCTGATTTCCTCACTCACTTTGCTCATTCATACTTTTCATTATTTACAGAAAAAGCTGCCCCTCATGATGCTGTCTGTCAGCATGGCTGAGAGCTTTAAAGATTTCGATGGTGAATCCTCTATAAGGTGAGTATATACTGTAACATAAATACCTAGCATGATACTGATGTAAATGTTGATTTACAGGCATAGTTAAGAGTAAATGGCAATGTAGCACAGTTGCCTTGGAAATACACCATTTACAGTCTGTTTCTAAGCTCAACTAACCTTTCTGCAGAAAAGTTCTGGAAATGTGCTGCTTCATGCAAAATTTCCTGGCACGGACTCTGGCTGACTTTGAGATGAAGATGGAGAAAGAAGTTCTTGTGCCTCTGAATAAGCTCAGTGAGGTAGCTTTTTTCTTACTACCAAACCATATGAACTGAAACAAACAGCATTCATGACCTATTCATCATGACCGATATGTATTCTATGCAGGAGGACCTGCCAGAGATCTTGAAAAACAAGAAACAGTTTGCTAAACTTACAACAGACTGGAATAATGCTCGCGTCAGGTGATTTTATTTTTCTCAAAATGATGACCACAATGTCTCTCAAACTTTTCTTTTTTAACATAAATCACAACTTCTATCAACCATTATATTACACAACCAAATCTTTGCAATCTTCTTTTCTGAAGATCTAATTGTGTCATGAACAGTTATGCAATGTGTGTCCCCTACATGCACTCTCACTTTTAGATCTCAGACCAGCACAGGCCCACAGGCTAAGCAGGACGGACTAAGAGAGGATGTAGAGGATGCCTGGAAGAGACTGGAGTCTATCAAGGTAAATTTGGTTAAAGTTTGTTTCTTCACTGGTCCCTAGACCAGTATACACTTATACTGCATAGACTTATTATGCTACCGTGGCCAATTTAAGTCAAGTCAACTTTATTTATATAGCGCTTTTAACAATGCAGATTGTTTCAAAGCAGCTTCATAGTGTTAAACAGGAAAATACTGCAACAGAATTTTATCCAGCCGTATAGCCGTTCTGGAGAAAACGGTGATGTCATCAGTTCATTTCAATTATCATACAGTGACAATGTGGGCTTTAGATCAGTAATTAGATCAGTAATTTAGTTTATATGGTTAATTTAGTTTAATAATTAGATTTATTTGGATATTTGGTTGAAAAAGTTATTTATTGTCCCCAACTGAGCAAGCCAAGCCAAAGGTGACAGTGGCAAGGAAACCAAAACCCCATCAGGTGACCTAATGGAGAAAAATAAACCTTGGTAGAAACCAGGCTCAGTCGGGGTGCCAGTTCTCCTCTGGCCAATTAACAAACAGCGTATGATTATTATTCTGGCAATTTTACAGGTCCGAGGTCATAAAAGATCGGAATATTCGAAAGATCGGAGGAAACACGCCGGAGACGGGTTTATTGAGGATAACTTATTGATTAAATAATTATTAAATAGGAATAATCAAAATATCGGAGTCATCACGCCAGAGACGGGTTTATTGAGGATGCCGTATAGGTGAAACAATTATTCAATTACAATATTCGAAAGATCGGAGGAAACACGCCGGAGACGGGTTTATTGAGGATGACTTATTGATTAAACAATTAGTAAATTGCAATATTCAAAAGATCTGAGCCGTCGGGCCAGAGACGGGTTTATTGAGGATGACATTTGAGGATGTGGTTGCTATCGAGTTAATAATTAAATAGGAATATTCGAACAATCGGAGGATTTATTGAGGATGCCGTGTCGATGAGGCAATTTCAGGGGGAGTCTAATTGACACGGTCTCTGCAGACACTTCATGGTCATGTGTTGGTCATGTCTGGGCGCAGGTCCACCATCTGATCTGGATACGGCCTGGATCCGGCTGAGTGCAGTAGACCACGGGATAAGACTAACATTAGCGTAGATGCCATCCTTTTTTATGATTTAACATATATAGTTTAGTCATGAAACTCTAGATGCCGCATAATGGTTCTGTACATGCAATCTGTTCGCAATCACATAATTTACTACATGACACAATGTGATTGGCCTCTGCTGTTTCTGCTGCAGTGACCTTGCTTGCTCAACATATAAATGGTCTGCTTCAGTGTTCGCTGCAAGCTGTTCCTGCATTGCGCTATTAGAGGTCCTCTGAAACCCTCCACCTTCCCCAGCTCCACCTGTCTAGATCTGCTACGGGATTTATATATGCCTATTATGGGTGTAACAGTACTTATATTCATCCCGAACAATCACGTATGGACTAGGGTTGGGTGATGTCCACCAAATTGACATCAGACGATGTCTACAGTGAAACATTGCGATGGACGATGATATATTGAGGGGTTGTTTTTGAGCGTTAAGCTCCGTTAATGTGGCTCACGCCTGGAGAAAGAGAGAACGCGCATGGAGCTGAACGGGCTTGAATGAAGCGTGTTTGGCTTTAGATAAAACTATTTGAGGATATAGCGCTGAAATATCATTACCAAAAATGATTCCTGAGTGCTTGTGGTGTGATCCGCACTGCTGTTTTGATGCACTGCTCACTTCAACTAGAAATAGGAAAATGATGCTACCATTCTGTCTCGCGGTCTGGATGGAAGCATGCCGGGGTCCAGATGTTGTCCGCCATTTGAATATCATTGGTTTAGTTTGTAGTAGCCTATAATTAGTTTGGTGTTTTTTGCACAATAAAATCTTTAGTGTTCAAATTGTGTTCATTGAACTGTTTTGACTGGTTGGCGGGAAATCACGATGCCGGCCCAACATCGTGATGTCTGTCAGCCATCTGCGATGTCATTGTCTATCATCCAAACCCTAGTATGGATGTCACAGCATGGATGTCACGTTTTGGTGCATACAGTCAGATGATGAATACAGTCAGTCACAGGCGATACACACTCCAATCCAGGAGGTGGCGGACGTGGTAATGCAACACTGTTTGCTAACCACCACAACGGAAAAAAAAGCAAAAAAAAGAACAGCGCATGTGTAAAGGAGGCTGTACTGTACCAACTACCTCAGGGGGGACTAAATGTCGCTAGTTGGAACAAACTGTAATTTGCATTACTGTCTGTTCGAAATAACTGAAAAGAAACCTAGCATTGTGGATTTGTTGCTTTTTCCGGTAACACTTTAGTTTAGGGTCCAATTCTCACTATTAACTAGTTGCTTATTGGCATGCATATTACTAGGCTATTGGCTGTTTATTAGTACTTATAAAGCTCATATTAATTCCTTGTTCTGCATGACCTTATTCTACATCCCTTAATAAAAAGGGTTTTTTTTGTAGGCAGAAGTCATAGTTAATAGAGAGAATTGGTGAGAATTTAAACTACAGTGCGGCCATTTTTTCTATTGTACCAAAACCAAAACCGAGGTATGTACCTAACCATGTCTTCTTTGTACCCTACCGTTACACCCCTAATGCCCATACATGCAGTAGCATATCTTCCATGCTCACACCAACATCTGTGTGTATCTACTGGCAGTAGAAAGTCCATACAGAGTATGTAGCAGATCTAGTCCATCAAAACCAAATACATTTACAATGTCTTATACATTAACATGCTAAAATTATTCAGAGAGTTGTCATGATTGATTATATTTTGCTATTCTCATTCTAACCAACTACTTTTAGACAGCTGATCTTAACTAAGAACTATGAAACAGGATCTCTTCTAACCTTGGCTGCTTTTACAAATGGTTATAATAAATCAAATTTGACTACCAACCGAAACTTTACAGCCTTTGTTTCAAACTCCACTCCTGGAGTGTAGCTCCAACCACCTCCAAAACACCTGCCTGGAAGTTTCTAGTGATCCTGAAAACCTTAGCTGTGTTCAAAAACGCCCCATATACCCTCATTCACTATTCCCTACATTACTCCACTTAAAATTGTCCACTAGATGAGTGAATGAAAACGAGTGAGTGAATTTGGACACTGAGTGCGCCGGAAGGGCTGCCACTTTTGCATAGTTTGTGCTGGCCGTTTAATAATCATTTGAAACTTGGCAAACTGGCAGATCTATTAGTAAGCTTTATCTTGAACCTGTCATGGAAACTAGCATGTATAAACCGTAATTAAACAATTTAATTATCCATTAAAAAGGAATTTATACCTGTATGATATTACGCTGTACCCACATTGGAGCAGCGGTTTGGAAAATTAATGGATGGATTATTTAGCTTCTGGTGAGACACAGGAATTAATTCGGCACAACCCTCACAGTGCATTATGGGTATTCTCTGGCTTTCGAGTATACATCAGTTGTAGGCCTACACTCGTTATTGCGGTGCATTATGTAATTTAATGAGTGCACTCGATAACATCCACTGGTTTCGAACACCACTACAAATGTCCCCTCAAATAGTGCCCTATTTAAGGTTACAGGGGGCGATTTCAGACACAGCCCTTGATTAGTTAAGATTGGCCAAGAAAACCATGGTGGAAAAAAGTCAGCTAAACAATCCTTTTGGGTTTGCTAAGTGTACTTGAAATGTGTGTTTTCATAGGATTTGTGTTACTTTCTCAGGCCTCAACACTTTCAAGGAATGAACAGGAAAGAAATCAATAAACCTATACATTTTCTTTCTCTCAGGATCAGTACTCTGCAGACCTCTATCATTTTGCCACTAAAGAGGACGAGTATGCCAGCTACTTCATCCGTGTGAGTACCTATTACCTCCACAGGCCCATTAGTAATGCTCAAGTACCCCTTTTAATAAATACCAAAACAGAATTGTTCTTTTTACTCGTATTGCACTAGATATTATTCAGCATTATCATTATTACTATCATTAATAAAATGGCCCATTATTACTACAGTGATTCAACAAAGACAAAAGTCATCATTACCTTTTTTTAATATTATTTTTATATTCCATCTGTCCATTCACCAAACCACTTTTCATCTGTAGGATTGTGGGTTATTTATTTATTTGCCTTGCCACTTTTATGTTGTTTTCTTTTTCATTGCACTTAGTGCATTTAACTGTTTGTCTGGCATTTTGTGTTCTTTTTTTTTATTCACTGCCCAGCCCCCAAAAAAGTAACTGTTTGGATTTAAATTGGCAAATGCTTAAGAGTCAATGATTGGATCATTATTGCAGTGATTTTTATGTTTCTAGCTTGTTATATGTTTGGCAACAATTCTTCCAACCCTAATTGATGGAGTATGTAGCTTTTCATTTTGTAGACAACCATGTAGGAAGACACATCATGGCCATATTCCAGGATGACAATGTCAAGATTCATCAGGCTTAAACTGTTAAAGAATGGGTGGGAGGGAGCATGAAGAAACATTTTCACACATGAATTGGCACCTCTGAGTCCAGACCTTAAATTGTAGACCAAAAATGTATGCACCTCTTGATGGAAATAACATCACAGCATTTATTTTCATCAACAGGTGCATTCATTTTTGGTCAAGATCATGAATTGACAATGCAAGAGTCAAGCACTCTGTCAAGTCTCCTCCAGCACATCCCAAAGCCTTTCGATGAATTTAAGGTCTGGACTCAGAGGTGCCAATTCATGTGTGAAAATGTTTCTTCACGCTGCCTCCCAACCATTCTTTCACAGTTTGAGCCTGATGAATCTTGACATTGTCATGTTGGAATATGGCCATAATGTGTCTTCCTACATGGTTGTTTACGAAATGAAAAGCTACACACTCCATCAATTAGGGTTGGAAGAACTGCTGCCAAACATAACACACTAGAAACATAAAAATCACTGCAATAATGATGGCATGAAGTGTCTTCCTACTTTCCACTCCACTTTTAGACGCGCACTTGCAAACTTCCATTTTTAAGTGCGTTCCACTTCATTAAGTGGACGAGGGAAGTTTATATGGACTGACCCTCGCTCCCTCGGTCCTTATTGGTCCTTATTTTAGGGCATAATAAAAACGAACTGGAATGCAGCAATGGTTGTTTAAGAAATGAAAAGCTACACACTCCATCAATTAGGGTTGTAAGACCTGTTGCCAAACATATACGTAACATGCTAGAAACGGAGATAATAATCACTGCAATAATGATCCAATCATAGACTCTTAAGCATTTGCCTATTTAAATCCAAACAGTGGCCAAGCAGTGTATGTATAAAATGATTTACTTTTGTGATTTATATATAAATATATATCATTATATCTTCTTATTAATGATATTTCATTGTTTTGAGATGACTCCTTGGAATGTTTGTTATAATGCTTGGAATGCTTATTATAATAACATGGAAATAAAATATAGCGGGGAAAATAGAGTTTGTCTTTCACTGCTCTAACTGAGAACTTCTGACAGCTTCTAGAGCTGCAAGCTGAATATCACAAGGCCTCTCATGATTTCCTGGAGAGAAATATAACAGAGCTGAAAGAGAGTCACAGCCACACAGGTGAGCAGTGGAAAATGATGTTAAGCAGTGATTTAAACATCTAAACGGCAGCATTATCACAACTTTGAAATGTGTATTTGTCTGTTTGAATATAGAGCCCCAAATGAGTTCATCAGAAAATAAGGTATTCGGAGCGCCTCTGCTGTCTCACCTTCAGAGTTGTGGGAAAAAGATTGCTGTCCCTATTGAGGAGTGTGTAAGCATGCTGCTTCGTACAGGACTCAGGGAAGAAGTAAGCACACACGTGTATTTAACCCTTGTGTATCCTAATGGACGGTTTTGGCTTTTTCAGTTTTGTTTTTTTGACAACTTTGCATGTGTTAATGCTGCTAACTGCATAAAATTTGCCACAGGTGTGTCCATTTCCTTTTTTTTTAAAAACTATTTTGCACTAGGTACACAAAATACTTCCTCTCAGCCCCTTTTGGACAAAAATGTCCCAATTGAAACCCATTAAAACAGCAATTTTTAATCCCATTGCCATTTAACTATAAAATGATGCAATCTTTGTTAATATGCTTTCATTCTGTTGGCAAGGCTTCAAAATTTTAATTTATACTACTTTTTACCAGATGGTGCCATTTTTTCAGGTTTGGCGTATAAAGCAAATACTCACTTTATTCCTGTTTTCTGTTTATGCATATTATAAAGCCAATTTGATAAATTATGCAGCTGTAACTGTGTGGGTGTGTTACTATGGATGTATGAATGTGATGTGTATGTATGTAATACAAAAATTGTGTGTGGGTGTGCATGTGCTTGTAATATTTGAGAGAGAGAAACTCAACTGCAAATCAAAAATCCAACCGCTGTGTGTATCAGTGGAGTTTTGCTGGCATCTAATGGGTAAAAGTTGGCACTTTGCCCAAACAAAATCTTACTGAGAGCTAATTTTTTGAGATATCAACCTCAAATTTGGAACACAGCTTGTTTAGCTTTGATTTTCTAGCAGTTTTAGAGTTCAACATGTTTAAAAAAAAAAAAAAAAAAATTATATATATATATATATATATATATATATATATATATATATATATATATATATATATATATATATATATATATATATATATATATATATATATATATATATATATTTTTTTTTTTTTTTTTTTTTTTTATAAAATATTATTCATAAGTCATTTTCATAAACTTAAACCTCTATAACTTTTTGGTTTCACTTTTGAAACTTTTTTGACTTCAACAATAATCTGCCAAGGATCTTCTTTAAAATTAGACCAAACGTCTGTGCTCCCAAGATTCTTTTTTTTTTTACGACATGGATAACTTTTTTGAATTGATGCACAAGGGTTAAAGCTATATATGCAGCTTTGCACCTACACACAAAGAATTGCACACCCACATAACTGCATGCCCAGTATCATCAGTACATCGTTTCGCTTTTCTACTCTCATCTTCACTATAGGGGTTGTTCAGACTAGCAGCTGCTGCATCTGTTGTGAAAAAACTGAAAAGCTGTCTGGATTCAGGGACAGTGGACCAGAATGAGTTCAGGACTGACCCACATGCGGTGGCAGGTGAAAGGCCACTGTAAAGTTTTGTTTTGTTTTGTGTGACATACTGTAACTTTTTTATTATTTGATTAATTTTTAATGTGCAACCCGAGTCCTAACAGTTCCCAGAAGTTTGGCTAACCTTCTAGCAAGGTTTTCTCAATGTTATGACTAAAACCTTCTTCCAGTAACATTAATAGAACGTTTGTTCAAAGTTATGGGGTCTTTTAATAACATTATCAAAACGTTAGCACAAAAACATTATTTGTATATTGTTCATGGAACGTTCTTCTGAACGTGTTTTTTTTAAAACGTTACAAATTACTGTTGTTTCAGATGGTTTAGAAAACATTCAAATGTAAAGTTTTGATGATTTTAAAACATTCAGGAAACTGGTTGATTTGAACCTTCAGAAATAACATTTTTATAACGTTAGCACAACGTTCTTAGAAAATATTTTTTGTTAGCTTTGATATTGGCTGATGCTTTAACTGACAATAATGGGAAAAGTGCATTGCGTTACACCAAATGTGGTTGCTATATGTGGTTAAGGTGTCAAACTGCAGCATATTAAAAACAGATGTTTCTAGGATCCTCATTGTCTATTACAGGAAGATTTCAGCCGTCGTGGTTTCAAACTCGTATGATTTTCTTACATGGAACACAAAAGTAGAAGTTTAACCGAATGTCCGAGCTGCTCTTTCCTAATACAATGATGGGGACAGATACACACTGTTGAGCTCTAAAGTGACTAAAATACACCACAAACATCTGTGTGCTATATTCAAAGTCTTCTGAAGCCAGATAGCTTGGTGTATTGAACATTTTTAAAAGTCAATTGAAATCTTTTCCTTTTGTCATAGCATTCATGTTTCATGTCTGCATATATTCATCAGATTTGACATCAGTGGTTAACAAGTGTAAACTACTTGTTCTAAATTTATTTTGTGTTACATGGAACAAAGAAAATCATGCGGAATTGGAACAACAGCGTAAACTACTTTCATTTTTAGCAACATTTTTGATTGGCACAAAATGCAAAGCTTATAAAATATTACAAATATTTAATGTTATTTTGTTTGCACTGTCTTTGCAGGGGCTCTTAAGTGTTACTTGAGGGAATTGCCTGAACCGCTCATGACATTTGAGTTATATGAGGACTGGTTCAAAGCTGCAGGGTAAGTCTGTACATGTGGCTTGTTTGTTTCTGTATCAATGGTGTTAAAACACTTACACCGGCCAGCCATAACATTATGACCACCTTCCTAATATTGTGTTGGTCCCCCTTTTGGTGCCAAAACAGCCCTGACCCGTCGAGGCATGGACTCCACTAGACCCCTGAAGGTGTGCTGTGGTCTCTGGCACCAAGATGTTTTCAGCTGATCTTTTAAGTCCTGTAAGTTGTGAGGTGGGCCCTCCATGGATTGGACTTGTTTGTTCAGCACATCCCACAGATGCTCATTTGGATTGAGATCTGGGGAATTTGGAGGCCAAGTCAACACCTCAAACTTGTTGTTGTGCTCCTCGAACCATTCCTGAACCATTTTTGCTTTGTGGCAGGGCACATTATCCTGCCGAAAACAGGCCACAGCCACCAGGGAATACCGTTTCCATGAAAGGGTGTACATGGTCTGCAACATGATGCTCACATGTCCACTGTTGGCGTTTTCGGTGGTGGACAGGGGTCAGCATGGGCACCCTGACTGGTCTGTGGCTATGCAGCCCCATACGCAATAAACTGCGATGCACTGTGTATTCTGACACCTTTCTATCAGAACCAGCATTAACTTCTTGAGCAATTTGAGATAGAGTAACTCGTCTGTCTGATTGGACCACACGGGCCAGCCTTCGCTCCCCACGTGCATCAATGAGCCTTGGCCGCCCATGACCCTGTCACCGGTTTACCACTGTTCCTTCCTTGGGCCACTTATGATAGATACTGACCACTGCAGACTGGGAACACCACACAAGACCTGCAGTTTTGGTAATGCTCTGACCCAGTCGTCTAGCCATCACAATATGGCCCTTGTCAAACTCGCTCAAATTCTTACGATTGCCCATTTTTCCTGCTTCTAACACATCAACTTTGAGGACAAAATGTTTACTTGCTGCCTAATATATCCCACCCACTAACAGGTGCCGCGATGAAGAGATAATCAGTGTTATTCACTTCACCTTCACATAATGTTATGCCTGATCGGTGTAAATACTGAGTTTAAATCCATTTTCATTGTCTTGTCATTTTTAAAATTAGAGAAAAAGAAACGGATGAAAAATTAAAGCAGCTAAGGACAGCGTTGCAAAAACTTCCCACAGAAAACTATAATAACCTCAGGTACGGTAGATTTTCAACTCTAAATTTCTTATATCTACTCCAAACTATTAATGTTCACACCAAACTTTCACTCTCTGGGTTTATCTTTCTCTTCATCAGATACCTTGTCCAGTTTCTGTCACACTTGTCAGAGCAGCAAGCAGTGAATAGGATGACACCCAGCAACATTGCTATAGTGCTTGGGCCTAATCTACTGTGGCCTCTCTGTGAGGGGTCAGTATAGCAGCACACACAAAATAATTCTGGACTTCTCAACTCAATCTCCTAAAATATCCTTCTACTGTTCTCTATTTCAGAGAGACGTCATTGCTGAACATGGCATCTGCATCTTCGGTGCAAGTTGTGACTGTCATAGAGCCGCTTATACAGTATTCCAAGAACCTCTTCCCTGAAGGTACATTAACATTACACAAATCATTGTTCACCTCACTTCCCCCCGGTTTCACAGACAAGGATTTAAGCCTAGTCCAGACTAAAATGTTTGAGCTAATTTACTGAAAACAACTTGCACTGACATATATTAACTCTTTCCCCGCCAGCGTTTAAAAAAAAAAAAGTTACCAGGCAACGGCAGCATTTTTTTAATCCTTTTCACAAAGTTTTCATGGCCCCCAGAACATTTTGTTGTATGAATATCTGAACATGCAATATATTAAAATAAAAGAACAGAGCCTCTCATTTTAAACAAATAAAAACGTTTTATTTGATCAAAGACTACATCCACATCGGATTCAGAACGATGATCAAAACAGATGGAGTAGATTGAGTCCATCAACACCCTCAAAGCATGCACAGTCCTATAGCTCGTCCTGGGTCGACATTTCATTCAGTAACTTTAGGCAGTTTTGATTTATATGCCGTTTAATGTTGATGATCACATTATTTTACATACGCATGTAATTTAAATATACTTTAGATTGGTGCACGTATGACATCACTTTGTAGGCCAAAATGAGGAAACGAGTTTTTAGCACTTCCGGTTCCACTGTCCCGAAGTCAGTGTTGTTTCAATGATTTTGGTTAAATGGCTGAAATAAGGTCTGTGGTTAACACAAGCTCAGGACACTTTCACATTTTCACGACTTAAAATACATCAGTATTACTCCACTCGTGATTTTTTTTTAAAGCTGTTATGTATTTGGAAAAAGGCGGTTGTTAACAAGTGGTTAAATGGGATATTAAACTTCATCACGCCGAACAGGTAACCTCAGTTTGCTTTTACATTCTTGTTAGGGCCTGAGCACCAATGGTGGTCTCGGATTTGTGCTTTGATTTGCTTGGTCTATTATTATTATTCTCCAAAATGTATCATTTTTGAGGGCCTAAACATGCTCAAAAACTCATGAAACTTTGCACACGTGTCAGAAGTGGTGAAAATGTACATCTGATATGGGTTTTAGAATTAGGTGTGGCAAAATGGCTCGATAGCACCACCTACAAAATTTCAATTAAGCGTTGTTTACGCTACGTTTCTCGTACAAGTATGAAATTCCGATATTTTGCAGTTTTTGCCATTTCCAGATGTTATACTTAAACAAACTCCTAGAGATTGAATCAGATCAACATCATATTTGCACAATCTAATCTAAAGACCTTTGCAAAGATCTTGAGTTTTCGCTTAAGGGCGAAACGGCCTGACAAAATTGACACAATTTTGACACATGACACAGGCGAAACTCATTGTTGGAACTCGGGCATACAATGTCCAATCTGCCCCAAACGTCACATGTTTGATAAGAGTCCTGAACTGAAGACATCTACATGCCAATATTCAGTTAGAGTCATAGCGCCACCTGCGGGCAACAGGAAATGGCATGTTTTACATTGTGATTAACTCCTCATTGAGATTTAACCAGAACAACCTCATATTTGGTCAGTCTAATCTTAAAGCATTGGCGATGTTAAATTGCAAAGATCTTGAGATTTTGCTGAAGGGCGTGTCAGTGGCGGTCTGACAAAGTCTGATGTTTCGCCATGAAACAGGAAGCTGTTGTAACTCAGGCATACAATGTCCAACCTGCCCCAAACTTCAGGTTTTATTAGAGTCCTGGCCTGAAGACATCTATGCCAATATTCAGTTACAGTCATAGTGCCAATTGTTGGAAACAGGAAATTGCATGGTTTACAATGTAATTCACTCCCTGAAACACATTTAAATATGCCATGAAGTACCAAACATGCTAGAAACACGTTAAATCATGCAACACTTGGCTAAGTGCTAATGTATGTAATTAATGCCACAAAACAGTAAGTTGTTGTAACTCAGGCATACAATGTCCAATCTGCCCCAAACTTCACATGTTTGAGAAGAGTCCTGCCCTGAACACATACACATGACAATATTCAGTTTTAGTAATAGCGCCACTCATTAGCAACAGGAAGTGACTTGTTTAACACTGTGATGCACTACTAGCAACATAATAAAATATGCAATTGAGTACTAAACATTATAAAACATGCCAGCAACACTAAGCTGAACGCTAAAGCATGCCATTATCGTCATGTGGTAACTCAAGCATACAATGTCCAATCTGCCTCAAACTTCACATGTTTGATAAGTGCCCTGGCCTGAAGACATCTACATGCCAAAATGTAGTTATAGTCATAGCGCCACCAGCTGGTAGCAGGAAGTGTGGCAAATACAAATGACTGACTTAGGCTGAATCCCAAATGGCACACTTCTATGCACTTTCAGTCTTGTAGACTGACAATGGCTGCCGTGTGCTCGTGTCCGTTAAGTCCACGAGACCGTGCGGGAGGGTTATTCAAATCTTGCCCTGGAGGGCCAATGCGCTGCAGAGTTTAGCTCCAACCCTAATCAAACACACCTGAACATGCTAATCAATGTCTTCAGGTTCATTAGAAAATCACAGGTAGGTGAGTTTGATCAGGGTTGGAGCTAAACTCTGCAGCGCATTGGCCCTCCAGGGCAAGATTTGAATAACCCTGCCGTAGGGTGTCATATTCATCATTTTAGGTTTCAGAAGGGTGCTCGTGAGCGGCCATTATGCGCCCTCGATGCACACGAGCCCGCAAGTTTGTGAGCTACACAGAGGACTTTACCCGGCAGTCAAAGCGCCATTACGTCACGAAAGTGTGGACTCAGAGGAAGGCCGTGAGGGTTTAGGGTGCCATTTGGGGTCCAGCCATTGTCATCCTATTTTTATATACTTAAATGCGTTTTGCCCATGTGTTCTGTTTTCATAAATAAAGCCACCGGGTGACAGTGGCACGGGTGCGAGGGCCGTTTCATCGCTGCTTGCAGATTTAATTATGCTTATAATTGTGCACTTATAAACTATTGTAACTCAAATGTTCTGGGAAAATCTTTTGACATAAAAACTGAAAGTGTTGTGGGAAGCTTAGGGATGGTGACGTTGAATTTGAGCGACAGTGGTGTAGTTTTGTTTATTGCCCATGCCTACCTTTTAGTTTTTTACTTCTGTCAGCTGCATTTCGGCTTTAAAATCCATAAAAGTTGCGTTCATCTGCGATAATTATCTTGATGGACAAAACGTGTGATTATGTGATTATTATATATTTGGGGTTTTTGTTGAGGGACCCAGTGTGATACTAAATGCTAGTTGGCCTACAAAGTGACATCATACCTGCACCACTCTGTTGCTTGTTTCTGCATCTTCACATGTGTTTTGATCTGGAGATTCAGTACTCTTTCAAAATATGTCATAGCAGCTCCTACCATATAACAGTGAAAACATGGAAAGCAGAAATTTCCGTCAATGGCGGGGGAAGAAAATTTCTGTCAAAGAAAGGGTTCAAATATGTCCTTGCCATTGTTTTGTCTCAAGATGCACACAAGTAATGTTTTTTTCCCTGAGGCATGTTTAAAAAAATCTACTTAAATGTCCTAATTAAACTAAGGCCTAATCCTGGTTTAGTCTAAGCCCTGTCGTGAAACCGGGCCTTCATGAGGTGAAAACAGCAATAGATTACCTTAATGACTTATTATTATTACTTATTATTTATTTTATCTATGCTTCCAGTTAATTTCTGTTCATCCTTTATTGTATGTAATTGGGAAGTTTATGTTTTTAATGTTGCTTAAATAATTGAAAGAGTGTAATTCCAAATATATTTCCAAATAAATCAAATGTACTTTTAGAGGCTGATTTCGAGATCCCAGAACTGCCTGAAAGCCCGATTCCAACAATATCCCAGAGACCTCTTTCTGACAGCGTCTTTCCCTCTCTCCCTTTCTCCTCTGGTCGACCATCCCTATCAAAAACTGACAGGTAGTGAGCCTCCTTTGTAGTTTTTAAGATCAAGACTCTATTAAAGGGTTTAATTTTACAAGTCTTGTTTTATTTTGTCTGTGCTTATATCAGCTCAGCATCATCTGAGGACCTTGGGATGACAGTAGTTCTTAAAGCTGCTCAGGTGAACCGTGATGCTGTTGTGTGGGACAATAACGATTCTGATCCAATCGCTCCACCACCTACACAGAATCACATGCCTTCAGCACTTCCTCGTTACACTCCGGTACACCCCCAAAGCCAGTCACAGATGAAGACAAAGTGCTTCAGCCAATCAGAGCCAACTCAGGAGCTGCCCTCCAAATCCCAGGAGCCCACGCTGAAGATCCCTGGGCCTTTCAAACGTATGTCTGCAACTATAGAAGCTTTTTGTGTTATTATTGTAGTAGAAACTAAATTTTCAGTTGATTTCTACAGCAAGGAGGTCGTTCATCCAGCACAAGACAGCAAATCCCGCTAGAGGCCCTTCTGTGAGCCAGACAGGCCCTTCATCCACAGGCCAGATGAGAGTGTTCCCTGTTCCTCTGCCTAGAGGCTCTGAAATAAAACCACCTTCCCCAAAGCCCGAAACCACCCAAGCTCCACTACCCACGTTGCCTGAAGCAGGACCACAAAAGAAACCCCAAGGCAGAAGACCCAAAGTCCCTCCTCCACAACCACCCCAAGCACTGAACAAGCAGCTATCCTCTCAAGCTCAGTGAGTCTTGGAATAGGAAGTCGGCTGGATTTAACAGTACATGCAGTATCTTATGGTTGAGCTTTTAACCAAAGTTTGGAGTCTGTAAGATTTTTTTTTGTTTTTGCAAGAAGTCTCTCATGCTCACTAAAGCTGCAATTTAAAATAGCAGTTTTAATATATTTATTCATCTTATGACAGATTAATTTTCAGCAGCCATTATTCCAGTCTTCACTGTCACATGATCCTTCAGAAATCATTCTAATATGCTGATTTGACGCTCAAGAAACATTTCTTATTATTATCAAAGTTGAAAGCAGTTGTGCTGCTTAATATTTTTTTTCAGGTTTCATTGTTGACTAGAAAGTTCAAAACTGAACAGCATTTATTTAAAAAAAAAAGAACTCTCTTGTAACATTATAAATGTCTTTACTGTCACTTTTGATCAATTTAATGCATCCTGCCTGAATAAAAGAATTTGTTTCTTTAAAAATGTTACTGACCCCAAGCTTTTGAACAGTCTTTTTGGCTATACTGTAGTGTTTTAGATCAGCTCTAGAGATACAGGTTTCCAGGACTGTATACACAAATATAATAGCACAATCTGACTTCCTTTGGTTTTGGTCTGAGGCATACTGACACACTTCACATTTGCTATTTATGTATAAGCTTATTCTGAAGCATGACATTTGAAACGCCACAACAGTCAAATATGGGCACACTTGTTAAAGCATTTTAAGGCTGATGTTGTTCATAGCTTCTTTTAATGAAACTTTATTGCTGTCATTTATAGGTAACATACATTTCTATTTTGTATATTTTTGTGCAAAGCCGCACATACGTACAATATGTACATATTATATTGTGATTAAGGGTATGAATGGAGAGGTGAACTCCTCTGTCATAATAAAAAAAAATAATTCAAACAAAATTCATATGAATATTTAATCATGATTTCATTATACATTTATAAACATTGGTGGGTGTAATATTTACTGAATACTGTGTTGATCTGAACATATTTATCATGTAATAAAGGAAATGACAGTCATGGTTGCTTATTTTTTCTGTGCTCATGTGAGAACGCATCACAGCTTTGTGCATCACAGTGACCTGTAGACCTTTGTCTTGTCTTGTAAGGATTGTTGGTTTTGCAGGAAATAAGTGTTTAAAAAAATTAAACTGCCACACAATGTCATCCACAATGGCAATATGAGCTATTAAAACTACATGAATGCGAAATGAATGTTTTGCATAGTAAATACAAGTTAGCTAGCAACTATATGTCTGTACTGTACACTACATAAGGTTTACTTGAAATGTAAATAGTGCAAACTAAAATATTGCATATTTGAATGGCATATTGTTACCATTGTTAGCCAGCTGTGTTTATTGTGCATCACAGAGCAACTGTGGCAGGTTTTATTTCCCTGAAACAAAGCTAATATTTGAGGGATGAGAAGGTAGGACATTTGAGATGCAAATATTAGTTTGTCCTTGTATGTCCTTTTGTATGCACCACTTTCTTCAAAACACCATGGATGTAGTGTTAAATAATCTATTTGCTTCATTTTCCCCATTGCAAACATTTAGAAATGTTATTAAAGGAATAGTTCTTCCAAAAATTTAAATTCTGTCATCATGCCATTACGAACCCGAATTACCTTTTTTGTGGAACACAAAAGGAGAGTTTTAGGTGAATATCTTTGCTGCTCTTTTCCATTTAATGATCCTGAATGAGAACTGGGGCTGTTGAACTCAAAATGAAAAAAATAACGCACCAAAAGTTGAACAAAAGTAGCCCATTTTACTTGTGGGTTGTATTCTAAGTTTTCTGGAGTCATATCTCATTATTGTGAGATTTAAAATGTTATTATTTAATTGTTATTTAAGGGTTAGTTCACCCAAAAACGAAATTTCTGTCATTAATTACTCACCCTCATGTCATTCCAAAGACCTTCGTTTATCTTCAGAACACAAATTAAGTTATTTTGATGAAATCCGAGAGCTTTCTGACCCCACATAGACTGCAACACAATAACCCCTTTTCCACCAAGGCAGTGCTGGTGGTGCTGGTTCAGAGCATAGACCGTAAAAAAATATGGACGACGCGACTTCATTGACTTCCGCTGACCAAAGTTGAAGCTTTCATAGGCCCGCTCACGGCGCTGACATCTTGGGACCGAGTCTGCGCAGTAGCGATCTCGGGACCGGAGTTGCGCAGTAGAGAACAGGAAGTAGAGGCGCGATTATCAAAAGCCCGCCCACACTCTCGCAGATGCAGAACAATTCATTATGTTGGTGTGAAATAAACAGTTATGGAAGTGTAGAAATTAAAGCTAAAGCTCCAATCTCCTCCCAAAAATCCAGAAAAAAGTCCGTTAGTGCCTCAGTGACAAGTTCATTCAGAGAAGCCGTCAATCTCAGCTGTCAATCATGACGTCACACCCCTCGTTTTTATAGCATCAAATAACTCACTAAAACTAAACTTATTTAAAAAACGAACACTTGAAATGAAATTATTGTAATAAAAACTGCCTAAAATGACAGAAACCATCTTTAGGAAACAATTATTTGAAGTGTAATTAAATTGTTTAGTGTGTCTCGCGCCCATTCTAATACATGGAGAGGCGGGGTTTAGGAGCTATACTGGGACCGGCCACCGGGGGGCGATCGAGGCGCGAAAGCTTAAATTTCTGACTGAAGCACTACAGGCTTGATTCAGAGCCAGAGCCTAGTTTCAAATCGGTTCTTTGTCTTTCCACACCCAAAGCACCAGCTCTGAACCAGGAAAAGTGATTCTTAAGTAGCACCAAAACATTGCTGGTCTAGAAGTAAGAACCGCTGGGGGCGGGGTTACCGTGACCAACAAGACCAACACAAACTTGTGACCGCCATTTTTGAAATAGCAGCTAATTGAGCTAATAGCTGCTCGATTGTAATCGCCGTCTATACAAATATACTGCACGAATACGTTGGATTCGCTGTGTTTTGAAGCCGATGTAGGATCATAAAGCCATGTGCATCAATAGTAACGCAACGTTCGCCATTGTTAATGGAAGGCTTGTTCGAGATGCATGGGCGCTGTGCAGACCAATCGCCGTATGACATCAAAGTACAGCGAGAACACACGTCTCCTTCAAGCGGCAACCTCCCGCAGTTTCTCTTGAAGCCAATACGGAAGTGACATATACTGCAATTCATCGACTGGCCACTAGGGACAGGCTCCAGAAGGGAGCAGAATCTCATTGAGCTCCATGTTAAAATGGCCAACTTTACAGCAGATTAAAACATGTTTACAGCCTGGAACAAATTGTGGTTTTGGTCTATACGGCTAATTTTGCCCTTCATAACAACTGTGACTTTTATAACTTGTTCGTTTACATTATATAAAGCATTAAAGTTCTGCATAATTAAGGGCGTGGCCACTTCGAGTGACAGGTGGATAGCCATTTATCTGCTGTCTGTTAGTCATCGGTCACTTCAGCTCCGCCCACGTCCCGCCTTTTTGACCATTTTCTGTTATCCAGGAGTGACGCGCGATGGCCATCTCGTCCATACTTTGCGCTTCAGAACGGCTCATCAGAATCCTATGGGTGACGTCACGGACACTACGTTCATATTTTTTTACGGTCTATGGTCTCCTTATGCTTTTGAATCGCTCTTGCTGTGTTTTGATATCATACGCTGATCGGTCTGCGCAGCGCCGATGCATCTCGAACAAGCCTGGTGTGTTTGTGTTTCCCGCTGCCTCGCTAGCGTTGCTGAGAAAGATGAGACGTATACAGTGACGTAAGACCTGGCTCTGTGCCGGCTCTCTAGCACATCAGTCGAACCAACTCCGAACCAGCACTAGCTCTGAACTAGCACCCGGTTCATGCTGGTGGAAAAGGGGTAAATTACCACTTTCAAGGCCCAGAAAGTTAGTAAAGACAGTTAAAATAGTCCATGTTACTACAGTGGTTCAACCTTAAATATTATGAAGCGACGAGAATACTTTTCATGCACATAAAATAAACAAAAAGTATGACTATTCAACAATGTCTTTTCTTCCCTGTCACTCTCTTACGCTATTCATGTTGTTGGGCTATTCATTCACTCAGTGCAGCGCTTCTGTGTTCTACGGCAGAACACTGGCTCACTATTGGCTGAGCACCACATGCATGCGTTGTGGTGTTTATGTAAATCTAAATTACGTAGGAGAGTGACACGGAAGAGAAGGAATTTTTTTTTTGTTAGTTTTTTGCACAGAAAAACTATTCTCGTCACTTCATAAAATAAAGGTTGAACCACTGTAGTCACATGGACTATTTCAACGTTGTCTTTACTATCTTTCTGGGCCTTGAAAGTGGTCATTGTGGTGCTGTCTATGTGGGGTCAGAAAGCTCTCAGATTTCATCAAAAATATCTTAATTTGTGTTCCGAAGATGAACAAAGGTCTCACGGGTTTGGAATGACATGAGGGTGAGTAAGTAATGACAGAATTTTCATTTTTGGGTGAACTAGCCCTGTTAAGCAGTACTTCACCCAAACATTCTTTTTTCTGCAGAACAAAGATAATTTGAAGAACATAGGGAACCAAACAACGTTGAACCCCACTGACTTTAATTGTATGGAAAAAATAGTTCAGGAACATTCTTCACAATATCTTCTTTTGAGTTCGACAGAAGAAAGGAAGTCATGCAGATTTAGAATGACATGAGGGGGAGTACATAATGACAAGAATATTTGGGGTTGAGTTTCCCTTTAAATTATGAATTATTTGTGTTATTCATTGAAAATCTTGACATGGGCCTAATTCTCAGCGCATTCATGGGGGAAGTAGCGGTGCCAGATTCATGAACAACTTGTTTAAGATCTTTTCAATGAATCTGTTTATCCTTTTGAGAAAACCAGTTTGAATGATTTGTTCACGAATTGAACTGATCGTGTTCTCAAGTTCAACTTCGAATTTTAGCCTCTTTATCACACCATACTATAAAATGGCTTCAGAAAATCGCACATATATGTATATAGACTACTTTTATGATAATTGTATTGTGTTTTATTTTAGCATTATGGAGCTTGACAGGGCCAGTCCTCATACACTTCCATTATAACAAGATGGTCTTTAGTGTTCCACAGAAGAAAGAAATGGGTTTGGAATGGCATGAGGGTGGGTAAATGATGACAGAATTATCTCTTTTTTTTGTGGTCTGAACTATTCTTTTAAAAGTGCTGTGTGATTTGGACTTTAAGCATCTTGTAGTGTTAGACTTTGATCTCATCCTCCTCATCAGCATAGTTGTACGGTCCTCTCCTGTGTGAGTTGTTGGTGTTTGTATTCCTGAGTCCTCCACTCCCATAATGACGTGCCAGCACATCAGCAGCTCTCTGGAAACTCTCCGGCTCCATGCCATGATCCTCGACAGATGAGGAGCGCATCCGATCCCCCAGCATGGACCTTTTGGGTGGCTCACCATTCACAAAGTCTGAATGCTTCCACTCTCCTCCATACAACCGTGTCCTTCCGTCATCGTCTTCTCTCAGAAGAGAGTCCACCAAGGACGTGGTTGCGTCCGAGTCCACCTCAGAGTTATCATCGGTTGATGGTGTTTTTTCACTGATGGGACTGACCATTTCATACACAGGACTGTCAATCATGGCAAAGACTTCGGACATGAGGGAAGGGCCCAGATCAAGGGTGAAAGAGTTCATGGAGTCAGAAAGACTGACGGAGTCTGAACAGGGGAAGGATGGGATACCCATGTCCGTGAGTGAGCCTTTATGGATTTCAGGAGGGCAAGCTGAGGGAGAACTGCCCTGGGCTGGACGCTCAGTGCGTGACAGTCTCGGCAAGGTCACAAAGCCAGACTCCAAACCTGCAAAACAAAGAAAGAAAAACAATTGTTCTTGCTTATGAGTTTGACCAACAGAGGGCAGTGAGAACCTACACATTACATTTAGTGGTTCCGGACCGCAGCATAAGCAAAAGTAGCAAATCATTTCTGCCATGTGAATGGCCCTTAAAGGGATAGTTCCACCAAAAATCAAAAAACATTTGTCATCAATTATTCACCCTAATGGCTTAGGGTTTTTGTCAATACAATGGAAGTCAATGGGGTCCACATGTCTGGATTTTTGTATGGACATAAAATCTTTAAAATTATCTTCTTTTGTGTTCAACAGAAGAAACTCATACAGGTTTGGAACGATGTGAGTAAATGATAACAGAATTTTCATTTTTAGGTGAACTGTCCCTGAAAGATTTCTGTCTGGCAATACAAAGCTTTGCAAAAGTGGCAAACTACAGGATAGTTGTACATTATATGGCTACAGAAAATCTTCACATGATTGAAAAAGGGCTCTAAAACAGGATGTGCGCTCAGCACTAAAACATCTCATTCATAGCTCCCGGTCAGAACAACATTAGCGTTCAGTCCGATGGTGAGTCATTCAGTAAACTGAATTAAACTCTTAGTTTGCATACTAATACTTTCCATATATTGATAATTAAACTCAGGTTGGACATCAGACTGTTTGGGTGTGAGTTTGCTGTGTGTTCATGAGCATGAGGGGGTTTTGTTTTTGAACAGGCTCTCCTGCAGAGCAGAGAAGCCAGTGAGGCATGTTTGAGGTATTTGAATGGGTGAGGCAGATGCTGATCGCTCAACTGTAATGTCTGGGTCTAAAAAGGAGTCTGGGATTGCCACAGGTGTTTAGATGGTTTATCAAACACTTTCTCTTTGATCTGCCTCATGTCTCCCTAAAGGACAGGAAGCTGGTAAACAAACATATTTAATTTAGACAAAACATGCATGAGACACATTGCTACATACATTACCGTTTAAAATGTTCGGTAAGATTTTAAGGTTTTATATGCTCAACAAGGCATATAATTGGTATTACCAATTATTACAATTTAGAATAACTATTTTATGTTTGCAAATGTAATTTGATCCTGTGATGGCAAGGTTGAATTTTTTAGCATTACTCCAGTCCTTAGTGTCACATGATCCTTCAGAAATCATTCAACATGCTGATTTGCGGTAACAGTTGTTCTTATTATCAATGTTGAAATCACTTGTGCTGCTTAATATTTTTGTGTTGCTATGGGTACCTTATCAGGATTCTTTTATGAATACATAGAATATTTAAAAAAAACAGCATTTGTGTGAAATAGAAATCTTTTGTAACATTATAAGTGTATTTACAGATTTAGTAATTTTTGATCATGTGACCTTTCTGAATAAAAGTATTAATTTCTTTAAACAAGTGTGTGTGTATATATATATATATATATATATATATATATATATTACTGACCCTCATGTCATTCCAAAGACCTTCGTTTATCTTCAGAACACAAATTAAGATATTTTGATGAAATCCGAGAGCTTTCTGACCCCACATGGAAGGCTGCAACACAATTACCCCTTTTCCACCAAGGCAATGCTGGTGCTGGTTCAGAGCCAGAGCCTAGTTTCAAATCGGTTCTTTGTCTTTCCACACCCAAAGCACCAGTGAGGTCAAAATTCCGGCCGGGTCATAGATATGTATACATAGATTCCTCATTCGAGCGATCCACACAGGCACTAATGAGGAATCTATGTATATATCTATGACCCGGCTGCTATTTGACCTCGCTGACAGGAAGTTATGGCTGTCTGGAGAGCTGAAGACATTCGTCTGATATGAGGTGAAATAATTGCATAAATACCGTTCGGTTTCTCTCAGAAACCGATCGCTTCGTGTCTTAAGACATCAATGCGTCGTCACGAGCCGCAGGGTTTAATTTGAAGTTGTCTGTCCATGTTTTTTTTTACCCTAATAGAATTAGACCCCATTTGACAAGCATTATATGAGTGACACACAGCAACGGTTGGAGTTAAAAATCTTAATCGGTTGGAGTTAAAAAATCTTAATTTGTGTTCTACTGAAGAAACAAAGACACCTACATCTTGGATGCCTTAGGGGTAAGCAGAAAAACATCAAATTTTCGTTTTTGGGTGAACTATCCCTTTAATGCAGTGGCATTACTATCCTTTTAGACACTTTTAGATCTTTTGAATTATGGTGCTACAACATTTTTTTTAATTTTGATACTATCTCTCTCCCCTGTACAGGTTTACCACCACACACCTTTGACCAATGCATTTCCATGACATTCCCATGATTACTTGTTCATGATTACTTAATAAATCTGGAAACACATTTACAGAGAATTTTCCTTTGTATGTGAGGTACCTATCTTTTAAATTGATAAATTTATATGATTTTACTAATCATTGAACAAATGTCTCCTATAAGACTCTCAATGGACACGCTTCACGTTGACTTGCAAGATACTCCCAAACAGCAATTAAATATTATACAAAGGAGTAAAACGGGGGGGGGGACATATCTCAAATTTAAAATTCCTTCATTTTGGGATCAGCCCTGCAGTTTCAACCATTTCTGGAGTGGCTTCTGTATTCGGTACACACACAGAACACCCATAATTGATGGGATTCACTTCTGAATTTGAATCTGAATCTGAGTGTGAACACTGACGGACTCACCATATAAGCATGTGGAGTTCTCTGGTGTTTTGGGTGAACTAGGGAAAAGCACTTTCACAGGACAGCCGTTGGGTGAGTCCACGTCCAGCCGGGGGAGGGAAATGGCATTCTTTATGATTGGAGAAATGGGTGGAGGTGGGGGTGAAAGGTCCTTGGATCCGCCGCGGGGCCTGTCAGGGGTCTTGCGGACATGGCGAAGCGTGCGGGAGAAGAATCCCTCATTCTTCTCTGAAGTGGAGGAGGAGTCTCCATCTGCGTTATTTCCTGCTCCACCATGATTGCTGAGGAACGAGGTGTCCCCGAACACGTCCCCTCCGCGGCCCACGTGCATGGTGTGGCGGAAGTCGCCCAATGGGGGACTGATCATGTCCGGGGTGAGGTCCCCTTTAAAACGACGCTTTCCTGAGGAGTGGGAAACCAGTCCCTTCAGGCCAGACAACTTACCCAGGTTCATGGCTTCTCCAAGTACAAATTGTAAGTAAAAAAAAAACTTGTGAAAAATGGTGAGAACAATGTAAGAAAGCAAATTATACACGTATCACTGTTCAAGCTTCAAAATGTCTCAGCAGAATAAAAACCGCAGTTGAGTGGAAAGTTTCTTTTCACAGTTTCTCAAAAGGCAGACACATTCAGCTATGTCCCATTTTGGCCATTGGTCTTTGTTCATATCCAGAAAGATTCGGTGAAGATAAATGTGAGCTGAAAATATGCATGACTCCAATTCCTGAAAACCTCTGCTGCATATGTGGTCAAAGATTCTGGGCTTCAGTTGTTCTGGGTTTGTGCTTCTGAAAAAAAATCAGTTCAGAAATAAATTCAGCTCTGGCTGCAGATATCTCTGTGGTTTAGGACTAAAACCATGTGCTCCTTCTTTAGTAAGGTCCAGAGAATCTGCTGCTACATGCTCTGGAAGATGCAAATGTTAACAATATATCTATAAACAGAAGTTGATGCAATGTTTGTGGTATGAGATTTTGGCAAAGACATGCAACATTAATGATCAACTTTTGCTGTGAAAATGTATATATAAATTGCGTGTTCTGTAAATCTCAGCTAATTTGACTTGATAAGTTTTTAATTAGCCTTTTTTTATATAATATAATACTTATTATAATATTAGAATTATCGAGTGTAGTGCCCTTTAAATGCCTAAATTCAGCTTTGACTCCTCAGTCATTCACTTGCACTGTACAGTATTTCGGTCATTCACTTCAAGGGTGTCCTGTTACAAAAGTAAGTGTATTTACCAGAGCATTTTCCCTCCCAGTCTCAGATTGTAAAGGCAAAGAGACACTGAGTGTACATTTCACAGTTTGAAAAAAGAATCCCAAATTTCTATTAAAATATACTTTTTTCATATCAAAAACTGTGTTTAAGGGCCACCCACCCAGTTTATTAGCAGTTTATTTGATATTTTTAAGCATTGGGATCAGCTCAAACTTTTAATTTGTGCTTGACTAAAGTAATGAGAATCATTTTAAATTGAGTCAAGTCTCATGTCTCATTCCATCAAACCACGACAAGCTTTGCTTTGGCTGTGTTGCACACTTTACGCTAAATTGCCATTAAAGACTCACCATGTGTGATAAGCACAAGTCATTTAGCCAAACCCTTTACCTGATTAGTGTCAGGTCAAAAAAACGAAACACTTTTTTTACTACTGAAAACTTACAGAAGCCACGTACCTTGATCAGTTTTGTGTAATCACTGTGACCACATACTTTCCCAGTCCAAGTTCATTCAGTGACCTCTGACCTGCACCCTGCTGGAGTGTGAGGCGGCAGGGAGGTTTGTTGCTTTATCCCTGCATGTATACTCTCCTCATGCTCCTCCACTCCCACCGGCCGCTGCTCCTGATCCTTTGTTTTTAAAGATACTCAAATCCAGCAGCCCACTCGCCAGGAATCCCCCAGGGGAGATAAAGGGTCTTTAAAAGGCAATAAATTAAATGTAATAATCTGGGCAATAGCACGGCTTGACGGAGGCTCCTTAAGAATTGGTCATGTCCAGGATTAGCCCCTAATCCCGCCTCCCTTCCTTCACCCCGAATCCCCCTTCTGCTGGCGTTAGTCCACTCAGACGTCCTGGTTTGAAGGGGATCTTGTAAAATCAACAAACGTCCTGTATGAGAGAGGGAAACAGGTGGATATGTAACACAGACCAGGATCAAAGGAGACCGAAAGTCCAAAAATCTATTACCACTAGTGTAAAAAATGTTTGTAATTAAATACAAATTATATTATCAGCATAACAATTCGAGTGAAAAGTTGAATTTAAAAAATAACACATTTTTTCTCCATTCTAGAGCGAAGAATATTCATGATCAACGACAAATTTGTTTATTAGTGATCTAGAAATAGTGTATATCATTTTATATTTATTATGTTTTTTATTTAGTGTTTAGTTCTATATGTGTCTGTTTTGAATAATATATTGTGAAAATTCAGCTTTGCCATCACAGGAATAAATTACATTTTAAAGTATATTAAAATAGAAAAGAGTTATTTTAATTGATAATATTTTACTCATAATATTACCCCCCAAACATCTTCTGAGAAATGAGAATGGTTGGTGACATATATCATAAAATGTGCTAAACATAACATAACCAAATAGTACACTGACATTCAGCAGGGCTGCTGTTGACTCTTGACATGAAAAACGGCAATAAACCAAAACACACTGTCTCATAATTCTTGGAGCTGTTTCTAGTGGATGCAAACAATGGAATTATGTTTGTGGAAATGGCTGTGCATTGTTTCAAAGAAAGAGATGCACACGTCAACCAGTAAACCGCAGTCTAATAGAACCCGTGTGTGAATGCATTCCTGGGGGAAACATCTCTGTCTATTACAGACATCCAGTACAGTACCCACATCCCAGATTGGAAACATGTTTGGGGTTTTTCCTCTTCTTTCTTTCTGTGGGACTGTCGGCCTTCTTTCATGTGGGCATTAAAGTTGATCTGTCTGATCTTAATAGCACTTGATTTTTGCAGCCGTCCACTGCAGATTCACATGATGTCATTAAAATAAGTGATTTGAACATCAGTCACCCAGACTGAGTCTAAAAACTGAGTGAAAAATGGTTCAAAACATAGTTCTCCTTTCCCCAAAACTAAATCTTGATCAGCTAGGCTACACTATAACTTAGCTAACTAGGTGAACAAACATTCAAGATAAGGCTTCATTTTTCCCTTTCACCCAATGACCTCCACTTTTTTCTGGCATCTCATGTTGTCTAAAGAAAAAAGGGCTGTCTAGGAATAAATCATGATTACAAATATATTCATTTCATCATCTGAACTTACCCTATTTTTACTCAAAGCACTCAGCATGACCGTCTGGCAGAAGGAGTTCATGATGGAAAATACCATGATGGTTTCATGTGTGAAAATACAGCAACTGGCTGGGTCTGTTTTACTCACGTCTGTATTTTCTTTATTAGGCCTATCTAATTTACACTTATTTTACTTTAATTTGTTCCGAAATCTAAACGCTATTTACAGAACAATTTACTAATCTAAACAAAATCTAAAAAGGTAGAGGCACAGTGATGAAAACTAGTTAACTGACTGACCTCTATTACCCTGAAATGAAAGGAATTTTTCATTTTCAACTGAACATATATAGGACAAGGACAGATCAATGTTGCTGTAGCCTACTAAAATATTGCTGAAAGTTTTCACCACAGTCCATTGATCTAGTCATTTGTGAACTTTGGATTGTATTGCTTCATAGAAATGTCCTCCTAGTTTATTCACTCTTCACTGTTAAGGGACCAGTTAAATATATACAATTAGACTTGCAAGAAAGTGCATGCTTTGCTGATCAGTTATCAAAATCTTCCAACTCTTGAATCAAGTTCATTGTCAAAAGTATGTGATAAAGTAAACTTACTTTATAATAAATATGAATTAAAATTATAACTTGACTGCCGCTCATAAGGGGCATGAACTGTAAGTATGCACTGGCACGCGCATACTAATTTTACAGCAGCACAGATTAGGTTTCCTCCGTCATGCACACAATAACATACGACTAGTCTGTACATTTCCCATAGCCTTCTTATTGACTGAATTAACACTGGTTACGCTGTTAATAGTACGCACTAAACAAAAAGCGAATTTAGTATATCCTACTTTAGAAAGGTATGATATTAAATGAGTTTATAATTCAAAATGTTGTGGCAAAAATAATCTGTCGTTAATCTGACAATTCAGTAAATCAACAACTCACCTTGTGGGTTTTCATGACCCCAAAAGCAATAGTGAGATGTATCCAGTATACAGCAGTCCACCGAGAAACTTTTCTCTTTTGTACAGTCTTATGTTTGAGAGGCAGCGGTCAGTGAAGCGCCGTGTCAGCCTCGCGCTGCTGGAAGCGCGTTTGGTCAGGGCAGAAACGGGGGCGGGCATTTTGAAGAGTTCTTGGAAAAGTTCCATGTTCCCAATGTGTTCAATGCCACGACTGTAGATCTCTCGGGTTGTCGAAAAAAACTTTATTCAGTTTTCAGACATTTTTAACTTGCTTGTCGCTCTCAGACGGAGAAGGATTAATTCAAGTTTTACATAACGTTTAAAGCTGTAGGCTTTATTTATTTATGTAGTTATTTGCTGAAAATGAATAGCACTTGGGGGTAGTGTCATCAAAATGATGTACAAATGAGACAAAGAAAAACCTTTTTTATTCTTCATGGAGCAGGGTATCCCATCATGGGTGCAGCCATTTTGAAATCACATGTCCAGCCCTGTCAAATGTCTAGGTGTGTTCGACTTGAAGCGGTGCTGCGCAGACCATTCAGTGTATGACATTGACATCAAATGGTGCTTTTCCACCGCATGGGATGGCTCGGCTCGGCTCCCTTTACTTTGGCTTGTTTTGCTTTATCGTGTTCTGCAGTTTAGTACCGCTTCAAAGTGGGTGGGATTAGACTGATCGATCGCAATAGTTGCGCCGCCACCTCGCCTAGGCTACTGACCATGATACAGCCATTTCTTTTTTCAATTTGCTTGCGAGGGTCGCTTAAAGCAAGTCGTTTAACAAATGATACTGCTGTGGCTGTTGTTGAGTATTTAAATCTAGCGGGTTTAGTGTCTCGTGCCGCAAATCCAATGACGCAGTGACGACTCTCTGACCAATCAGTGATCTGCAGTGTTTACACATCACATTTTAGTAGCGGAAGCTCAACCACGGTGGTAATAAAAGTACTAGGTACTGTACACAGTGGAAAAAAAAAAAACCAAAGTGCGCCATACCGAGCCGTACCATGCAGTGGAAAAGCGGCAAAAGTACAATGAGAGCGATTCGAAAGCATACGTGCCATCTGCTCTAATCACTCTCGCTGTAGGGTACAACAATGATAAAGGCGCACCGGGGTAAAAGGCGCATTTGACTTTATTCTCTTTTAAACCACTAGATGGCACAAAAAATTCAGCTCAGCACTTTTCTTAAACGGATAGTTCACCCAAAAATGAGTCATCATTTACTCACCCTCAAGTTGTTCCAAACCTGTATGAAAATATGTTTTGAACAATGTTTGTAACAAAGCAGAGAGAGCAACCATTGACTACCATAGTATTTTCCCCCTACTATGGTAGTCAATGATTGCTCTATCTGCTTGGTTACAAACATGGGCGTGGTAGTGGGGGGAAAAGTGGACCTGACTACCCAGGGCCCCGTCTAGGGAGAGGGCCCTTTGAAAAGTCTGGAATATATTTTAACATGGAACATGGGGGCCCATCAGGACTGCCTATGCATAGGGCCCAGGATTGTGTGCTACACCCCTGGTTACAAACATTGTTCAAAATATCTTCTTTTGTGTTTAGCAGAACAAAGAAACTCATACAGGTTTGGAACAACTTGAGGGTGAGTAAATGATGACAGAATTTTCATTTTTGGGTGAACTATCCCTTTAACAACCGCTTTTGATGATGTACATGAAAATTTGGCTGATCCTTGACGCGATTGCGAACAACGCAAAGTTCATTGTGAGCTAATCTGATCTAATATTTAATGTTTATTTTTAAATGTTGGTAAAATGTTGGTATTTTTCAAGATGGTAAAAATCATATATCAAGTTGGGTGTCCACCTTTTAATACTGTTATATTAAATGATTGTGGGATCTCATTTGATGTTTTCAGAATGTTTACTTTATCTTTACTCTCATTTTTTTCAGTATTTTTAAAATGAACATATTTTAATGACAGTATCTTGAACAAAAAAATGATTAATTTTATTTATAAAAATAAACTGAAAATAGTACAAACTTTGCTAAAGCAATTGTTTTGAACTTACATTAGACATTATTAAGAAGCACATTTTTCTTAAGGTGTGCCTCTAGCCCCCAAGTCGAACACACCTTATACTATTTTCAAACTTTGTCATAACATTACATTATTATTGGAAATATTTTTTTTATCTAATAGTAAAAGTAGTTGGGGGGAAAACATTTTAGAAGTTAATCGCCCAGCTCAGCAACCATTTTATCCTCATGATTTTATCAAAGCATGTATTGTGCTTAGGAACTGTAACTATAAAGTCTTACATTTTCAAATTGAATGCATCCCTGTTTGAGGATGTTTGCTTTCAGCATGGCATTGCATAAACTGTAAAAAGGCCTGTGATCAAAGTCTAGATGGCTTTTATTTTGGTGTCACCATTGGGTCAAATTAATTCATAACCCAGAGAGCGGTGTTGTTGATGTAAGCAGATCAGTAGATCAATGAAAGTGGCAGTTTGTATCCAAGAGCTATGCATGAGCATCAGTGGGAAATGGATTGTCATTCAGAACAGTCCTCTCATGCATTTAGAGGGAAAATAGCCCGGAATAACATGCTGATCCATTCAAAACTACTATTGCTGCTGTTATAATTTAGAGATGGATTGCTGAAAAAGCCATTTGGGAGGGTGTTGGGAGTTTTGGAGTTACTAAAGTCATCATGGATTGCATTTAAAACCAACAGCTACAAGAATTTGAACAGTGTATTTTTGTCTGTTTGTCACATATCTTTTCATCTTTATTCTCTGTTTTTCTCTCTGCTCTTTCATTGTCCCATCAGCTGCTCTATCTTGTTCTTCCTAGAGTAAACAATCCCCTCTGCTCAAGCATGCCAGCTATTTGCTGTGAATAACATGTAGCTTTTGGATACTTTTCAGATGTGGGTCCCAAAAGGGAGGCAGGGATATAATTTTAGGTTTTTCTCTCCCCTTTTTGACTTCACAACGGTCTATCTTTTCCTTTTTTCTTTGTCCACGCCAGTCTCTCTCTCTCTCAATCTGTTTCCCCCCAGTTCCTCCTCTTCCTTTCACATAAGTATTATTTTAAATAATGTAAAGTCAATAATGAAACAAAAACCACAATATCCTTTTCCCAACCTTTTTTTTTTTTTTCAATATAAAAAAAACTAGGGCTGTCAAAAGATTAATCGCGATTAATCGCATCCAAAATAAAAGTTTGTGTTTACATAATATATGTGTGTGTACTCTGTTAATAATTATTTATATATAAATACACACACATTCATGTATATATTTAAGAAATATTTGCATGAATATACTGTATATACATTTATATAATCTATAATATATATAAATATAAATGTTTTATATATAAAAATAATATTTTTTTCTTAAATATATACATGCTTGTGTGTATTTATATATAAATAATAATTAACAGAGAACACACACATATATTATGTAAACACAAACTTTTATTTTGGATGCGATTAATCGCGATTCATCTTTTGACAGCCCTAAAAAAAACCTATTAAAAACATTTTCGTTGATGGAAATAGAGCTGCAATAAAATAAAATATCAATATTAGATATTAGAATTTTGCTTTGGCATCTAACTCAACTAAGAATAAAATGGACAAATAAATTAAACATAAATAGTAATATGTATATATATATATATAAAAATAAAAAAACTATTACAAAACCACATACCAGAATTACTAAAAATATAAAATAAAATTAAAATGAAATGAAATCTGAAAATATAAAAATAAAAGCTATATCAAAATATTAAATATAATAAATAATATCAAAATAATAAGAGCCCCCAATCCCCATTGCCTCAATATTGTCCAGTGTCTTAAAGTATTTTGTCAGTACAAGTTTAAAAAATAAAATCGAAAGAAAAAATATAGCTGTAAATAGCATGCTGTTTCTAACATTTCCATGTGTTTTCTGCATTCTTTTGACAGTCTTTCTACAAGGATTGCTCAGAAACCGCTGGTGTTCAGGCCCGTTAACTGTGATTCCTGTCTTGAGATCAGTGCCAAAAAGGGAATGGATCCAGCGGAGAATTCTTAGCTTATCATGGCAATGTTTATGGAGCTCAGATTTGAGCGATGTCCTGGGGCTGGCTTTCCTCTATGTATGCTACCTCGTAATGAACTCTGGGTTAACAAATAGTGAGTGTTGAAGTTTGAAATATCACGTTTCGCTTCAAAAGCTTCAAACAGTCCACAAAGGCATTTAAACATGCACAGTTATTTTCATGCATGATCTGATGATGACAAATGCCTTTGAGAAAACAATGTGATTCTTTCTTTCCCACCCTTGATGCTTATTCTTGATAGTGAGGTGATTATTAAGAAATGTAAGATAAGCTTGAGTATTTTGTACACATTGTTACAAGTCTAATGTTATCGGAGTTTCCGCTCTCCTGTGAGTTATTTTCTGCTTTGGGCTTTTTTGTTTATTTCCTTTTTGACTGGAGGAGGCATGTATCGATATACACTTATGGATCAGCAGAAATTCAGCCTTTACCATGGTAACCCCTGTAAACAAAGCAAGCTGTGCTACTTTCTTTTTGTGAACAGTATTTAAATGCTTCAAACAACCCTTCAGATTTGGTATATATCACTGTAAATCCTAATGCTCAAAATAATTGGTTTGAGTAGAGCCAACTCAAATTAGTTCAAACAAATGAACTTTTATGAGTATTTAGAACTTATTTTTTCTTTTCAGTTCTCAAAGCTGACACATTTTATGTGATCTGAATTGTTTCTTTCTTTTGAGTTTTATGAACTTGTTTCTTTTAATTGAGTCTAACTTTAACCGAAACTGGGCTGGGATTTCTATTTGCAGCATACTTTGCCATGACACTCAAAAGGGACAGTAAATGCCAAAATTAAGTGTTATATTGTGTGTGTTTTTGGCACAAGATTAACATTAAGTGGGATGTGTTTAATGTTTTGTTATGCTAGTTTAGAAGAGTTTCTGCTATGTTGTTTTTTTTTATACTATCACGGTGACAAGTGGAGCTTAGTTTGAGAACAGTTATATGTTAAATGTATTCTATTGCTGTCCTCATTCAGCAAGTGCTATGCTATGCTAATGCTACCAAAGCATTGTGTAACCAATTAGCAAGGTGGCATTTATTGAATTAGCTTGTTAAAGCTAGTCACATTTCCATTACTAAAAATGTGAGATCACATGATATTTTTATATAGCTCCAAGTTCAGAGCAATTGAAATGTATGATTACAATATAGAAACCTGCAAGTGCCGCTTACTTAAAATTTAAATTTCTTAACCTAAAAAAATGTGGGGCAACTGATTGCCTAATTTTTTGTTGAGTTAGGCCAACTTATTCGGGTTTACAGTGTGGTGTTTATCAGCACTAAAATACTTGCAACATTATACTTAAAGGGATAGTTCACCCAAAAATGTAAATTCTGTCTTCATTTACTCACCCTCAAGTTGTTCCAAAACCTGTATGAGTTTCTTAGTTTTGCTGAACACAAAAGAAGATATTTTGAAGAATGTTTGTAACCAAGCAGAGAGAGCAACCATTGACTACCATAGTAGGGAAAAATATACTATGGTAGTCAATGGTTGCTCTATCTGCTTTGTTACAAATATTCTTCTAAATATCTTCCTTTCTGTTCAGCAGAACTAAGAAACTCATACAGGTTTGGAACAACTTGAGGGTGAGTAAATTAAGACAGAATTTTCATTTTTGGGCGAACTATCCCTTTAAGTGCCATGACAAAGCATGCTGGGAAATATCACAGTTTAAGGTAAATTTAAGTTCATAGAACTCAAAACAATGAAATAATAACTTAAAATGTGTCAGTTTCATGAACTCAAAAGAAAAAGAAAGTTCTAAATACTCATAAAAGTTAATTTGATTGAACTAATTTGTTTCATTTGAGTTTGCCCTACTCAAACCAACAAATTATTTTGAGTGTTAGGGTTTAGAAAGTAAGCTATTGAACCAGTTAGGACGACAACACTTTTTGAAATATGCACTTTTGTTCTGTAATTCAATACCGTGATAAAAGCTTCATTCGTGATATGAAAATGTGTTACCATCACATACCTAGACTGTAGACATATTTTGTCAAAGCTCACTCTAGTCCCATCCTGTTCTTGAGTTGCACTGTTTTAAAGTATATACAATTGTGTCTTCTTGTATCCCCTCATCTTATACTTTCTGTTTAGTCTACACCATCATCTCTTTGTAGAGATACCGATCATCGTGTTTTTTCCATGATGAGAGCTTGATGAGAGACTAATTACCCCAATCTTTTTTCTTTTTTTTTGCCCATGCAGTGTTTTGTCCATGTGACTGGGCTGTGTTTCTTGCTTACAGCAAAATACCATAAGGCCATCAGATGTCAATAATGTTATCTTACTGGATCAGTCTGACAGGGCTTTGGGTAAATCCTACTTGTAAATACACATTTGAAAGACAAGACAGAAAGTGATATCACTAGAAAGCAGATGTTTCAGGTTTCAAGAAACAGGTGGATAATGCAGTGTAAGGGATAAGGATCAAGAGCACTTTAAAGTAGTGGGGGTAGAGGAAGCGAGAGGGAGGCTGGGAAAAGGGGGCTAGTAAAACAGGATACATTTTTTACCCGGTCTCCTCAGGAAATTACTTTCACATATAGGTTTCGAAGCCTGTGCCAAGCCTTTAAACTCTCTTTCGCGTTTCATTCTTTTTAAATGCAACTATTAATTCACACAGTAATCACATTCAGCCTATATCAAAACATTTGATAGCAGTTGTCTTCCTAGAATACTCCTGTCTGGGTGTGAAATTAAATTCCATCAGTCCAACAAAGCCATAGTCATTCTCTTGTTGTTATAAGCAATGGCAGACATGTTTATAATTTTCTGACGTAGTGCCCAAGTCAAGTCTTTGAGGTGGAGTCTAAGTCAATTCTTTCAAGGACATATGCAAGTCAAGTCTGATATCCTTTTTAGTAATATTTTTTATACTCTACAGGTTAGTTATATAAACCTTGTTGAAGAGCAATCAATTTCATATTTAGTTTTTCAAAAATCTTCTCCAATTTGGTGTAGTCTCAAGTAATTTGTTCAAAAATCTTTAAATAAGAAATCCTTAAATCCATTTTTATACTGGCTGTTTAAACACTGTTAAAGTTTAAAGTGCGTGAAAACTTAACGATGGATGTTTCGCCATTGTTTATGTTTTTCATGAGGGCAGTCTGTAATCTGAACACATCCGTCACAGAAAGTTTTAGTTTTAAGTTTTCCACAAACGTTCTCCACCGGCTTCGATCCGCGTGGGTGACGTACGCAAGCGTATGCGCACAGTCGAACGTACAGCCTTGCAAAGTATAGGCCTACTTATTTTGACTCGTACATGTACTGCATGCATACACTCAAAAAAATAACTCTTTGAATGAACATAAAAAAAATCATGGAAAGTATTTCCACATGATTAACTTGCTTTATTTCAGCCTTATGCAATTCTGTTATTCCAATTTGATGTAATTACGTTGGGTCGACTTAATTTATTAGGGTTGATTCAACTTATTTACTATGGTTAGGCACAGCTTAATTTAATAGTGTCAGCCCAACTAATTTACAATGTTTTGGACCAACTAATTTATTTAGGTTAGCCTAACAAAAGTACTGTGAGTGCTGAAAGAAAGCCATTTAATCACATGGAAATCCTTTCCATGATTTAATTACATTAATTAAAAAAATAGCTTTTGAGAGCATTTACATAACCTTTTACAAGATTTTATGGCTAGCCAGAAGATGGTTTTGTTACATCCATGGCATGCCCAGAGTAGTTTTTATATTATTAATAATTAATAGTTATTAGTAGGTCCTCACCCCAAGCACATCTACACTTCACCCAATGGTAACCTCCAAAAACCAGAGGTGGACAAAGTACACAACTCCATTACTCGAGTAAAAGTAAAAGTACTACTGGTCAAATATTACTCCGTTACAAGTGAAAGTTGTAAAAAACGATTTTTACTTAAGTAAAAGTATAAAAGTACTTGTTTATAAAAGTACTTAAGTATCAAAAGTAAATTTCCTTTTTTATGTCAATGCATTATTTTATTATTGTTGCATTGTTGTATGAATGCACGCTATAGCCATCATGGTAGTTTAACCCAGTCAGTGATGCTCCATCCAACATGCTAGCATAAGACCACCTTGAACTAATTTAAATACTTGTATAAAAGTTACAAAGCTGCTGTCACTTTAAGGCAGAATGCACGAATCCTATACACTGATACACATCCGATATTCCCCAACTGTTTACGTTCACTTAAGACATAATCAACTTTGTTTACGTGAATACTTTCCAAAATGAAAATTTTGACATTTTGTGTATATTGGTCTGTTTAAGTGCGAAAAAACACAAAAGAAAGCTCTATTCAGTACTCGTGCTCTGGCATCTCAGAGGCACAAAAACAGACTGAACTGAGCTCTTTCATCATGCTTTTTCATGATTCATCCATATGTCTATGCTTCTCTTTCTCCCAGACATTTACATTTTATGAGACATTCATCAAGTGAATGCCAACAAAACTAATCTTTAATCTTTTCAGAAAACTGAAACTTACTTTCTAATATGGCCATGGGTGCACACACTGTGCCGAGGAACCGTCTTCTTCCATTTTACTGATCAGTGTTCAAAAAAATGACCCTACAAAAGTGTTTACTTATTGGCTGTCTGCAAAAAAAAAAAAAAAAAAATGCATCCATTGACTTGCAAAGCTGCTACAGAAACGACTTTCGACTTCGAGGACCTTGGAAGAAATGTAGTGGAGTAAAAAGTATGAAATTTGTCTTTCAAATGTAGTGAAGTTAAAGTAAAAGTTTCCCTAAAAAATTATACTTCAGTAAAGTACAGATACTCAAAAAGTGTACTTAAGTACAGTACTCAAGTAAATGTACTTAGTTACTGTCCACCTCTGCCAAAAACACTAACATAACACAAACTTTTAAAGGGTTAGTTCACCCAAAAATGAAAATTCTGTCATTAATTACTCACCCTCATGTCGTTCGACACCCGTAAGACCTCCGTTCATATTCGGAACACAAATTAAGATATTTTTGTTGAAAGCTGATGGCTGAGAAAGGCTTCAGATAGGCCTCCATTGGCATTCAGTACATTTACACTCCCAAGACCCATAAAAGGCACTTAAAGTTCATCTCACCACAGTGACTCTACAATAATTTTACGATGCGACGACAATAGTTTTTGTGCACAAAAAAAAATCAAAATAACACCTTTATCCAACTTGTTCTTGTCTTCCGTGTGTACCTCCACGACGCATGCGCGAAAATATCTTCATTTGTGGTCCAAATCCGATACATATCCGATCTTTTGAAATGCGTCTTCAGTCTGAACTGCCAGGTCACAAGTATTCCGACCCGCACGTCGTTGATACGTGACAAACGTTCCTTACTCCAGTCCAGTGGTGGCGGTAATGCACAAGAAATAGTTGCTAACTGCCAATAAAAGAAGAAGTAAGCACCTGTTGCTAGCCAATACACTCCAACTCCAACGCGTTTCTGCACTGTTATGGGCCGCCGCAGACGTGTCTCTTCCCGTGACAAAGTTAGTTGAAGGCGCTCACAAACATAATTGAAGGTGGATCTGGTCATTCTGAAGTCTGGTCACTCACATCAGTATCCCACCACTCCTGGCTGCGACTCCGCACCCACACGTTTCTCTGTACCGACGTTGCTACCACTGCTCCACAAAACGCCATGGCCAAAAACCTTGCTCTCCTCCTCTTTTTTTATTTTCTTCTTAACATGAGAAGGTTGTAATGGTGCTGGCTCCGTTGCGAAAATAACTTTAATAAAGCTAAACGAACTCCAATGCTGACACCCATATTTGGCTACTTCCGTAAACAACAAGTGACGTCGTTGACCGTTGAGTACTCTTCTGCGCATGCGGGTCACTTCTGGGTCATTTCACGTTCACACAGGAGATCACAAAAGGTCGCATTTAATTGGAAATGTAGACGGCCTTACAAAAAATCGCATTTTTTCAAAAAATCGGAATTGAGCATTAAGCCCTGCAGTGTGAACGCAGCCTTAGTCTCCGAATTCAGCCACTTTGCAAAGCATGATGGGAAGTGAAAGTCTTATTTCTTTGGGTTACTTGATTGAAACATGTCATTTCAAAATGAAAACATTAAGTTATGTCAAAGAGTAACGGTTTTAAGTCAGTTTAACATGAATCAATTACATTTGAACCAGAAACCTAATATAATGGTGTTAAACCAAGATGAATTGCTTAAATAAAGTGAACAGCATCATAAATTATTTTTTTGAGTGTAGTTTTGAGCAATCTGCAAACTCATGTGCAACCTGCGTGTACAATGTAAGTGTGCGTTCAGTACACATTCACTCTTCTGATGACAAAATTCGCATCACCTACACTGTATGCTGACCCTCGCATATGCGTAAAAAGTGAAGCAGGCCTATACTTTGGCCTTAAGACATGTCCGGCGAAACGAAAACAGCAGTAACGGTATACTTTCACGTTCTTAACATGGTCGCGGTAAGTGATCCTGAGGACGCGTCGAAGACAGCGAAGATGGAAAACGTCCAACCTTCGAGCGATTGCTTTTGTCATCTTCCAGGTTTCGCACACGTACACGTCGGCACGAGATCCTGGCCAGGAGCCAAACTTTACTCTGCAGGGAGAGGGAGGGTGAATTACAGATTGGACAAAGTCATTGGAACGTGGCAGAAGTCTTGCCGATGCGGCTGACAACATCTCGTTCTGCATCCCCGTCTGAGGAGATGATGCTGCCAAGATAAGTGAAGTTCGCCACCTCCTCCACTTGTCCACCAATGGTAATCGGGACTCTCGAGTTTGTGTAATTGATGGAACGACTTTGGTCTTCTGTCCACTAATTCGGAGTCCGGTGTTGGCAGCTTGGGTTGGGCTGAAAACGACGATATCATCAGCAAAGGTCGAGATCGGCTAGGAGGAGGTTGACACCTGTCCTGGGTAGGCCGATGTGTAGGCAGTCGATGGAATGGTGGCCGACGAAGTCGATGGCAAGGAGGAATAGCATCGGCAAGAGCACGCAACCCTTGTCATACGCCAGTTTAAATCGTGAAGAAATCCATTACCCCTTCTTCCATCCGTAAACAGTAGCAAGAGCCATGGTGCAGGTTGCGAAAGATGTCAACAAATTGAGATGGGATTCTGTAAGCCCAAACGATCTTCCATATCGTTTCTTGGTGCACTAGGCCTTGACAAAATCAATAAAGTTCAGTAAGATCCGTTGTTGATATTCTAGCGATTGTTCAATCACTTGTCACAGAAGATGGAAGGAAGCCTGCTTGTATAGCTCTCTAAGAGAGAAAACTGTGTAAAAGCAGGAAAGGGTGACCTATGGAACTTTCTTAAAGCAAATGCTGACGGAAAAGCACATGAAATTCAACCTGTGACCATGCTATGGAATCCCAATTCTGCCACATAAGAACAATAATAAAAAAAATCATACTTTGGTAAATCATATTTATGAGAGAAAAAGTTGCAATTATGAGACACTAAATCATAATCGTGAGATAAAAGTTGAAATTATTAGATAAAAAGACAATTATGACAAAGTTTTTTCTCAAAAGAAATCTCATAATTAAGTCTCTCATTATTGAGTCCTTTTATCTCATCATTTTGACTTTTATTCCATAATTATGATTTATCAAAGCATGTTTTGGTAACACTTAAAGCCTTTATGTATAATACATTATAAAGGTAGCCATAATGTACACTCACCTAAAGGATTATTAGGAACGCCATACTAATACTGTGTTTGACCCCCTTTCGCCTTCAGAACTGCCTTAATTCTACGTGGCATTGATTCAACAAGGTGCTGAAAGATTTCTTTAGAAATGTTGGCCCATATTGATAGGATAGCATCTTGCAGTTGATTGAGCTTTTTTCCAGTCTTGAACTGTCCAATTTTGGTGAGCTCATGCAAATTGTAGCCTCTCTTTTTCCTATTTGTAGTGGAGATGAGTGGTACCCGGTGGGGTCTTCTGCTGTTGTAGCCCATCCGCCTCAAGGTTGTGCGTGTTGTGGCTTCACAAATGCTTTGCTGCATACCTCGGTTGTAACGAATGGTTATTTCAGTCAAAGTTGCTCTTCTATCAGCTTGAATCAGTCGGCCCATTCTCCTCTGACCTCTAGCATCAACAAGGCATTTTCGCCCACAGGACTGTCGCATACTGGATGTTTTTGCCTTTTCACACCATTCTTTGTAAACCCTAGAAATGGTTGTGTGTGAAAATCCCAGTAACTGAGCAGATTGTGAAATACTCAGACCGGCCCGTCTGGCACCAACAACCATGCCACACTCAAAATTGCTTAAATCACCTTTCTTTCCCATTCTGACATTCAGTGTGGAGTTCAGGAGATTGTCTTGACCAGGACCACACCCCTAAATGCATTGAAGCAACTGCCATGTGATTGGTTGATTAGATATTGCATTAATGAGAAATTGAACAGGTGTTCCTAATAATCCTTTAGGTGAGTGTATAATACATTATATATTTTCAAAAATAATTGTAACCAAAGATAAAATGTATTATAATATTTTCAGATTCCTTGTTATATCTGAAATTGGTTTTACTTATACTTTCTATAAAAATGAATAGACAAGTATTATAACTGCAAGTAGGGACCATACAATGCGTTATAAGGGCATGACTAATGAATTAAAAAATACTTTTATAATGCATTATATATAAAAGCTTATATATTATTAGCGCGCGCACGCTAGAGGGGAAAAAACACAGAAGCAGACAGCCAATATGGGGAAATTCCAAAGTTTTAAAGTAAACCTGCCTCTCCATTTTCTTCCACCCCAAATAGGGGATTTCATCTTTATTTTTTATTTATTTTCATTCCTATTATAACTGTTTTAATTCACTTACGAATATTTTAATTTCATTTCTGTGTAAAGCACTTTGAATTGCCTCTGTGTATGAAATGTGCTATACAAAAAAACGTGCTTTGCCTTGCCTTGCCTTGCCTATATAAAAGTAAAGTGTTACCCATCTTTGTTTTTTTTTCCCACATTAATTGGATTACAAACCACCAAGGAAGGTTAATTTTGATCGAGCTTGTGGAAATCAGATTTCATGTGTTTTTTCCTGGTGAAACAGATTTGAGTTTCCATCTCTATGTAAGCAAGCAGTTGAGAACATGTCCAGTGTCTTTTTTCCTGTTTTGGAGCTTTAAAATTAGACATGCATTTTGGAATCTATGCAGTGAATAATTAACTTGCCGAACGTTACTCAACTATCCGAGAATTCCAGCTGTCCTGTTTTAGTCAATTTTCTGATCTACACCTTCCTTTCCATTTCTGAAGAATCTGGGAGACTGTGTGTGATTTGTATGTGCATAGATATTAAGTAACCGACAAGAACAATGAAGGGGTTCAGTGACTGTCAATTAGACACAAGCATCTGTCATTGCATGTCACGCTCACAAACTCAAACATATTTTTCTCATATTTCTCCATCCAATTTTCCCCAAAAAGCAAATATTTGTCTAATTGTTGCGCCAAGGCACAGACACCGAACCCAGTGGTCAGATCTCCTATTTAAAGTCCATTAGTAGCTGGAAAGGAGCATTGACTTGGGTTATGAAAGCCAGATGTTGGCGTTTGAGAAGGAAAGCGTTTTTTTTTTTCTTCATGTCTTTGTGTGTGTGTGCTGCTGGATTGGGTGGAGGGTGGGTCGTGGGCTATTGGAGAATTTTTAGCATTTTAAATTAACCCAGAAACTAACGACAGAGCGTCTTTACATCCTTTACAAACTAAATGAACTCATAATTAGGAAAAACACATCCATATTTTGTACAGTAAGTGCATGAGAAGCCAGTCATATTTCTTACTCCACCTGCTTCCTTCCTGAGGAGCTTGACGCTAATTAACTTCCTGTTGGGAACATGCCCTTTCTTGGCACAGGGCTCCTTGGAGTGGTGGGTGCAGTGAAACTGGGGTGGAGGTGTAGCCTAAAGAATTTGTTTGGACTATGTCGCTGCTTCCGTGAATTCTGCTCTGTCAGGAAGTGTGACTCGGCCCAGACAATGGGCAATTGTGAGGTTGGACCTGAGCTAGCAGGAAACTCAACACACACACACACACACAGTCAAAATCAACCGCAATGTCTTAAAACAGTCCCCTGAAATCAAAGTAGCCTTCTCAAAATTACTTTTTAAAGGCCCATTTACACCAAGTTTTAATCGCAGAATCCATAGCACAACTACTATAACAAAAACAACACAGAGGAACAAAATCATAGGAATGACTTTCAGAACAATTATTTTTTTTCAAGCTGATGATCAATAAAAACATTAAAAGTCAATCAGAATCCATCCAACTTTAAAGTCACCATGAAATTTAAACTGACAATTCTTATTTTATTTTTAATTCTTTTTTTAATGACAATTCATATTTCTGTATTTATTATAAATGAGTTCAGTTATTTCATAAACTATTTCCATGCACAATTTTTTTAAAAATTCATGTTTATTAAAAATAATTTCCCCTCCCTCTTTGCAGCAACATCTCTTTTATTCTCTGATGACATGTTTACTGGCGTGAGGGCGAGACAACCTGTCACTCACAGCAACAATAGCAAACCACAACGATCCAACAATCCAATCAATTTACGATGGACAAAATCAAGTCCCGCCCAACATTTTTTCTTGTTGGAGAAGCCGCTTCATTTAGATATATGTCACAATATGGAAGAAAAGACTATCACAACTTCCATTTAATAAAGGCTTGAGCATTTAAAGCGGCAGATGACATAACTTCAGCACACGCTATTATTAAACAGAACGTTATCGTCCATTAGTGTGGATGCTAATATAGTGATCATGATAGTTATCGTCTTTGGTGTCAACAGCCATTAACTGTACTTGGTTATAGTTATATGAAAAGGCTGCTGTGGATCCGATGGAAAATGTCATCCCTTTCCCTAATCCTGAATCTATCTTCTTGGTGTGATAACACTTGGACAGCTTACATAACTGTGTGTTTACTTAGTTTAGCCTGTTTTTAGAGTATGTCCAAGGACAAAAACATAGGTCAAGAATGTGTGTGTGTGTGTGTGTGTGTCCAGAGCTGTGAGGAATGTCGTAGTCTGACCTCTGACCCCTCTGTGTGTTTGTGTGTCCACGCCTTGCTTGTCTCCACTCAAGCACACACACGCATACAAAGATCTGAAATCTTTCCCCTTGGCCGTTGACAAAGACTAGACATATAGACAAAGAAAAACACCTGAAATTGTACGCTTCCTAAAACAAACAAATGGACCATTGTGTCCTCATGTATCCTTCATTCTTTCACAGTTAGCGTTTCGTGTGTATTGCCCATAAATGTTTGTGTCTGTCTGAGCAAACGTGGGGTTTCTAGTCTGTTTCTCTTGGATTCTTTTGCCTGTGCATTTGAAGTCTGTGCACATATCTCAGTGTAATTACCCTTGTGGTGTGCCAGGGGTGGGATCTTAATGGTAGAGTGTGTCAGGGAGGGTATAAAGCGTGGCATTTGTGTTTTTATACAGTAGCAACATTTTAAAGTCAAACTAATGTATATATTAAAATGGGATTTTTACATTACTGCTGTGAGAAGATGTGCTCAAAATGCTGTAAAAATTATTGGGATGCATTAGCTTTAAGCAAAGAATAATTTATTTTTACAGCTAAGACTCACTATTTTGCTTTGCTTAGAAGTAATCCAAGACTGACTTTCAGATGTTTTTGCTCAAATAATTTCATATAACATTTTGGCAATAGGGATTTACAACTGAAAAGAAAAGAAAACAAAAACAAGTTAAAGTCTTTTTCAAGTGAAATAATTCTGTCTTAGAATAGATATGCACGGATTACTCTTAGCAAAAAACAAAAGTGTCTAGGACTGTTTCTCAGCAAACTTCCAAGAGGGCCATAAATTATTATTATTTTATTGAAGGAGTAAAGCAACATACACTCCAAAAAAAAAAAAGGTTCTATATGGCACCAAAAATGGTTCTTGGCTCGTAATCATAGGGGAACCTTTTTAAGTGCTATAAAGCACCAATTTTGATCCTTCAGTGGTTCTGCAGCGGTTCTTTGACTAAGGTGCTATATAGCACCGCTAACTAAGGTGCTATATAGCACCATGTACAGAACATGTTAAGATATGATGCTATATAGCATCAAAAGTGGTTCCTCTATGATTACGACGAAGAACCATTTTTGGTGCCATATAGAACCTTTTTTTTTATAGTGTACAGTAACAAAATGAAAGTTATATTTTCCTTCCTTCTAGGCTGCAAAGTATTAAATTACATTTAAACGGTAAATGGACTGCATTTATATAGCGCACACACACATGTTGTGTTTACATGTTTTGTGGGGAATTTTTATAGATTTTTTTTATTTATTTTACAGTATAATAATGATTTTTATACTGTACAAACTGTAAATTCTATCCTCTTACACTAACCCTACCCCTAAACCTACCCATCACACAAAATTTTCTGGATTTTTACATGTTCAAAAAACATTATATAGTATGACTCATATGCTGTTTTCCTCATGGGGCCAAAAATGTACCCCCAAGGACAAGGATTTCGGGTATTGCCATTTTGACCCCATCATGGGTTTACCAGGCCCCATACCCACACACACACACACACACACACACACACACACACACACACACACACACACACACACACACACACACACACACACACACACACACACACACACACACACACACACACACACACACACACACATGTCCCCACAAGGACACAGATTTCAGGTATTAGGTTCCCACTGTGACACGAGTCCCCATGAGTCTGAGTGCATTCAGGTTGAAGTCCCCACTAGGTTTGAAAAAACATGAACGCACACACACAATTGAGATCTGAAATCATATTTCTTTTTTCCTATCAATATATTATTTTGAGAACATAGAGAATAAAAATCTTGATTTTTACATAAGATCAAAGTAAACTGTTTCATTAACTGAATATATAAATACTCCTACTTTCTATTAATACAATTTTTTGGAAAAAACTGCACTTTCATAGTTACAGCAGAAATGCCAGAGAAAATATCTTAGCCAAAATAGCTTATCTTCGGAAATCGTGTTGGACAGTGAGTCCAACTGTCCAAAAAGGTTAAGAATCACTAGTTTAGAGGCATAATGGTGAAAATGGGTGGGTGCTTATCAATAAAATAGCCTATAAGCAAAATAGAACTTGTTTTTATTCATTTGATTTACACGTTTTAGGTGTTTCAAATCTATTGATGTGCTGTCTCATTAACACTGCATCATAATATCCAGCATCCATCAGCTGAAATTCAGGAAAGTAAATAGTCACCAACATGCACAGACTATCTGGTTGTTATGTGGTTACCAAAGCAACTGGGTTCTTGGAGGACCAGGCTGGAGCCTGCGGCTGCTGGGCTGCTGTGTGTGAAGGCCTGTCGCTCCGTGGCTCTATGCCCAGCCACCACTCCGGAAAATTCCTCAGTAAGGGTCAGCAGCGGAGACGCAGTCGAAGCCATATACAGCCATTTTACTAACTGCACCTTTAAATGGTTACCTCATAAAATGCGTTTGCTGAGAAAGCAAGTCAAGGGATGCACATTCATGTGGTTCCACATTTTGGATAAATCTTGCACAAACATTAAATCTGAAATCAGAGGAATTGCAGTTGGTTTGTGATTTATGAGAAGCGCTGTAGAAAAAGACTGTGTGGTCCATCGATTTTGCTCATCTTGCACTGCGTCATCTGGCTCATAAAGCTTTCAGTCTGTTGAAGTGAGGCTTTGCTAAGCCTGATGTTACATGCACATACCAAAACATTAGCATTTTCAGTTCTTAAGGATTTGTGAACAGTCTTGTTAATTTCACACAGCTAATGAAAACTGCCACAGGCCCCCAGAGGAGTTTCAAATATTTTTTTAAACATTTTGTCCTGACAGATCCCAACAAATGTGCAACATGGGCTAAACTACTGTTCAAACAGTAACTTAGCAGGAGTCCTGCAGCCTCCAAGTTGTTTGTTCTTCTTTGCCTTTAGCTGATTTTAAGGTAAACTGAATGCCTAAGAATGAAAATAAAATAGGATATATATATCCCCGTTTATAGAATCTCAAACAGAGTATTTAACTCAAAGTATAATAGACTAGAGTTTTATACCTCAGACTCTATTAATTAACTTTAATAATGCCAAGTTGTTTCGTTTCAGGTAAAGTCTAAGAAGGAAAACATAATGAGACCTGGAAACATTTCTCGTGCCATATGTTTTATCCCCTATAGATGAATCAGAGAGAAACTAAAACAACGCACAGAACATCTCAGAGCCAAAACATAGATATGAATACATATTCATTCATATACTGTCTTATGATAAACCTCTGGTTCGCCCTGTGTTTTATTAACTCCCTGACTGATATTTCCTGTTGGTTGGCAAAGAGTAGCAGATTCCAATGCAAGGCACTTTTGTCTTCCTGTATAAATTCACACTCTGAAACATCCTTCCTACTGCTACTTTAAAAGTCTTAAACAACTTCTATAGGTTTGTAGACGGCAGCCTTACTGAAAATGTGTTTTTGCAAGACTGCATGTGGCATTCTTGTGTGGTCCAGCTAATAGTGGGCTGTGGGAGTGTAGAGTTGCGCCCTCTCTGTGAGCAGCTGCACCTGAGGTGGGACTTGGGCCTGGGGTGACGTGTGAAGATGGGCAACAAAGTAAGGTAGTAGCCTTCAACTCAAAGACAAGAAAAAACTAAATACAGGATTGAAGAGCAGTGTTATTATCATTCATTAAAACTGAAATAAAAATCAACCTAAATCGCTTTTAATAAAATGACAAAGAGCAAATATTAATAAACCTATAATAAAAATGAAAAAAAAAAAAACTAAAGTAATACTGTTGAAAAGACAAGAGTGCACAATAATAGGACGTACAGTATGTGTCCAAATCCTGGCTCCTGGCTCCCTCTTATGGTCAAAATGGTTATAACTCCATAATCAGCAGAATTCAAAATACTGATATGAAGACTAAATTAAAATTCAGCTTATTTAATAATAAAAAAAAAATATTCTGTGTACAAAAACAACAGTATTTCTAGAAACAGGAAAGGATCTTAAAATCAAATAGAGATCTCATTAAATGCTCAATTAATAAGAAGCAGGGTAATGTTTATTATGCTTCACCAATAACTCCGCCAAGGAAGCTGGCACGCAGCAGATGGCTAATTCTTCACCTTTTTTTCACAAAGGGAGTAAAGGAGCTCTATCTGTTCAGCATACTCAAAGCCTGGGCTAGAAAGAGAGGATGCAGATAAAATGCAAGTCAGTGTTGTCGGATCATCTAATTCGCCGCAAATTTTGTTTTTCAAACCTGAAACTTACCGACCGGGTGTTTCTAGAATCAGAGGGATATTATCCAGGCGAGGCTCATTCACAATTTCTCGGAAAGCAGTAATACCTATTTGGCCACGTCCAATGTCTTCATGGCGGTCCAGATGGCTGCCTAATTTTCCTTTTAAAGAAAAATGACACAATCTCAAAAGAAGTAACAATGCTACTAAATATGGGATATTTATATCGGCTTAACTTGTCACACTGTCGTTGTTGTTTGTATAACCAATTACAGCAATAGAGTGCTGTAGTGATGTATTTTTGTAGGCCAACCCAGCTAGTTTCACCCTGGTTCCCACTACAAAAATCCTATAGGATGTTTCCATTGACTTTTGGATTATTGCTACAGAGGTTTTTGATTTTTACACGTTTTGTTCATAATAATAATCTTCACAAATTAACTTTAAAATCCTAAATACATTTGACAGATTTAAAAAGCTAAATGTAGACTTTAAATGAACTACAGACACATGACTTCAACAACACCATCACTAAGCCTCCAACATTTTAAAATATATAAAACCAGGGCTGCTTTAAAAAAAAAACTTGGAGTGAGATTTGGTGGGGCCAACCAAAATTTTGCAGCGTACAAAGCAAATATTTTTGGCTCATTCAGCATCATTACCATACACACAAATATATATATTTTTTATTATTATGTATTGTATATTATATATTATGTAGGCCTATATAATATACACACTATACAAGTCCATAAAATAGGGCACAATGTACTGTATAAAAATGAACGATTTTTGCATATTGGTTTTTTACAGGTGTTTTACCTGTATTTTGAATTACACATTGCATTAGTATGTGTTTTAAGGGTTAATGGAAATTTCTGTAAAATTACAGGATAATGTCCTAGCATAAAATTACCAGTACATTTTCCGTTTGTATTTTTTACAGTGCACACACACACACACACACACACACACACACACACACACACACACACACACACACACACACACACACACACACACACACACACACACACACACACACACACACACACACACACACACACACACACACACACACACACATCATTTTAAAGCACTAAAAAAAAGGTTCTATATGGCACCAAAAATGGTTCTTGGCTCGTAATCATAGTGTGGTTCAGTGGTTCTTCACCGGTTCTTTGACTAAGGTGCTATATAGTACCTCTGAAGAACCACTGAAGCACCGAAATTGGTGCTATATAGCACTAAAAAAGGTTCCCCTATAATTACGAGCCAATAACCATTTTTGGGGCCATATACCCCAAATAGAGAACCTTTTTTTTTAGAGTGTAAAAAGAGGCATGATTTTGTCTAAATAGAACAAATTGATTACACATCAACCTGTTGCTGTTCTGTTTGTCCAGTCTTTCGTTCGTTCGTTTTCGTTTCTTTCCAGTCAGTCCTTCTGAAACTGTAGCTTTACAAGCAACTTGTAAGTTAAAGTTAAGTTACATTCAAGCTACCCTTTTGAAAAAGTAGTTAGCAACACTTTTCCCAGACTAGAAAGCAATTTGTGGTGGCAGGGGCGGTGGTGTGGGTTTGATTGGCACAAATATCGGTTTCGATCTTTATTCAGTATCAATTCATATGTATATAGCCTACTGTACATATAAGGAAAAACAAGTTAGCCTTTTTCGCACTATTTTAAACCTATTTGGATGTAAGTTATTAGCGTTTTAAAATTTCACATTTAAAGAAATCTAGTGTTTGATATGTATGGATATTTATTTAAAAGGGCTTATTTCTGCTTTTGTAGGCTCATTTTGTAAATATAAGCACTTAATTTGTATGCGCAAACTGGTTGCCGGTGTGATGAGATGTCATGCTCGGCTAGATTCGCCTAGAACTCGTTCATCTTCGGATGCGGAGTCGCGCGCGCTCCGCGTTGACGTCATTTTTGCCGCACGTTTCATGTCGAGTGCAACGGCTTCATGCTTTTTGTAGTCGGCGAGTGTGTGAGTATGCTATGCTTTTTAAACAGGGTTTGGAGATCTGAATTTTAATCTTTTCACGAAGAATCTGCTTAAACTGGAATGTTATTGTCTTGATTTACTGTACATTTAGTTATAGTCAGGGGCGGACTGGGGCAAAAAAGTGGCCCATAACAACCGGTCTGCAACACGTCAAGTCAAGTCACCTTCATTTATATAGCGCTTTTTACAATACAGATTGCTTCAAAGCAGCTTTACAGTGATACTAGGAAATTAATTTTGCTTTTGAAGAAAAGTTTTTCATCTCACCATAAACTCACCAGCTCATTATGCACACCACTTTTAAACACCACTTACTAACATAAAAATATAGGTGCTATTTGTACAGAAATAGAAATGCATTTATTTTTATTTTTAAAATGCTTATCATTAACATTAATGAATGACAGCCATACTTCTTTAGGTTATAATTGGTATTTCCTGGTGCACATGGCAATTAATAAATAATTGAGATTTTTTTTTTTTTTTTCTAAAATCAGTCCATATAAAGCAATGCTATGGTCTAAGACTTAGTATGTAGTGTGGAATGTGGACTATTTTATGGTGCCTTTCTAGTGATTATTTATCCTTTCAGGAGCTTGACATCTGTCATTTTATGGAATAGAGCTCCAATTGTTTAAAAATTAAAGTTTAAAAATTATATTGGTCCTGAAGGTTTTTTTTTTTAATGAAAAATACAGCATATTAGAATGATATCTGCAAGGTCATGTGACACTGAAGACTGGAGTAATAATGATAAATTCAGCTTTGATCACAGAAATAAATAAAAAACCTTTTACTATATATTCACAACAGCTATTAGAAATGTTATTCATATTTCTTAATAGTGTTTTTACTGTATTTTTAATCAAATAAATGCAGCCTTCTCCTTTCAAAAACATTAGTCTTAATTATTAAAAGTCTTAATTATTTCAGACTGTTATTGCTAGTGTGTAAAATAATGCATGTGAACTAACTAGCAAATTATGGCCTATATTTATTTTAGTAGGCTATATGACACGTTCCTTCATGGGACACAGGCATATATTTGAATATGAACGGGCTGACGGAAGGATATAGACTAGGCTACGTAAATTTACTATTATTCATTCTTCATATATATTTACGTAGCAACAGGCCGGCCCACCAGGAAAATGCCCGGTGCTCCCAATGGCCAGTCCACCCCTGTACAAAGTGGCGGTTTGTGTGGAAATGGGAGGCTGATATGCAAACCAATACCTAATGATTAAACCAGTTTTCTATTTAAATGTTGATCATTTTTATTTCATTGACCAACTGATAGCAGATACTGTATGGATACTGTATGTTTACTCAACTCAACTCATCGCTTCCTTTTCTCTTTCATAGTGTTTCACAGTTATAGAAAGTATTGTTCACGTCTAGATCATCTTTCTCCAACATCAGTGTGACCATGTCAACTATGCCCACGATTTTTGAGAGTGCAGAGCAGTCATCTCAATACTCGGATGAGCTCATGGCGGCCCTTGCTGCAGGGTGGTGGTGGGCAATCATGGAAGTTTCAGATCCCATCTCTGAGGAGCCTGAGGAGTATGGGGACCTCATCTCAGGCCAGTTTTGGGGAACAGGGGAGGCAGGAAGATCTTCATGCTACAAAGCATTGGAGGCAGAAGACGACGCAGGGAGCACCCTTTTCTTCCAGGTCCACACAGGGAGCACCTGTGCCTGCTGGGTCCCGCCAGAAGCCACATGTGCCCACTCAGGATCCCTGAGTACCTGATTAAGCATCTGCAAGAGGCCTCTTTAGAAACTGCCTGCCAAGTCTCTACAGAGGGCACCTGTGGCTGCCTCAAAGGTACTTGCGTGCTCCCCACCTGGATCACCCATTCCAGACCAGATAAGAGCACATTTGGCTCCCATGCCAGGCAAGATCTTAGATAGTCCAAAACTTAAGATCCCTGAGCCACTGAGGCAGGAACTGCTGCAACAGAAGCCTCTAGCCCCTTTCCTGAAGATAGAGCCTGTCTGTTGCACAACGGTTATTGACACAATCTCCGAGTGGAGACATGTAACAAACCCTGAGCTGCGGAGCAAAGAGCTGCTAAGGCAGCGTTTACAAAATGCCCCAGTACTTGTGCCTGCCTCAAGCCTCAGAATCCCTAGGCAGCAGAGGGAAAAGTGGGAGCAGCAGCATATCCCAAAGGGAGTGTCTGTTCCTGCCAAGACCCCACAGAGAACACTTGTTTCACCGTGTTCCCCACAGCAACCACCCGGGTCTCTCCATGCCCATTTGGAGCACAGAAGCTCCTGTAAGTCCCTTCTATCTCTTGTATTTACTTATTTTCAGATTTATTTTAAAAAGTAAACACTGCCTTCAACTATGCTACCATGTTTTCTAGGTCCTCTATTTAAAATCCTTTAATATTTCAAAACAATAAAAAGATACAGCTTTAGATTTAGTCTAAGAAGCACAAACCTGTCCAGTATTGCACGATTATACATGCATCTGTTCCCTCAACAGGCACCTCAACTAAAATTATGTGTGGAAATTTACAACTATCAAGCTCCACAGATAACCACTTCAAAAACTGAACCAGAGGACTCTGAGCAGCCTTCAGCCCAGGACCCAGCTGACCCAGAAAAGAGTATTGGTTAGACTCTCCTATCTCTCAGTTTTACTTAGGTTTAGAAATTAAACACTTTAATCATATCCTTTTTTTTTTTATAACAGACCCCTCATATTGAAATGGTAGAAGCAAGTGGTCTTTAGAATAAGAATCACTCATTAAATCTGGATTATGTCTGTTCCTTCAACAGGACAATGCAGGTGTGGATCAGTCACCCCCACAAAAAAAGCAGCGTATGAGAATCAAAGTCAAGGACCAGCAGTCGGATCCAGGCAGCATAGACCAAATTGATTATTTATGTAACATATTCACCAAATTTTGGGTCATTTCAAATCTTTAAAATGTATATTGTGTTTGTACATGCCTTATATGAATGCATGTATAATAAAAAATGAAATATAAACTATGTATTTATTTATTTGTCAATGACAACACACAGCGCCCACCACAGGTGCCCACCACGCACATCAGAAGAAGACCCATACCCCTGCACTGATTAAATTCACACACTAAGTCAATAGCATTGTAACACCATACTCTATTTAATTTCTATTTTCCACAATTTATACCTGAAGACAATGGGTATATAATACAACTGATTCACAATTTCAGTATACATTTTCTTGCAAACAATCAGATAAAGGTTTGTTAAAAAAATTAAATAAAAAAATTGACAAATGTAAAGACTTTTTCTATACTTTTATCAGTGGATCTTTTGTATTAAAAATAAATAAAATAAATAAAATAAAAACTACTTTTAGGCAGCTTCTTTGGTGCATTTATTTGATGCATGCTGGATTTGCTGTGTATTAAAGTACAATGTACAATCTCTAAATATCTATTCATAAATATTTATTTCTGTAAATTATGTTTTTTTGTAATAAACTTTCTGATACACGTTTACTATTATTGGTAGTCGTTTGTTATTAGTGTTTTTATAGGTTATTATCACTGTTATCTGAAAATATATTGTGGTACTGTATTGAAGTTTTGAACTACACTCTAAAAAAAAAAAGGTTCTATATTGCACCAAAAATGGTTCTTGGCTCGTAATCATAGGGGAACCTTTTTTAGTGCTATATAGCACCAATTTTGGTGCTTCAGTGGTTCTTCAGCGGTTCTTCAGAGGTTCTTCACCGGTTCTTTGACTAAGGTGCTATATAGCACCTCTGAAGAACCGCTGAAGAACCACTGAAGCACCAAAATTGGTGCTATATAGCACTAAAAAAGGTTCCCCTATGATTACGAGCCTTTTTTTTTTAGAGTGTATTGAGTAAGAAAATGTAACTATAAAAAAGCCCACGTACCAAATCCCTCCAACATTGCAGTTGATAATCCTGTGGATCCATTTCAGTTCAAGCGGAATATAACTGATCCGGTTCATCAGTCCTCATACAGCAGGTAAATATCTTCCGATCAGCTGCCGCAAGATAGCGACAGAGAACACTGTGTACTTGCGTTCAAAATTAAGCAAATGTGAGCAAAAGAATGAACATCCCATTTTATAGAATCGGCTCTATCCTCATGGTTGAAGTGAACAAGAGTGTCCTGACCAAATTACAGGTAAGAAAACTTTTTACTGGAGTAGTGCCGGGTGGAAGGATCCCACTAGGGATTCCATTATGTCAACAATTTAAACATTTAAACACAATTAACCATTGTTTTGTTTATTTTATGTATGTAACATTTATATTTTTCAAAAATCAACATGTAATAATGATGTATATAATTATTTTTAGAATTATTATTATTAGTAACATTATTTTATTTGTATTAACATATGTAACTATTTGTATTTTTTATATTGTTCATAATAGTATTAATAGAGCTATTTATTAAACACTGGTGTCTTTTATCATATTGTTTGTCTAAAACACCCTTGATGTGGCTTACTGTTTTAATAACTAATAACGTTAATCTTTACAGTGGTTGCCATATATGTCTACACCAAGGATAAGGACGATGAGCGTACCTTTATGGAAGGAGCCATCATCTACATCTAAACATTCTAAATATTTTTCCTTCCCACTGGAGCTGCATTTTGTTTATAAACATGCTTGCGCATGCACACACAATAATTCTGTAATTAAAATAAAATGACAAAAAAATGTATGTCTTAATGAGTTTGTAGAGCAAAAGTTCACACACCAAATGGTCTAAATTTGAAAAATAGAACGACAGTTTGGAAAAGAAAAAGTCCACATTTCACTTTGCTGCCACCTATTGATGAACCATTGCAGCATGAAAAGGAGATTCAAGCTGTTCGTCATAATTGTTTCATATGAAAGTATATGCAAGTAAAATTAATATATTTTTTACCACATTTCAGAGCATTATTGATGTTGTTTTGGTGTTGTTTAGTTAGAAAAAGAATATGTAGGTTTCATAAATGTTGAGCAGTCATGAGTTATACGTTTAGAATAGATTTAATAAAATCCACTGAAGTCTATGTAGTTCATACCATTTAAAAAAAAAATTATAATAAATTTCTATTATAACAACCGGATTTTATCTCAAATGGACTTAATACTGATGTATTTTATGCCGTAGATTAAAATGTAAATATATCTTGAACTTGTGTTTCACCACAGACCTTATTTCAGGCATTTAACCAAAACCCCATTGACTTAGGACGATGGAACTGGAAGTGCTATTAACAAAGATACAAACTTGTTTTCAGTTTTTGGCCTAAAAAACACATCACCCCTGCAGCTCTCTATATTGATAAGACCAAAGCATGCTGCATACCTTTAGAGTCATTTAAATGAACAGCTCTCAAATAATGCAGCCCAACCACTCTGTCAAATTCATCAAGCATATTCTTTACTCCTCCAGATGGTGAAATGTCATAGCCTAAACAGAAGAGTATCATCTTATCTCAAATACTTTATATATTTAATCAGCTTAAAGTCAAAAACTTTGCAGTTTGTCATGCAAGCCCATACTTTTGATCTTTGTAACAAAAATATATATTTTCCAAATAATTTGTGGTAATATCTATGGGACTTCCCACCATACCTGCTGCAAAAGCATGGCAAGTGTCCAGACACACCCCAACACGTGTCTTGTCACGCACCCGGTCTATTATGCTTCTCAGTTCACCGAACTGCCCACCTACAGTGCTGCCCTGACCACTCATGTTTTCAAGCACTATTGAGAGAAGAGAAAGAATATAGTAATCCAGCTAAATTCACCAGAAAGCATGAACACAGTCACACATTTTCTTCAATCATAAGGGTTGTATAGTTGACCTGTAATGACGGCAGGGGTTTGCTGGTGTGCGTGGTTAATAGCTTGGGCAATTTTCTCCATGCATTTCTCAGGGCTGGAGTCCATAGAAGCTCCAGGGTGAAAGTTAAACTGGCTGAGGCCCAGTGCACTGCAGCGACTCAGTTCATCCACAAGCATAGACTGGCTCTTACTGAACACATCTGGATTACAACATGCAGAGTCATTTGACATGCAGTCTTATATACAAAACATATGCAGCCTAGAGTATTAACTATTGACTAGATATTGACTGAATCAACTGAGCTGTGTTTTTAAATATGCCAACCTCGTGGCTTCATTTTTAAATAATAATAATTTGGTGGATGCACACAACCAGAGCAGGAATAGTCAGCGCACAAACCTTCTTTGGGGGAACCGCAGTTCATCAAATAAGATCCATGTGGCAGGATGTGTATCGGATCGAAGCCATGTTGAGCACAGGCTTTTTGAAATTTAACTGCAGCAGCTTGATCAAGGGCTTTTCTGGTCCAGGAGCGCTGGGAGCCCAAGAAAAGGGCAAAAGCATGACCTCCTATGGCCACACTTGATTCGACTGCTTTCCATATTCCTCCTTAAGAATATTTGTAAAATTGATATGCATTCAGCAAAATCACTGCACTCAGAATAAAGCATCTTTGCTCACCTGATACTGAGACGTGAGCGCCTATGTATTTTTTCTTTGCCTTTATCTTTCTTTTCTGTGCCATTTCTTCCTCTCTGCTGCTGCCATCTGATGGTTCTGCATCAGAATGTTGTCGTTCCTTTGTTTCAGTAACCTCCTCTCTCTTTCTCTTCTCGCCTTTTCTTCGTGAGGCCATATTTTTCTGAGTCAAGAATGAACAGGTTGGTTAGACATTCTTATTTAACACTATGAATAATACGCAACCTAATATAATGTGGTAAATCTACAATGATGAAAACATTACTAAACATGAACCAAAAATTGGTGTGCAGAGTGCAATACAAATCATAAAGATATTTTTCTTACATTAATAATACTCTAGATTTAAACTGATTTGTGATCTGACATTATAGATAGATACTTTATTGATCCTTCACAGGAAAATAGACTTGTTACAGTCGCAGCAACCACATTCAGTCCACGCACACAGACAACAACTCAACAACGATCTATCTACATGACTACAAACCTAAAGCAAAACATCCGCAAAAAAAAAACTAAAATAAAAAAAAACATATAATACCCTATAATATATTATTTTAAACATATACCCTATAATGATAATACAAGAAACAAATACACAAACAAAATGTAACTAAAACATACTCTACCTTATCATAATAATACTAAGAACATGGGTAAAACATATACATACTGTAAATATTAATCAAACAAAGTAGTGCTAAAAAGAGATATTGCAAACAGGCCCATAAATACGACAATATTAAAAAAACACACCGTTATTGCAAATTAAAAAGACAACATGTTTGCAGAATTAAATAATTTACTGTTGTTGCCATTGTAATAAAGCTTTTATACATTTCAAGAAGTTAAAAAGTTAACATTACTGAATTTGACATTATTTTTGTTTTATTCTGCTTTCTAAAAAAATAATTCAGAAATCACAAAAAAATATATATTATTCTATGGACAATTGTATACATCTAACAGAGGGTAGAAAAACAATTAAAAGAGGATTCCCTTCCCAGATAAAAGCGTTATTACAATGGCAACAAAAGTAAATGATTTAATTCTGCAAATATCTTGTCTTTATAATTTTTTATTGTATATTATAAAAATGGATGTTTATGTAAAAAAGAAAACCCCTGTAGCTACTAAAACATTATCTATATTTAAATAAGATGTGAAATTTGATAGGGTTGACTGAGGTAGCCATTTAACTGATGTTGAAAGAGAAACAATAACCGCATGTACAATGAACAACCACTCCAAAAGAGCTAGATCTCACAATAAACAATACATGTTTTACTATAAGAACGGCCAAATAAAGAGTTATTGGACTTTTAATATTGAAGGTCAAAAATCTCCCTCGGCTGCCCCCCTTCCGTCAGACCTGTCCAGACACACACATTCACACCGAGCAGTAAAATGGCCGACCGTCAACCAACTGACTTTACAGCGCTTTAAACATAGATTCCGCCTCTTTCGTTTACATTATCGTATTTCATATTTAAAAACTATAGAAGGAGTGTTTTCATGACTAGCTATTAGATTTTGATGGAGTATTGTATTTCACGTTGCCTCAAAACCCAGAATTTCGCACTTAAGCACTTTAGCTGTAGCTAGAAGACTAGCTGCGGTGCATGTAATTCCTGAGGTAAGTGCTTTGTTTAAAAGAGCAATTTATATAAAATGTTATTTGCTACTAATGACGGTAATATGCATTTGTAAAACCGAAGTGGTGTGAAAGCATTTATGTGTGATACAGTTTTTCCTCGTCGACATCTGTTAACCACTAGCTCGATTGCTAGTTAAATTAGCTAGTTAGCATCTGCTTGTTTGCAACTTTAGCTTTCCGCTGGTCGATCGTAAAAACATACTCGTTTGCATTTAGTCTGTACTAATTAATATGGACAACGATTGCGTTACATGAAAACACATATGAGTTGGCTTTACGGTTTTGGTGGGTAATGTCTACCGACTCATAGTCTATTGCTGTTAACGTTACTCCCCATATTTGATCAAATGCATGTTTATGCATGTCTTGTTTGGACGGTTGCTTACCCTTTTGATTTTTGGTGGGATCCGTATGCAATTATTCGGCGGCTTCAGGGGGAATTTAACGAAATTAAGTTACCTGATATATGGTAAGTGTGTGTCAATTGCTCCTGCTAACAAACTAGCTAATTCGGTAACAAGATTTCGCAGGGCCACTAAATCATAACAGTTAACGTTAATTATATTTCTGTTATTTCCGTTTAAACTGTTGGGTTTTCACGAATCGTTCTGATAGCTGACGTAAAAATGCATGTAATGTCTAATATCGTATATTGTACTGGAGGAAATGGGCGGGTGAACGGAGCGCCTGTCCGACACAGCCCTGCCTGCCAACTGAAGCCTCGCTCGCAAACAGATAGTAGCAATAGTTTCCCCCATTACCACGATCACAGTATGATTTTAACGGGCATTCTATATATTACATGACGCATGCAAACTTAGGTTGACCCTAAACCAGCATTCCTTTGAAGTTACGTATACAGTGATTTGCTATGATCATGATCATGTGTTTGGTGCCGCTGTTGTGTCTCAGTCTTTTATGCATTTGGTTTGGTAACAAGTCAGCACCTCTTAGTGCCTGGACTGGTTGAAGGTGATACTCAACAAAAACTGTAGACAGAACAGGTCTTTATATCATTGAGAAGGTTTTACAGTTAAACATATTTGTTTTGGTCAAAATTGTTTTTTAAACGGTATGATGAGTTCCATATCTTTTGTAGAAAGGAGCATCAGGAAAGGGAACAGCAGTTCATGGAAGACAAGAAAAGGAAAAAGGAAGATAAAAGGAAACGGGAAACCTCACAGAAGGTAAAAGAGTGTATTATGTATGAATGAATTATTTTGGATGTTTAAATTATAGTAAATTAATACACTCCCTGTAGTGGTAATGTATATATGCTGTAGGGCTGTGCAATTAATTGAATTTCGATTTTGATTTTGGCTCCCAACGATCACCAAAATAGTACAATCGAGAAAAAAACGATTATTTTGCCATGTTCTGTTTTGCAAGAACACTCTTATTTTGTCTTGCGTTCTGAATGAAACGCGCACGCGCACAAAATTAGTGGCTAAAAACCCAGGTGATAACGTGAGCTCCACTACCAAAGGAGTAGTATAGTACTGATAATATTTACACAATATTTACACTATAGTAGGTCTACTGAAATATTTACAATAATGCATTCAATTTGATAGGTGTTTCTCACATTGTCCTACAGCAACATTACAATAGTGTACATTAATGTACAATGTTTTATAATAGTTAGGGATGCACCGATATGAACATTTTGGCAGATACCGATAACCGATAATTCTTAATATTTGAAAGCCGATAACCGATATATTGGCCGATAAATCTTAATACAAATTTTAATAAACTCTGAGAGCCTGATTACAAAAACAAAAGGCTCACCATTAAAAGCCATGTCCCAAACACTTCAACATAAATCAAACCTATACACTACAGTAGCCTATTTGAACCAGTGTGAGATTCCTTACCTTTTCAAATTAATTTTACACTCCTATGGCCAAATTTTTTTTTTTAACACTTTACAATAAGGTTTAATTTTGGTTAGTATAAGTTAACCAACAATGAATGAACAATACTTCAACAGGATTTATTAATTTTAGTTCATGTTAATCTCAACATATTCAGACCCAAAGTTGTATCTTTTAACATTAGGTATGAACTGTGAATGGACTGTTACAAAACACAAACATTTTATTACTAAAAGAAACAAAGGTTATTGCTCTCTGTTTGTTAATGATAGTTAATGCATTAATAAAATGAGACCTTATTTGTAAAATGTTACCAAAAATTATATTGTCTAAAAAATAAAAATAATATACCTAAATAATGCAAACAAGTAATTGAACAGCATTACTTAGGCTGCATAATAAAGAATCAGAATGCAAGTGCATGAAATAACCTCTGCACAGACGATAAAGAAATGGTTTTAATCAAACCATATTGTTGATGGAAATGATACGAGAACAATAAAAGTGCTAATTATAAAAAATAATGCTTCTGTGTTTTTGAAAAAAAAAAAAAGTTTAATATTACAGTAATAGTAAACATCTGTAATATTAGTCTAGTCTATTAGGAATAATGTTGCTGTTTGAGAGCGCGCTGAAGCTGGAGAGAATGAACGAACAACCATAAACTGAAGCGCTTAGAAGTTTAATTAACAACTAAACGCATCATATATGAGTACAATCAGATATTTATACAAAATAAATATAATATTACAACTTATATTAGCACAAAATCACGCATAGGTGAAGGGTTATAACTCCTGTGGATGCTCTTCCCCTGTTTGAGAGCGTGCTGAAACTTAAGATGATCACCGGTACAGTGAAGCGCTGCGGGTTATTGACTTAACGAAACACATCCTATATGACTTTAATCAGATGTTTATACTACAAAAACGTAATATTACGACTTACATATGCTTAAAATGACGCGAATGCACAAGCGAACTTGACTGTGCTAGTCAGAATGCGTTGTTGACGCTTCCCACAACAGCGCTCTGAAAAACAACTAAACCCAGAGAATTCACTACGTTTTATAACAGAAATATTCTCATTGCAGTGTTATGTATAGGACAGTCCCAGTAGTTATTAATGCTGTGCATTTCTGTTTGAAATGCGCGCGCCGGTACAATGAAGTGCTTTACTGCATCGTTAATTAACTCAACCAAACGCATCCTATATGGGATTATATACACAAAATAATAAATATAATATTACAACTTACAATGGCACAAAAGGCTGTGAATGCACAAGCAAACTTGACTGTGCTCGTCATGAAGGTGTAACTCCGTGGGCGCGCGCTGAAGCTAAAGACCGGTACAAGGAAGTGCTTTACTGCATCGTTTATTTACTCAACCAAACGCATCCTATATGATATTACATACACAGAATAATAATAAATATAATATTACAACTTACAATGGCACAAAAGGCTGTGAATGCACAAGCGAACTTGACTGTGCTCGTCATGAAGGTGTAACTCCGTGGGCGCGCTCTTCCCTCAACAAACGCGCTGAAACACACCGCTCTTTTACAGCCTATTCTATTCTCATTATCATTTTATATAGATTATAGAATACTTGCGCTGCACATAACTGTATTTTCCTTTTCGAAGTGATTCCAAACATATTTAGAGCAATTCAAACCCATCATGGTGGACAGCGCGTCCGTCTCAGCTGAAGGAAATAATACATTATCTATCGGCTTGACTATATCGGTCAAATTTTCTTATTGGACCGATAACGATAACATCAAAAATAATCATTTATCGGCCGATAACGATATGTTGCCGATATATCGTGCATCCCTAATAATAGTAATTTATTCTATTTAGTGTCCAATTCATTCATTTAACATATTTAATATTGGGGGCATCCAAGTTTTGAAAAAAAAAAAAAAAAGTAACTCAGTAGTTACTTTCCCTGGTAATTAGTTACTTTTATGATGATGTAACTCAGTTACTATTTGTAAGAAGTAACTATAATAACTAATTACTTTTTTAAAGTAACGTGCCCAACACTGGTTGTCTAGGAACAGTTTGGCTTCGAGGAATCAGACGACGAGCAGAAACATGCTACGTGCAAGATTTGCTACATGGTAGTGGCTGCAACACATTCCCAAAGTCATGAGAAATAATCGTGTTACATAATCGTGATTTCAATATTGACCAAAATAATCTTGATTATGATTTTTTCCATAATCGAGCAGCCCTAATATGCTGCCAGTATGCATGTGTGCATTAATTTTCAATAATTCAGAAAAGGAGTTACCCAATAATTCTCTCTTTTACAGAAACAATGTTTCAGCTTATGTGTGTAGAACTACATTCTTACACCACTGATTCAACATCTTATTCATAGTTTGAAAGTCATCCAAGCCTTCATTACTAATTTGTCAAAGCAGTTTTTGGATTAAAACAAGTTTTTTGAGAGAGTAAAATAGCAGACTTCTTTTTTAATTTGTTCATCACCTTTATACAATTTTTCTGTAATTTATTTGCTTTTCTTGTTCTTTTGCTGTGGTAGGCTGTAAAATGCCATTCACACAGAGAATGATAACTGTAAAGATAACACTAACTATATTAGCATCCACACTATATTAGTTCCAGTTATTCTGTAATATTTCCTCCAGAGTGGAGAGTACCTTTCTGAGGATTCTGCTCTTGTTGTTTGTTGTGATATGCTGGTTTGAGGGTATGTAAAATAAGCAAAATGTCTTAGTTTATGGATAGGGGTGTGAACCTACACTGGTCTCACGGTTTGGTTCGATTTCGATTACGATTATCATGCCATCGATTCGGTTCAATTCGATATCACAATGCATTGACGTATCAGACGCATTGATGTTAACAGCTGCATATATCTTCATTAAGCAAACGCACAAACTACTGAAAGTAAAGTTGTAGGTGCTCAACATACAATCATATTCATTAAAAGTAAAGAAACTGAAAGATTTGACCAGTGCTGTTGCCGAGGGCTCTACTATTGCGGTCTTTGATTTCTAAGACAGCAATAGGAGAGCGCGGCCCTCAATGATGATCAATAAAATGCTGCTCATATCTGTTGTTTTCGGTTTCCAATAAATATGCATATAGTGCGGGAAATGTAGATCGGATTTATATCCGTTTTGCGAAGATAATTTGTGCCCAAGTGTAAATGAAATCGTTTAGATAAATCAGATAGCTTTGATTTACACACAGCGCGTGTGTTCTCCAGGTTGTGCTTACCAGGTTGTTTATAAAAGCCGAAATGTGCCAAGATGTCATCTTTTAAAGTAGTCGGAGCATTTTAATTACTCGCACTCACCTCCCTCTGCCATTGTATGCTACTGCGACAAAGCATGTACGTGACAAATGACGTACCGAATCGTTCTCGTCTGCATCGCGATGCATCAAAGAAACGATTAATTTCGACACCCCTAGTTTTTATGGAGATAAAATATTGTTTTAATGAAGTTGCAAATAGTGCTGAACGATACATCAAATTTTCATCGTCATCACGATATGAACTCGCGCGATGAACACATCGCAACAGACAGCCTGACACGATGAATAAGGGTTTATATGCGCCAATCTGAGTGTGTTCTGAATACTTGGATTACTTCCACATTGAATTGCATTTTATAAGTGTAGGAATGCGGCCATCAAATCCTGCTTAAATTATAAAATATTTAGCTAACATCAAACGGGGCCAACGGCTCTTGGGCTGGTAAATCAGCGCATAGGAGAATGTAAAGTTGCACTAAGCAGGAGCACCGGTGGGGGTCGGCCAAAACACTTTTTTTTTTTGTATGTGAAGCTGTTTTACGTGAATATTATGACACGAGTGAAGCACAAAGCTTTATTTACAAAATAAATAATAGGTTCGCAGTTAAATGTTATATCACAGCCATGGAAACGTATGGATTCAGGCCGAACGAGAGAGGAAGGCTTTGTGTGGTGAGTTAAATTTAAGTTTGCTTGCGTTTTGCTATCTGGTCACACGATTTTCCACGAATTTAACAATAGGCTAACTCCATTTTATTCTACTGGACATGGAATCTCTTATTTTCCCAAATCCTCATTTACGTCTCTCACAGGGGATTACGTTTCTTCCTTGTTTGATGTATTTAGGAGTAGGCTATATTCGCATCATTTACTGAGGTAAAGTAGAAAACGGAGTAGGACAGATACATTTTACTTCAAACTTCACTTTATTTAACACAGTTTGTGCTTGCTATTAGACTTGGTCAAGTTTATGTGTATAGCGTAGTTCACGCCGGAGATTTTTAGTTTCGCTTTCTCTCACAGCGCATAATCAAACAAAGCTTAAGTTCTTGACCCTGCGGAAGATAAGATTTGGAACATCAGGAGAAAACAAAGATATTAGAAAACGATGCTTCTTTCCTGCTCGTGTCATCCCTTTCAGTGCAAAGGCATATGTGACGCACGTCAATGGGGAAAAATAAACAAATTTTTTCTTTAACTAATATTTAACTTATATTATTTATATTTCGATTATTTACAGATATTTATTTAAATGTTTTACAGGCTGTAGTATGTTGTTTCACTGACGGAAGTAGGCCTACTAAAATAAACACGCATGTTTGAGCCTTATATTTTTTATTTTCAAAATGTAGGCCATTTAATTGAGGTACTCAATCTCAATTAAATTGAGTACCTCAATTAAATAGCCTACATTTTGAAAATAAAAAATATAAACGAATAATATATTTAACGAATATATAACGAATTTATATATATAATATAGCCCAAAAAAAATATATAGGCCTAGGCGTGTGTATCCGCCACCGCACAGTTGCACTGCCGTGTTATATTTCGTTCTCCCTTCTCTTTTTTTTCTTTAATATGAAATGCTGTTTGAATTTCCAAGATAGAAACGCATTCTTGCCCTGGCTCTGTTGTTCTGGCTCCATCTCTACCTCTAGCTCCCGCTGCTCCTCTTCCGACTGATCACGCAAACCGTGCATTTTTTCGTTTTCATATTGGGGCGTTCTGAGAAATGCATTGAGTTGCCTTAATTTATTTAGAGAGTAAATAAACTCATGAAACAGAAAAGTATCGTTAATGTTATCCATTGATTTCAACAATGTAACTGTATTCTAAATATCAACTATTTAAATTGTAACTGTAACGGAATACAGTTACTCATAATATGTATTCTGAATACGTAATGCCGGTACATGTATTCCGTTACTGCCCAACACTGAACACGACCTATTAAAGCACTAAGACATGGGAACAGTATAGCTAACATTCACATTTGAATATTTATCGCAAGTCATATCGTCATCGCAATATTAAACAATGTTATCGCACATCGCAGCTTTTCCTCATATCGTGCAGCCCTAGTTGCAAACCTAATACATATCTTAAATGCACAGTAAACATCAAAGTTAAGGGAGTGTTGAGAAACCCCTGTATCGTGATGTGTATCGTATCTCTAAATTCTTGGTGATGTACAGCCCTATTCGCAAAGCTATACTGTTAACAAACATCCCGACGTCCACTTCACACTGATGAGAGCGCCATTTAGACAAATATATAAATATGTGCTGCGCGCTTTCCTCTCAATAACAAAATAAACATTCAATAAAACTAACAGTGGTGAAAGATACTACTTTATAAAATATTGCTTTAAAGCCGCAAATATTATAACTGTTGTCTATAGGCCTACTGTAATTGAGACATTTATTCAAGAAATTCATTACGAACAGAAAGACTTATAGTACAGAGAAATTTAATGTCAGAGCGGGATTTAAGTGATGTTTTTTTACCCGTGAGCGGTACATGAGAGGATCGGTCGCTTGGGCCGCTCCACTTTGCTCACATGCTCTGGTTTATTATAAGCATGCTCTGCAATCATGGCATAGGCAAAATTAGATTTTCAATTGGCTCTCATATAACATATCAGCTGGAAAAAATCATTCAGAAAGTGATTCCAAAAATATCATCATTATCATTAAAGCTGTAGTGTGGACTTGTATGCTTACCTATTCTCATAGAATTAAATGATCATTAAAACGTCATAGTTATTGTTATAGTTATCATCCTTGGTGTAAATAGGCCTTAATGCTCTTTGCAATAGCTAAAGTAGTTTAGAAAAATAATCAACAGCCAATTATGGTTGGGTATCATTTGAATTTTAAAGATTCCAATTCTGCTTATCGATTCTGATTCCTAATTTCAATTGCAATAAGGTAAAAAAAAATCTCATTAATTCTTATTGCAAAACATTTAATTGTAGCTCAATACCATGACCAAAAATCAACAGGCTAAAGAGCACTTTTGCTTATGGTTTAAATATACCATAGCAAAAAGTACTCGTATAAATTTCAAGCATTATTAAAGACAAGTAAACACACAGTAAAAAAAGAACAAATAATTTGTTTTGCTATTGCGCAAATAAATACAAAGATACGTTTGAAATAAACATTTTCAGGTGTTCAGGTTAGGGTTGTGTCGATGGACGATGATGGAGCGCTACCATCGTGATGCCACGCCCCCGTTGCGAGTCTGTTGTGAGTGCGACACACACTAATCCTCTTCTATAGTATTAGTTAAACTAAAACTTAGCAGAGATTGCTCTGTAAATTAAACTGAGAATGTAACTAATGCATATATATGCTATTTTAAATACTGTAGTCTATGCCAGATATATATATAGCCTACATTTTGAAATAATTTGAGGCTGAAACATCCATAAGCATGCGTGTTTATTTTAGCACTTCCGTCAGTGAAACAACACACTACAGCCTATAAAACATTTAAACGATTTTCAGTAAATAATGGTAACCTAAAGAATATAAGAAAATTAAATATTAGTTAGAAAAATATTTGATTCATACTATTTCCCCGCAAAGATGCGTCATATCGCTCTGCGCTTTGAGAGGAATGTGGGACACAAGCTGGATAGACACCTTTTCGAATATCTTCATCTTCATGTTTTCTCCTGATGTGGCAAAGCAACACTTGTTGTAAAAGGTCTGAAGAGCGGATTTTATCTTCCACAGGGTCAAGACATTTAGGCAATGTTTGATTATTCACTGCCAGAGAAAACGAAACTAAAATCATGTTAAAAAATGTTAAATAAAATTTGAAGTAAAAAGGTATTCGTCCTACAGTGTTTTTTATACTTTACTACAGTAAAGGATGTGAATAGTTATAATAGACTTAATTATAAGCAAATGAAAGGAAGAAACGTTTATAGTCCCCTACGAAAATGGGTGCGACGTGAGTGAAGATTTGGGAAAAGAATTGAGATGTCCATGTCCTTTTGTTAAAATTCACGGAAAATCGAGTGACCAGATCGCAAAACAGAATGAAAAAGTGCTATCTGACCATTATTTCCTTTCTAGGCTAAACAAAGCTTTGTACTTCACTCCTGTGGTAATATTCACGTGAAACAGCATTCACATACAAAACACTGGGTTAGTAAAATAACAAAATTATTTTTTTTAAGTAGAAAATAGTATTTATGTAAAGAGATATATTAAAATAAAAAGAGCTCAACTCTTAAGTGGAAGGAAGCTATTTTTTCCCCCCTCACGTGCAACCTAGCAGATGAGTCATTATTTGGGTTAGTAAAAATAATGAAATTATAGTTTTAAGTAGAAAATAGTATTTATGTAAAGATATATAGTAAATTATCTACCTATTTTCCTTATTATCTACCTATAATCCTATCCCCCCCAAATGACGATATCATCGACCATCACAATGTTTTACTGTAAACATCGTCAACTGCCAATTTAGGGGACATCGCCCCAACCCTAGTTCAGGTACAGAATGGTTGGAGGGGAGTGGTTAAGGATATTCAAACCCAAGCCGTCACACAGTCTTCATCGGAAAGGGAACACCATTCAAGATCGGAAGTTACTTTTCAGATTTTGATTAAAGATTACCACGGCAAACAATTTTTTTATGTGTATTAACTTGCACGGATTAGTAGTTCACCCTAAGACCTGTAATGTGGGCTAACAAAGTAAATAGGATCAATTTTGATTTCATGAGGACTTTAAAGGGATAGTTCACCCAAAAATGAAAATTCTGTAATTTACTCTCCCACAAGTTGTTCCAAACCTGTATGAGTTTCTTTGTTCCGCTGAACACAAAAGATATTTAGAAGAATGTTTGTAACCAAGCAGATAGAGCAACTACTGACTACCATAGTAGGAAAAAAATACTATGGTAGTCAATAGCTTGGTTACAAACATTCTTCTAAATATCTTCTTTTGTCTTCAGCAGAACAAAGAAACTCATACAGGTTTGGAACAACCTGAGGGTGAGTAAATGATGACAGAATTTTCATTTTTGGGTGAACTATCCCTTTAAGTGCTGCATGGATCCCGTACTGTTACACATGCATTTTCATATTTTCTTTTCAACTGTCTTCAGACATGACCGACTGTGTTTATGAGAATATTTTTGCAAATTTTTGTTTATTTGTCCGTTCGTGTGCTGTGCAAAAAGACGAGGAATAGAACTCAGTTCATTATTCACTAAGAGAAGCCACTCTGTGCGCATGTGTGTGTGCAGCATGTGTGTAGCATTTGTGTGTCTGCAGCACAGAAAAGTGAGTCTTCTTTGCAACTCAAATGGTTTAAAATCGCATTTTCTGTGCGCACACAGGAACGATAAGCAGAATCTAAATGCGTGTTTCTTATTGAACCACCGGTTCTCGATACCCATCCCTACAGCCAATCAGAATCAGTCATTCAACAGCATCAAGACACCTCCTTGGCACTAATCTATGAATGAATACATTTCAAGCTTCAGCCCAGCAAACATTGTTCTGTATTTTTTGAGTAATTTAAATGTTTCATCAATAGTGACTCTTTTTCTTCTTCTCTGTTTCAGGTTGCAGAGCAAAAAAATAAAGGTAACTACATTTTGTTGTTTTAAAGTGTATTTTGTAATGGCTTAGGCATTTTTCTCAAAGTTTTTTTAATTAGTTTTTCAATACAAATCAGATTCAATAATTCCCAACCATGCTACATCCATGTTGACCATTGATTTCTATAAGAATTGAAAAATAGCGCATGCATGCATGCCTATCTACACATTTAGGGTTTAATCAAGAGAAATGCAGTCAAAAATAGGGTGTTATTTAGAATGATCAAAATAATCATTGAAGGGGTGCCAGATCCTAATTTTTTTCCCTAATCCTCTTAATGAGTACATGATCTTTTCAAAGACAAGACATTATATCTCTGATCCACTGGGTGTGAATGGGTGGAGCAGCCTCCTTCCACTTTTGTAGTATTGCTCTGCTTACAAGGAAGAAAAAGCAAGGACTCCAAATAATGCCACCAGGGATTCTGGCTCTAACCTGTGCTGAAGAGCTCCATGTACTACTTTGAACTGAATAAGTGAGCACTGAGCTCACGTTGAGGATGAGTGGACCTCCCATGTGTCATCCGAGAGTGGTCTGCCAAGATCTTTCTCCCTCCCAAGTCCTTCTAATTTTATATAAAGAAGATGCTTGACCTTTTTTTAAATTATAAATGACAGAGATCGAGCCCTTGACTAATATGTTGTATAAAAGAAAATCTATAAGATTATCTATTTTTCATCTTTCTTGTTTGTACTGTGTGCTGTATATCCTGAAAGTTACAGATGCAATGTGTCATTGTACTGCCAAACACGCATGAAATGAAAAAGTGTAATGTAAAATCTATTTATTTTTTCCTTTGCCTTAATGTAGCTTTTCTGCAGTTCTGCTCTCATTTGCTCCTAAATTTTCCACTACACAGTGCCAGAATTGACCAAGCCTCCATCTGCACAGTCTCCTGCCACCCCCAACTCAACTTCCCCCAGCCCTGGCCCCGTCCCCTCTTCAACCCCATCCGCTGCCACCCCGGCTGCTGGCGCCCTCCCTCAGGGTGGGAACAATGCTAAGCGGCCGGCGGTGGCTAACGGGCAGCCCTCCCCCGGCACACAGAATTCTCAGCGCTACATGCCCCGTGAAGTGCCCCCTCGATTCCGTTGCCAGCCGGACCACCATAAAGTGCTACTGAAGAGGGGCCAGCCACCACTGTCCTCCATGCTGCTGGGGGGAGGCAACAGCGGGGGAGACAGCCCAAATGAAACAGTGGCTTCTGCCTCAGGTAAGAATCATCAACTAAATCATTTGACTAACAGAGAAACTGAAACCTTATACCTGTACTCAAGCCGTGTGTCCACCAAAGCGTTTTTTCACGTGGCTTGTTGACGAATTTAATTGTTTTCAATGGGAGAACACCATGAGCGTATTTCACGCTCAAGTGCTGAGCGCTCAGCGTTTTGTACTGGTCGCCAAGAGTTGAAGAATGTTCAACTTTGAGTAAAACGCAGCGCTCATCTCTGTCACTTTTCACCCAGTCGTCCAAGCACAGTGGAGGAGGGGCAGGACAAATACAACACAGACCAACCACCGCATTCTGCTTGTACAACTTCAACAGATGAAAACAAGCAACATAATAACGGAACAAAATCATTTAAAACAAGAGCCAGAGCAAATACTTTACATTTTATCGCATTTTTATATAGAATCAATATATCTGTGAAATGAGATACTAGCACTGATCTATATAAATGACTGGATTGCTCATCGCTTTCTAAACTGCCATCAGGCAGTGAAGCCACTGGAAGTGTTCGAGCGGCCATCTTACTATTCCCTACCAACAGAGGGCATCATTGACGTACAGCCAAAACATTGACCAAAAGCACACGATTTGCAGCATCTCAGTCTCATTGGATTCATTTTACGATATATGTATGTGAATGAATAGTTACTTCAGATGTTGTCTGGAATGTTTATGGTCTTTTCGGAGAGGATAAGTCATATATTGAAATCGTGGTAACACTTTACAATAAGGTTGTATTAGCTAACATTAGTTAATGCATTAGTTAACATGAACTAACCATAAACAACACCTCTGTTCAGCATTAGTTAATCTTTGTTAACGTTAGTTCATAAAAATACAGCTGTTCATGTTAGTTCACGGTGCATTAACTAATGTTAACAAGATTTTAATAATGCATTAGTACATTTTGAAATTAACATTAACATTTACAAAGATAAATAATTGCTTTTATAAGTGCAGTTCATTATTAGCATCATGGGGCGGCAGTGGCTCAGTGGTTCATGTAGGTTGTCTACAAACTGGAAGGTTGGTGGTTCGATCCCCGGTTCCACCTGACCAAGTGCTGAGGTGTCCATGAGCAAGACACCTAACCCTAGCTGCTCCCGACGAGCTGGATGGCGCCTTGCATGGCTGACACCGCCGTCGGTGTGTGAATGAGAGTATGAATGGGTGAATGTGAGGCAAAAATGTAAAGCGCTTTGGATGGCCGTAGGTCTGTTAAAAGAGCTATATAAATGCAGTCCATTAGTTCATGTTAACTAATGTAGTTAACTAATGGACCTTATTGTAAAGTGTTACCGAAATCGTTAATGTGGGTGTGTCTACTGCACACTGCCGACACAGGTAACGTAACTGAACTAACACAAAAATATATTTCTTTATGTATGTAATTATGGAGGAAATATTAAACGCGTATATCTGTGTTTAGCTGCAGACATAGGTTAAAATAGCTTATACAATATTAATACAAGCCTCTATATTGCTCTATATTATATTACAATTCAAAGTTTGCCATGCATCATCTCGGAAATAAAGCAGTCAGCGTTATCTGCCTGAATAAGTTATGATGTGTGTATTTTATTTCCTTATTGAGCAACATGTTTCAGACTCTTAAAGAAAGCGCAAATTTGTGCCGTTTACAGTTTCCATATGAGTATACTTGTTATATGAGTAAGTCTTCCATATAAGTGTTATGTATGCCATGTTGTTGAATTAAATATTTATTTAATCATTGTTTAAATCATTAACTGCTTCAAAATGCATGCTGGTAAAGAAATCATTGTTGAAACCCTTGCAGTTAGCCTACTGTATGAATAAAAACCATACTCAACATAAATACATAAACACAACAGTACAATGCGATTTCGGGTTACAAGGCATAAATCTTTATTCCGTTTTCAAAATGCGCGCTTTGATATTTGTAATGCATACGCTGAAGTGTCTCGTCCGGCCCCTTAGCTGATGTTCACTACTATAATGAATATGAACATAACTTTTTAATCTGCAGGGGAAATTCCTGACTTTAAACAAATATTTACATGCAAATTCCTCCATTTATATGATTAGGATGTTTGTGTTGTTGGAATGTACAGGGAGACTTCAGATATAAAAACGGTGTCTCCTTAGGCAATGTTTTTTCAGTAAAATCATATTTCCTATTGATTCTATAGAACGCGTGAGCTTACTAGGGAATACCAATATGGCGGTGCGGCAGCTTCGCTTTTTATGACGTCATGGGCAATCCAGTTCTCTATATAGATCAGTGGATACTAATAACACTTCTGCGGATATTCCGTATCATAACAAGCAAAGAGTCTCAACTGAAAAAAAATGCTGCGCTGCCAAAACGCTTTCAAGCGGCCACAGCGATGTGTTTTCAGCTGGCTAAAAACGCTTTGGTGGACACGCGTCCTTAATGATATCTAGCCTTCTCTTGTCTTCCAAAATCTTATTTTATGTAGCAGCACAGAGGATATATGTCAAAGGTGCTCTAAGCACTTAACTTTTTTTTTCATCAGAAACACACTCTACCTGCAAGTAATTTTGTGAGATCTGGATTGCTAACATTTCTTTGGACAGAGGATGTTGGTTTGCTAAATTACCCTTACAGCACCTTTTAAAGGGGGTAGTTCACCCAAAAATTTTAATTCATGAAAATGCAATTCTTCAAAATATCATCATTTGTTTCACAGAAGTCATGCAGGTTTGGAATCACATGGGTGAGTAATTGATGATAGAATTTTTGGGGTGAACTATCCCTGTTTGTATCATATCGGTTTGGTTTATTTACATGTAGGTTGTGTGTCATAAGAAAAGAGTCTGTCAGGTTCATTAAGAGTTTTTTTTTTTTTACAGATCCAAGCCAAGGCCCTTTGGGTCCAGCTGCTCCCTCACTGCCCCATACGTCATCATCCTCATCAATCGCTGCTTCTTCTTCAAATTATGCAAATTCCATGTGGGGGACCAGCTCTTGCAGCCAACCCCTCTCTCAGGGCAGGGAAAAGGTGATAGTGGACCGGTCAGACCTGGAGGAATGGCCCAGTATTGCTGCTGGGGATGGGTCAAAGGCAGGGGATACAGCAGGTACTGGAGGTGCAGATGGTAGCGGGATTCTGAATTGCAGCGCCTCATGGGGTGAGAGGCATCTCCAGCAGCAAGCAAAAGTTGTGGGAGGAGGGAACGGGAGGAAAGGAGTCAATTCCGGCAGCCCCTCCCCACCCACATCCTCTGGTTCACCCAATGAATGTATGCAGTCTGGTAGTGTTTGGGCTTCATCCTCCCATGAACTCCTAGGGGGGAATGCAGTAGCAGCAGGCTCATTGCCCCCCATATCCAAAGCTGCCCCTCTCCCAGGGAGCTCCGATAGCTCCCTTGGTGTCAGCTGTGGGATTCCAGGTGCCAATTTTACCCCTAATGCCAATCCCTCTGCTTGGCCAGCCCTGGTACAGGAAGGGGCTGGGACAGTTGCAACAGAGGGTGGCTCCTCTTCCCTCCAAAGCTCATCTTTGTCTGCCAGCAACCCTCTTTCTGTGAATCAAGCCTCTCATCAGCACCAACTTCACCAAATGCAATCCAGAGACAGAGAGCCACCCAGTGGAGAGTGGGGTGGCGCAGCACTGGAACCAGGAGCAGGACCAAAAAACACAGGGGTGGCAGAGGGAGCTTATATGGACTGTGGAAGCACAGGTGGAGGGGATGGCTCCGCTTCCTCTTCCTCCTCCACCAGCTCATCATTGTGGAGAGCTCAGCCTTTCCCTGCAAACTCCAAAACGGGTGCCTCAAGGACTGAATCTTGGGAGGATGGAGCAGGTAGCTCTGTGTCTGCTGAAGGCGGGAAGGCTTGGGGTTTTGCCAGCAAGGACGATCGAGAAGATTTGACAGGGGCAAGTGCATGGGGAACAGGAAGTGTTGGTCAGACCCCCGGGGTATCTCAGGGAGCGTGGGGTGGGGACCAGATTTTGGTTGGGGAGTGGGGGGCGTCCAGTGCAGTTGGGGGTGTTAGCAATCAAGATGGGAAAAATGGCTCGAGCAGTAACAGCAGCAGCAGCGGTGGTAGTGTCGGCAACCCAACGACGACTTCCTCCACACCTTCAACTATGACAAGAGCTTGGGACAATCAGAAAGGAGTTGGGGATGTAGGAGCAGGGGACTCGAGTGAGTGGGGAGGCCAGGGTAGCAAAGGTGGGGGAGGTACCTCATCCTCCAGTGGTGGAGGAAACTCCAGAAGTGGCAATCAGCGCCATGGCCACCACCGCACTCATCAGCCTCCCAACCCTGAAGTGGCCTTACAGAATCTGCTTAGCCGGTCTGACCTGGACCCCAGAGTGCTGTCCAACTCTGGTTGGGGTCAGACGCAAATCCGTCAGAATGTGGGATGGGATTTGGAGGGAGGAGGCGGAGCAGCAGCACCAGGTGGGGCAAACTCCTCATCCACAATGAGTGCGCCTGCCCACGCCCAACCTTACTCTGGTTCTACTGGCACCACAACTACTGATCCATCTTCCTCCTCTCTGCTCAAAGGTGCAACTCTGAATACCAACTTGAACTCCAACTCCATCCACGGACCACCCGCTATTTCACCTGGTGAAGGTTGGGACAACAGTAGTAGCAGCAGCAGTTCTTCTTTGCATTCCCGAGGCCCTCCACCCTCGGCTGTCAATATCCAAAACCCTGGCGTCTCACAATCTGGAGGTGGAGGAGGTAGTTCATCTGGTGGGCAGGGCAAGCAATCTGGGGGTTGGGGAGGGACTGCTTCATCCGAAGGCCCAGGGAAAGGTTGGGACAGTGAGGGACATGAGTGGCGAGAACGTAGAGCAGGGAGCTCATCAGGTGGGTGGGGAGATTTCCAAACACAGGGTACTCCATCAACTGGAGGAAGTGGCTGGGGAGACAGTCAAGAGGAGAAAAGAACAGGCGGATGGAAAGAATTTGGACGGGGGGATGCAGGCAATTGGGGAACGGGAGGTAGCAATGACTGGGGAGATAATGAGGCCAAATCATGCAGTGGGGGTTGGGGGGATGGGAAGGGTGGTGGAGGTACTAGTGGGGACTCCGAAGTGGGTACATGGAGTAATTGGGATGAGAGAACTTCTAGAGGGGCATGGGGAGCTGGAGGTACAGGGGTGGGTGGAGACATGGGTGGAAAATCTCACCAAGGCTGGGGTGGGAAAATGCACCCGTCACAAATGCCAAACAGCCAATTGGCCTCGCAGAAAGGCCCGGCACAGCAACAGCAACAACAACAGCAACAACAACAACAGCAACAACAACAACAACAACAACAACAACAACAACAACAACAACAACAATCACAGCCTCAGCAGTGTCAGTCAGTGGAAACTGGGGCCATGCAAGGGGGCTGGGGAAGACAAGCAGGACCTTCAGCCCAGAGCCAAAGTTCAGGGTGGACTTCAGGGCCTATTCCCCAACTTTCCAGTGGCCCTGGAGACACTTCAGAGCCCAGCGGTTGGGAGGAGCCTTCTCCACAGTCCATCAGCAGGAAAATGGAGATTGATGATGGAACATCTGCTTGGGGTGACCCCAACAAATACAACAAAAGTGTCAACTTATGGGATAAGAACAACGCCCCATCTGGCCAGGAACAATCAGTGTCCCCTCAGCAGGGGCCCCCAACCCTTCAACAGCAGCCACCTGGAAGAATGCCAGCAAGCCTCGGGAATAGAGACATGAACCTTGCACATTCAACAAGCAAGGGGCCTGGAATAGGTAAGTCACTTAGGCTTTTTTTGTGTTTCTATTTGAATGAGAATTCACTGCTGTTTCTTTTAACCCTTTGTGAAATATCAAAACTCAGCAACAAGCAGCAAAAGGCCTCATTTTTAATTTCGGCCATACCTCATGTTTGCAATGAAATGGAAAGTTAAAGGGTCATTTAGGTTGATATTTTGAAGAACGAAGAGTGTGACATTAGATATGTAGGGCCCTATGATTTCTGTGAGGCAGAAAACGCGGACGGAATCAGAGAATCCAGTCATAAAAACTGAATTTACTGTGTAACGCAGAATTTAACGGAATTTGTCTTATTTTTGATGAATAAATGAAGGCAGGTAAGTTGTTAAATCAAATCGCAATATTGATAGGGTATCCGTGGTAGGGCTGGGCACCGAACGGCAATACTTTTATGGTATCGAACGAAAAACTCAGATACTATGAGTATCGAAAAACTATTTATCTTTCGGTGCCAAATTTCTGTTCCAAAAGCCAAGCGGCTGTGTCTGTGTGAGCCTGTAGCATACTTGCATGTGAGGACCTAAAGCACCGGGGATTGGCTGTCCACCACCAGGTGACGGGGAGGATTTCTGAAGATACTCGCAGTCACACAACACAAGTGTAGTTGTTTTTTCTCATGTGTTCTATCGCGTCGTTTTACAATGCCAAAGAGGTCTAAAGTGTGGCTATAAAAGTGGATGCCGAGTCAGCAAAGTGCAACATATGCGATAAGAGCATTGCAACCAAAGGCACAAAAGGAAAACTTTCTGTGAGACGTAAGTTCACAAACAGCGCGAGTGAATCACTGCGTGCGCGCTCTCTCTCTTTCCCTCTCAAAATGCTCAAATGGCTTCACATCAGTGTATCGCATCTGCACTAAAATCGAGCTGCACAGTTGACACAGGATTTGTCATTTGCACAATCGAGGCAGTGTCGCATGGTCATTAAAGTTTATCATTTGCATTTATTTTTAAGGCTTGCCGGTGCTCAAACCGCACACACACAGGCCATCTCACAAAAAGCTTGCGAGAACAAATTGCGCTGAAATGGTCAAATACACACAAATGTATGTACTAAATTACCGTCTTGACGAGTATGCACGTAAACCCCGTCGTGACTCGCGAGTGAACATTTTTGCAACTGCTTGTAACCATGTCTGTGTCTTTTTGAAAGTATGACCAACATAATCATTTTCACCGGAAAATGTCATCTGAATAAGTAAGAAGATAACATCCACTTTTGTTCTGACCAACTAAGGGGAAAAAAGCATTGCAGTAAATCGCGATGATTAAATCTCATGTCAAACCATGCAAATTATACTTACATTTTCAAATTGTTAATGTTAACAACACCAGCATAGCGTGATTACATTTAATGTGTATTAGGGTTACCTGTAGTTTAGTTTCCATTTCTGTGCAGTGTAATTTCTGTCATATACCAACAAATGAATGTGGAGTAGAGCTGAATTGCTCCCTCTCATAGCTAGCACAAAATAATTGATATTTACCATAATGCACATAGCAAAACGAGAAAGGCACAATAAAGAAAACTCCGTAACTGTATGAATTAAGCGAGCTAGTGTCCCTCTATTACATAATTGAACCGACGCAAGAGAGACCGAGTGTGTCCGCGAGAGAGACCGAGTGTGTCCGCGAGAGAGACCGAGTGTGTCCGCGAGAGAGGCCGAGTGTGTCCGCGAGAGAGACCGAGTGTGTCCGCGAGAGAGGCCGAGTGTGTCCGCGAGAGAGACCGAGTGTGTCCGCGAGAGAGACCGAGTGTGTCCGCGAGAGAGACCGAGTGTGTCCGCGAGAGAGACCGAGTGTGTCCGCGAGAGAGGCCGAGTGTGTCCGCGAGAGAGGCCGAGTGTGCCCGCGAGAGAGGCCGAGTGTGCACGAGCAACTAGTGAGCTGATTGAGACGCACCCCGAAGTTGTCACTGGTGATTGTGGTTGAACCTTTCTGGATCCGCCATCAAATTGATACGTTTAATTATATCAAGTGCTGTGAGAAATGTAATATCCACCTCCAACATCCTCACAGGCAATATAGTAGAGCTGCAACTAACGATTATTTTTTCTGTCGACTAATCTAACGATTATTTTTTCGATTAGTCGACTAATCTAACGATTATTTTTCCAGATTAATCTTATGATTCTTTTTTACTGATTATTGTATTTCAAAGAGGGTAGTGAATTTGTATATTATTTTAACATGAAATCAATGAATGATGACAATATTAATTGTATTTCAGGAAGGGTAGTGTACATAGTATGCCATTTTATAATGAAATATATGAACACAAGAAGCTTTTTAAACATAATATATAATGATACTATTCATCATAAAATGTATACAGAGTAGGCCTAATTAGGAAAAGTTGTTTACTATAGGCTAGTAGTTGAGTATGATTTACTTATTGATTTGTGTCAATAGTAAACGAAAATGCACTTGTATTTATCTGCAAAAGGTTCACATACAGGAGCTTGCAGCATAGTTTTAATATAGTATAACTAGTCGTCTATTTTGAAGATACATGTGCATAAACAACGACTAAAGCTGCCAGAAGTTTTTGCCCAAACTTCAAAGACACATTTAAATGATTAAAGCTAGAGGCATATCTTAACTTTAATGTTACTTTAATCATGTAAACTACCTATATACAGCATGTTTTATGCACATGTGTTTGGGACAGAGGGGAACCAGGTCGCATTAACAGGAGATATATGCAGCCCATAATAAATAAAAGCACGAGACGTACTGGGGTCGGAGAAGAACCCCGGAAAATGTGACCGTCTGTTGCAATACACGCGCCACGGTTCAGCTGCGCGAGAGAACACTGGAAGGGTTGCCAGGTTTACACAACAAAACCCACCCATTCGTTACTCAAAACAAGCCCAAAACAAGCCCAATCGCGTTTCGGGGAGGTTCTCTGGTAAACATCGCGTTCGGGGGGTTGAATATGTGTGTTTTTTTGCTTCAACCCGCGGACATGAGACACAGCCCGCGGCAACAGTGTAGAAGTAGCCCAATTCCGCGGAAAAAAGCGGACTTGGCAACACTGATTGGCAGTGTGAAAGCTCCCGCTCTCCACGCGCACAGCTTCTGCTCTGCCACCGCTCGCAGTGTGAAACCGGCGTTACAGAGCGAACAAAGCACAGTTTTACTCGGCTTCTGTTTAAAGTACTCCCACACTTTTGAATGTCGCGGTCTGGCTTTATATGATAAATGATAATTTTTACTATGCCCGGGAGCAGAAGCTGCCATTATTCTAGATCTTCTGTTCCATTCTAGAACGTAAATAATGTGCCGCCGACGCGTCGACGCATTTCACGCACGTCGACGTATTTTCGTAGTCGACGTCATCGACGACGTCGACGCGTCGTTGCAGCCCTACAATATAGCCTATTAGCCGGGACACCTCCTTTATGTGTACAGATGTGACGTAATGACGCAAAGACATGCTTGAATTTCCCGTGGAAATCCACCAGTACCACTGGAATTAAAAACATTATTAGCTTACCGTTGTGAATCGAGCAAAGGTAAGCAGATACTATTGAACACTAGCTGGTTATGTACTTGCCCAAAAATGTATTTTGAATAATTTTTAACCCAAAAAAGTTACGGACTGCAGCTTTAAGGTGAAAAAAAAAAAAGTTTTGTGTTTAATTTATTTTTGTTAATGTTGAAATGGATTTTAAAACACATGGTATCGGAAAAAGTATCGTTAGGAACCGGTATCGAAACTGAGGTATCGAAATTGGCACCAGATCGAAAGATTTTGGACAATACCCAGCCCTAATCCGTGGGGCATTAAAAGTCATTAAATGGATTTTGCGAATTAAATGGCATTAAAAAGCATTGCATTTTATTCCTACAGGCATACATTTTTTTTAGATAGCCAGTTTATATTGAATATAGCCTTCATAATTAATAACTTTGATTTGCTGTCGAAAAATATGTACATTTGCGCTGGGACCTGGAGACAAGTCAAGTCAACTTTATTTATATAGCGCTTTTAACTATGCAGATTGTTTCAAAGCAGCTTCACAGTGTTAAACAGGAAAATAATGCAACAGAATTTTATTCAGCCGTACAGCCGTTCCGGAGAAAACGGTGATGTCATCAGTTCATTTCAATTATCATACAGTGACAGTGTGGGCTTTAGATCAGTAATTTAGTTTATATGGTTAATTTGGACAGAATGCTGCATCAGTGTTGCTAACTTAAGCCCCGTTTCCACCGAAATTACCCAGAACAATTTGTACCAGGAACTTTTTTTACAGGAACGTTTTTTCCCCCAGACCTGCTACTGTCTGCGTTTCCACTGCGATCTAAAGTACTGTGAAGATTAGGCAAATTAGTCCAGAGACGTGGGACTGTGCGGGGCTGCTCCTCCCAGTCAGCGACGGACAATAATCATTTACTGTCTACAACAATAACAAGTATGGAGGAGATGCAAGCAGCGCTGCTTTTGCTAGTTATGTATTGGTTTACTAAATATGTAATTAACAAAACGGCGGAAAAGAGACGAGCACTGATACTAAAGCGTATTCTGAAAGCTTGTAAAGCTAGATTTAAAATAGGACAACGTATGTTATTATCAGCTATTACGGACATTGACCGTGAGATTGCTGAGACAAACGCGTGCCATCGGACAGAAAGAGCAAGACTGATATTTTATGAACGCAGAACTAACCTCACAAGACATTTAAAAATGCCGGTTGAAATAAAATGCTGCGTGAGCTCAACCAATCAGCATGTTCAGCGGCCAAGTCCCACCCCCGAAAGTTCCGGAACTTTGAAAAAGTACCACCTTGCTAGCAGGGCCGTTTGGAGGGGGAAATATTTACCCGGAACTTCATTTAGACCCTGGTTCCTGCGGTCGAAACACACCGACTACCACCCCAAAGTTCCTAGTTCCTGGGGAAAGTTCCTGCGGTGGAAACGCGGCTTTAGCGACTTTTTAGACCCCTTTTTTTTAACCTGATCTGGCTTCGAGACCCCCCGGTATTGCCGCACGAGCGCAAGATCTTACTTTCCTGCTGCTGCGCAAGCGCACCTCTCTCTGCGTCTGCTGTTCAGTGAGTGGCTAATGGTGCGTTCACACCGGACGCGATTCGCGCAAGTGATTTACATGTTAAGTCAATGCAGAGACGCGAAATGGCATTCTCGATTCGCGCGAATGAGGCGGCGAGATTCGCGCGATTCGCGCGATTGAGGCGGCGAGAAGGACGCGACTTGAGCGTTTTGAACGCGCGATTCGCGCGAAACGCTCAAGTTGAAAAATCTGAACTTTGGCGGATATTTCGCGCCGCGTTAACCAATCAGGAGCTTGCTCTAGTAGTGACAACAATGAAGAGAAAATCTGTATATTAATATCTGGTTCAGACAATATGATTATCACTGTGATAACATTAAATGACATGAAACACAACCCAGTCTCTTTTTGTTAAATGCAAGTTTATGTATGATCCATAATACAAAAGTATAAGTAATGTATAACAAGCTATACATGAAAAAGCAAACAATGCAGTCAAACATTCAAAGTCAGTGCTAGTAGGCTAACGTTACAACTGCAACGTACAGTTATAGCCTAAAAATATAAAGTAATGAAACTTATCTTTGCCCTCAGCCTAAACGATTTGCCAGGGAACAAATTATAGATCCATGAGACCAAAGATCGGCCGTTACAAGACGAATTATAGCTCGAGACACACCACAGAGACATCAGAGCCAGCGGTAGACGGCAGAAGGACTGGCCGAGGAAAGGTTGCCCTCGCCGGCTTTCACGTGCGCTGAGCGCGCTGTCCGCTGGAGCTCACAGCTCCGACAACGGCAGATAAAATGTTCAAATAGGCACTGTTTATGTAAATACACCACAGATTTGAGCTTTAAACAACTACATTATCGACTGAAAAAGTCTTAAAACTACGTTTTGTCACACATTAACAGTAGATATGAACAAAAAAAAAGACATGTAAACACAGCCCATGTCAGCCATTTCTCAACGAGACGAGCTGCTGGCGGAAGCCCCGCCCATGACGCGAATTCGCATCTGTTGTGCAGTGAATGTCACGCGCGATTCGCGCGAGTAAACTCAAAATGTACACGCGTCCACCTTCGCGCGATCAGCGCGAATTATTCGCGCGAATCGCGTCCGGTGTGAGCGCCACATAAGAGGAGCAGCGCATTCAGTTGAGGCTATGCGCTCTGCCAGAGAACAAATAAAATGGATACTATTGCTTTTAACCTGAGTGATCTTTTTACTTGTACGTATAGCCAAAATCACAGCAATTGTCTTTATTTTATGTGTATTGTGATTTTGTCAGACAGCGTCACGATTATGAATCAGGATTTTAGCGCTGGTTTAACATGTCAGGGCTCAACGTTAACTCTTGTCAATTAGTCCAGGATAAGTGGATTTTTTAAGGGGCAAGTGAAAGGGAATTTTACTTGCCCGGCCGGACAAGGATCTGATTAAAACGTCAATAAAAAAAATTAAAAAAAGGGAGCATTACTGATTTTATTACATTAAGTGTAAGTGGCGATCGATAATGGATCATAATAGGCTGTATAATTGAATGGACTGACGATAACAATGTTGCGCTGTTGAGGCTCGCAGCTCCATCTCGAGGAGAAATGGAAACATGAGTGAAGCACACACATAAAGAAACTCAGTTAAACATACTGTGGTAAAAATTCTAAATGTGGAGTTATGACTTGATACAGTTAAGCAAAATCACACGACCAAGAATGCTGTTTTCCTATACAGGCTAGCATCACGATTAAAAACGTGACACTGATTTCATACAGCAGTTCAGTTAACAAATAGGTAATATTAAGTCACTTACATTTTAGAAGGAACATTGTTTGAAATTATTTTCGCTGCTAAAATGGAACAAAAACAGTCAAAGATCACAGCAGAACCATAGCGTAGCAACACTCACCCTACATCCCAATGTGCATACTATCCACCCTAAATAGTATTGAATATTACTAATGTCACATACTATTTTGGATGGATAGAATGCACATTGAGATGCAGGCTCAGCCTTGTAGGGTTGGGCGATGTCTCCTAAATTGGCAGTTGGCGATGTTTACAGTAAAACATTGTGATGGACGATGATATCGTTGTTTTTTTTATTAATACAAATATATAATTTACTATATCTGTATTTTACCATCTCTTTACATAAATACTATTTTCTACTTAAAAACTATATAATTTCGTTATTTTTCTAACCCAAATAATGACTCATCCGCGCTAGGTTGCACGTGAGGGAAAAAAGTAGCTTCCTTCCACTTACGAAGAGTTGTGCACTTTTTATTTTAATATATCTCTTTACATAAATACCATTTTCTACTTCAAAACTATAATTTCGTCAGTGTTTTGTATGGTAATGCTGTTTTACGTGAATAATAGTGAAGCACAAAGCTTTGTTTACAAAGGAAATAAATTTGCAGCCATGAATGGATTCATGCAGAATGAGAGAGGTAGGCTGAGCCCAATTTAAGATTTGTCAGCTTTTTTATTCTGTTTTGCGATTTCCGTGAATTTTAACAATAGGCCTAAAGTTAGTCCATTTTATCCCACATGGACATACATCTCGTTTCTCAAATCTTCACTCGCGTCGCACCCATTTCGCAGGGAATTATAAACGTTTCTTCCTTTCGTTTGTTTATAATTAAGTCTATTATACCCATTCACGTCCTTTACTATGGGAAAGTAGAAAAACAGTAGGACGAATAGGCTACCTTTTTACTTAATTTTATTTAACACAGTTTGTGCTTGTTATTAGACTTCGTAAGGCGCGTCAAGTTTATTTGAATAGCGCATTTCACACACACAGGCCATTTTACTTTCGTTTTCTCTGGCAGTGAATAATCAAACATAGCTTAAATGTCTTTACCCTGTGGAAGATAAAATACGCTCTTCAGAACTTTTACAACAAGTGTTGCTTTGCAAGATCATGAGAACATGAAGACGAAGATATTTGAGAAGGTGTCTATCCAGCTCATGTTTCATCTCGTGCAGAGCGGAGGGGACGCATCATTGAGGGGAAATTAATTTTTTTTTTTTTTAATAATATTTAATTGTCTTATATTCTATACCATTATTTACTGATAATTGTTTAAATATTTAACAGGCTGTGGTGTGTTGTTTCACTGACGGAAGCGCTGAAAGAAACACACATGCTTGAAATGGATGTTTGAGCCTCGTTTATTATTTCAAAATGTAGGCAATATCTGGCATAGACTACAGTATTTAAAATAGAATATATGCATTAGTTATATTCTCAATTTAATTTTCAGGGCAATCCCTGCAAAGTTTTTAACTATAGAAAAGGATTTAGTGTGCTTCGCACTCACAACAAGACTCGCAATGGGGGGCGTGGCATCACAATGGTGGCGCTCCATCGTGATGTCAAGTCAGCCATCACGATGGACGATATCGTCCATCGGCACAACCCTACAGCCTTGTTTTCGTTACTGAATGATTCAGCGATTTGAACGAATCGGTTTAGTCAAAGATTCAATGACCCATTCATAAACAACTGCCTCATTACTGAATGAATCAGCCATTGGAATTAATCGTTTGAATGAATGACTCACTTAAGACGGTTACTTGATGTCATTTACTGGTGGTTTTGTTTGATTTTTAAAAGTATTATTCCCCCCCTCCAAACATGTCTTACAACCCCATACAATTATTTATTGTAATTTTTACTGTAAATTTGTAAATGATTTAATTTGATTGGTAACAGCCACAAATCTATCACAAATATGCAGCAATGTCAAATATGTCAATATTCAGAAAGGATATCCGATATGCTGATATTTTTCAACTAATTTTGTCCGATGCCGATATACATTTATTTTTCACGTTTGTTAGGAAACAACACCATTTTGACCATTTTTCATTCTAGTTTCAGATTTCTGAGGTCTCCTTACTAAACGGATACTTGTTAAAGATAAATAAATGTTATTAAAGTTCTTTTTATAATAAGAGTATATTAAAAGCTTTGAAAATGACTAATAAAGTCAGTAATCTTTCACCCCAGACAGATGCAGTTGTAACCTAAATATTTTCTTTTTGGATTTAACGTTTGTGCACATGAAGTGGAGGTGGCATGGCATCAGTTGAAGCTGTCTTTAGCTTCAAAGAAAAATTCAACAAATATTTTAGAGCTCCTTGGATTATTTTTCATTAATTTCATAACATTTTATTACAGATTAATAAACTAGGGATGCACCGAATGTTCGGCAACGGAGATTATTCAGCCGAAAATAGCTGAATAAGTGAAAAGATTGAATACATTTTACAGAACAATGAGGTTTTTCGATGACACGATCAAATATAGCAACCAGTGCGTGTGAGAGAGGCGCGCACGCTTCTAAATGCAGCAATGCAGCACATGTCGGAAGTGTGGAAGCATTATGCCTTGTTTATACTTTCGTCTGGCTCCGCAGCGAGAGCCTCCGCTGACTGACCTCGTGCTCGTGCGAACACGTCAAGTATAAACAAGGCTTTAAAGTGTCTGAGAAAGACGCAGAAATGGCCGTTTGCAGACACTGTTCTGCTGAATTGTCTAAGCACCCTCAAATGCAAGTAATACCCCTTTTCCACCAAAGCAGAGCCAGAGCTAGATCGGAGCCAGAGCCTAGTTTCAAATCGGTTCTTTGTGTTTCCACACCCAAAGCCCCAGCTCCGAACCAGGAAAAGTGGTTCTTAAGTAGCACCAAAACATTGCTGGGCTAGGACAGGGCTAGAAGTAAGAACCGATTACGTCAGGCGCTGGGGGCGGGGTCAACAAGACGAACACAAACTGGAGATCCGCCATTGTGAAATAGCAGCTAATGGAGCTAACAGCTGCTGCTTGTTTGTAATCTCCGTCTATACAAATTACGGCGAACTGCATGAATGTGTTGGATTTGCTGTGTTTTCGTTGTGTTTTCGTTGTGTTTTGATGCCGATGTAGGATCGTAAAGCCATGTGAATCAATAGTAACGCAACGTTTGCATTGCTGATGGAAGGCTTGTTCACAGCTGTGCAGACCGATCGCAGTATGATAACGAGTCCAGCGAGAGCATATGACTCCTTATGCTTTTGATTCACTCATAAGTTTTTTATCATGCGTGTATCGGTGTGCGCAGCGCCGATGCATCTTGAACAAGCCTGGTGTGTGTGTTTCCCGCTGCCCAGGGTTGCCAGGTTTTCACAACAAAACCCGCCCAATTGCTACTCAAAACAAGCCCAATCGCGTTTCAGGGGGGCTTCCCCAGTAAAAATCACATTTGGGGGTAAAATATGTGTTTTTTTTGGCATGGTTGCCTACTAAAATTGGCATTCCCGGGGGTAAATATTACATAATTGGGGTCGCTTCAAGCCGCGGTCATGAAAAAAAGCCCGCGGCATAACCGTAGACTTGGCAACACTGCCGCTGCCTCGCTAGCGTTGCTGAGAAAGATGATACGTATACAGTGACGTAAGACCTGGCTCTGTTGTGGCTCTCAGCCCGGGGAAAAGCAAACGGTTCTTAGAAGGCTCCTCAGTCGAACCAACTATGAACTGGGACTAGCTCTGGCTCTGAATTAGCTCTAGCACTGCCTTGGTGGAAAAGGGGTATAAGAGCACCCTCAGTTGATACTGTAATAATATATTGGCAAATGCTCCAGTGCATATTTGTGTCTGTAGAACGTCAAATGTATCCATGTACAATGTGTTTCTGCAGCGGTGACATAGTTGTTGATCTTTTGTATGCAATGGCCAATAGGGCTGGGCGATATATCACATGACATTGTTAGGCGCATCTCGTCAGTAAAGCCGGTTCCTTGATTGGTAGTAAATCGCCATCACCTGCTTTCAGATAGAGCGGCATTTACTACACAGAGCCGTAGTTCACTGACAAGCTGAGCCATATCGCATTAATTATCACGGACGTATCGGGATTTAGTAATGGCCAATATGTTTTAAGTTAGTCAGGCAGGCTCCACTCACTGCTCAAACCGCCATATTTTATATTCAGTGCTGAATTATACAGGCTTGCAAAACCTCTCATGAACAAACAAAATTGTATTATGATTTGATCCCATACTATGATACCTGTAGGCACAATAGATAAGATAAGATGGCCAAATAAAAAAAAATATTTTTTAAAGTTATATTGTGCTTTTTTTTGTATAATGTCTGCTGGAATGCTAAAAATGTTCAGTGTTAAATAAATATTTGTAAATTGTAGTTTTTGTTAAAAAAAATTTTTTTTGGTATTTATTTGAAAAACAAAGACAACATGGTAAAAAAGCTAATTTATGCAATGGTGAAAAAATTGGCAAACTGAATGGGGGAAAAAAAGAAAAAAAAGTGTATTATGATTATTCGGCTTTGGCTTCTGCCAAGAATTTTCATCTCGGTGCATCCCTATAATAAACTGTTTATAAAAATATTTAAATTACAAGTGTCATGCTTGTGATTTATGACATCATTACTGCATTATTTATTCACAAAAAGAAGCAACTTTCTACTAGAAGCTGTGCATTCTACTATTAACTTTTTTTACTAAAACAACAGCGCCCCCACTAAATATATATAACATTCTACCAGGCGGGCACTAGGACCTGGGGGAGGCTCCACAAATTCAAGGCAGCATTTAAAAACAGTCAATATAAATCACCATACATGCAATGTATTTGCTTGTTTTCACTTCAAGACACCGATAGTATCGTGCATCCCTAATAATAATCGTGATAATCATGAAACCATGATTATTTCTCAGACTATAATCGTACCAACAAAATCTATAGTCGTTGCATCCATGCCCGCGTGGGTGTGGTCACATTATCGATAATAAGCAGCCACATGAGAAACTGGACCTCTCGTTGCTTTCATACGGATTACATAAACAATCTGTTTTTGATTATATATGACATTATAAAGCTTGAAATGTCTACTTGTAAAAGACATATCTGTCAAGTCTGTGTGGCAAGTATTCGCTGAATTTTCATACACATTTCAGAGTGGAATTCACCAAGCTTTTTCTTGGTTTATCTTTTAGCTTCTTCTGGATGGGGAGGTAGTGGCTCTCCTTCCAGCCCATGTGTGGACAACGGTACTGCAGCCTGGGGTAAACCTACTGATGCACCCACTGGTTGGGGCGAATCTGATGACACTGGCAAGGCGCCAGGTTGGGGGGACCCCTCTCCCAATCCAGTGAAGTCTGGTGAGTCTGGATCATTTTTGCGCTAGCGTTTGGAATGAATTAATGTGTTTTGAATGAAACCTGATCATCAATGTATGCGTACTTCTAAACGATTTAAAGGGATGTTTTTATTTTTACAGGTTCAAAGTCTATGCAAGAAGGTTGGGGTGAAGGAGAGAGCTCCGTCAGTGCTTCACGTCACCCCAGCTGGGAGGAGGATGAGGAGAGTGGTGGTGTATGGAACAGTACAGGTTCCCAAGGCAGCAGCTCCTCCTACAACTCTGGAGGCTGGGGAGCAAAGAAGGGCAACAAGGTATGCCAGTGGTCAGAATCAATATTCATGCAAATCTGAAACATAAGTTGCTTTTGAGTTGTCCATTGAGTGGCCCATCTAATTTTCTTCAGGGCTCCATGAAGGGTGCAGGAGACTCTTGGATGATTGCAAGACAGTTTTCAAACATGGGGATTCTGGTAAGAAATTATGAGAAAAATGTCTTAGACAATGTAGGTTTGGGATCTTACATTTTTGCAAATAAACATAATTTATTTCCTCATTTTATTATGATTTAAGAATGCACTGATGCAAAATTCGGTCTGATAGTCTTTTTATTTCGATTTTTTTCATTTCAAGCTTTAATCATAGAATTTTCCCAGCTGTTAGTGAATAGTATATTGCTCTCTAATTTATAATGCGTCTTTATTAACACGTTTGAGTAAAGTTTGGTCTATGAGGTTTACCAATGTGGAGATTTGTTATTAGGGAGAAGACCCCAGTGGTCGTTCCTTGGATTTGGCCCCTGGTCCTCCACAGGACAAAAAGATGGAAGGAGAGAAGCGTGGTATGGGCTTGAATGAATACAATGGAGAGATGCGTAAAGGAGGACGTGGAGGGGGAGCAGGAGCAGTCTTCCGTTCACCTGGTTCCAAAGAGGTGGGGGCTTGTGAACCTGGGCCTTACTATGACAAGGTATTTGCTGCATCTTGTGTTTCCGTAAATAGTGTTTGGTTTACCTAGTCCTCATTTCTTATTGACCTCTTTAATCTGGATCTTTGCTGTCACTTTGAGGAACTATTTTCTTATCCTTTATCCTTTTCTTCAGGCGAGTGGTCAGTTGTTTAGTAGCGGTGGTGGGATGGCACAGTCCAGGCACCAACCAGGGGTGCCGCCCATCAACCCATCAGTACGAGCGCAAGTGCCTCATCAGTTCCTGTCACCTCAGGTACTTGATAATACTGTATATATTGTTTCATATTACTTTAGTAGTTTGCACAACTGTTATGTTAACAGACAGGTCATTTTAGTGGCAGACATTTTGTTGAGGTTTTGAAAATGTATTCGTCTTAAATAGTGTGCACTGATTATTGCCAATAGGATTTCACATAGTCTTTAAGATCAATTCTTGTTAGCTAAAGTAATGCAGCTGGCTGCAATGCATGTCAAAAGTGATCTTTGTAATAGAACTAACTTATTTCTGCTGCAGGTGCCAGGCTCTGTGCTGAAGCAGATGCCTCCTCCCAGTGGAGGTGTTGGAGGTGTTGGGGGAGGCCTCTTTCCTCCGCAGCTTTCCCCACAACACATTGCCATGCTCAGCAGCATCTATCCCCCTCATATTCAGTTCCAGCTGGTGGGTAACTACAGTTGCATGCACAGTATTTCATCTATGCAGCCCAGACTCACAATACACTCCATAGAGTTCTGTTTATTTTTTCTTTTGACACTTGACTTGTGCTTTCTTGCAGGCCTGTCAACTGCTACTGCAACAGCAACCACAGCAACAACAGCAGCAGCTGCTGCAGAACCAGCGCAAGTTCCCCCCAAACATACGTCAACAAGCAGACCCCCAACAGGTACCTTCACCTCTTTTTGCTAACAGGGCAGTATCCAAATGTTAGATTAGTTTCAGCATTTAGGTGATTCTAGAAAATTCCAGAGCTCTTAAATTGTTGTGATTACAATTATGTAACCATTAGGGCTGAACGATATTCTGTTTTAACATCGACATCGCGATGTGCGCGTGAGCGAAAGTCACATCGCCGGAACATGCGATGTGAAGGGTAGTAGCCCATGGTGTATTAAGAAAACAGTAGCACACAGTAAACACGAGTTTGTTGTATGGCTTGTTGCTGGAGTGACATGCACGTTCCACGTGCCTGCACAGTGATTGGTTCGCTGTGCCGCTGCTCACCGCTCTCCGCTCACAGCCAACATTCACTGCTAAAAATGCCAGACGAAGAGGATCCGCCGCAAAAAAAATTATTTCGTACCAAAAAGAAAGTCGAAATCATCTATTTGGGACTATTTCGGCTACAAAAAGGAGGATGTTGACCAAAAAGAGGTACTTGCATGGTGGAAAGTACACAAACTAAGCTTACCTCGTCTCGCCAGACTTGCCCGCAAATACCTGTGTATTCCTGCGACAAGCTCGCCGTCAGAGAGACTTTCAGTACTAGTGGCAACATCGTCACTTGCCAACGAACCTGTCTCAAGCCTGCAAAGGTTGATAGACTTGTGTTCTTTGCTAAAAACCTTGAGTAAGCAAAGCATACAGCATACATAAGCATGCAGGATCATGATCATGCTAAAGAATACTCAGTTTAGAAGTTTTATTTCATTGTGTTTAGCCATGATTATGATGATGGCCAACACTGTTTTACTTTGGCACTTTTGCTAAGAAAAGTTGACTTAAAAACAAAAGCTTGTGAACCAAAATGCTTAAGTTTTATAAAAAATATATTTATTTTAAGTTATGTTATGAACCAATCAGGGGGGTTGGTGTTGTAAAGCTGCTGTTTAAATGTGTTCGGCTTTTCTGTTTACAGGAATGTTCTCTAATCTGTTTATTAGATTTAATACAAAATATATTAAAGTTTTATTTCATTTAGTTTATTTCATATATTTAGCCATGATTATGATGACCAACACCAACACTGTTTTACTTTGGCACTTTGGCTAAGAAAAGTTGACTTAAAAGATTGTGAACCAAAATGCTTATAAGTTGTTTTATAAGAAATATATTTATTTTAAGTTATATTGTTGTAAACCAATCAGGTGGGTTGGTGTAAAGCTGCTGTTTTATTTAAAAATGTGTTCTGCTTTTGTGTTTACAGAAATGTTCTAATTTTGGAATAAAATATTAAGTGACCTTTTTGTCACTTGTAATGAAGCTTGCTTATTAGTGAAATTATTAATATCATGGAATGGTAATTATTGACTTTAGCCTGGATTGATGGCTCTCAATATCACAATATATATCGTTGTGAAAAAAATATTGCAATGTAATTTTTCCAATATCGTGCAGCCCTAGTAACCATATTCTACGTACTGGTTTCATATTTCAGAATTTATATAATGACTTTGTCTGGCATAATTCTACATTTACAGTGTTGCCCTTCAGCTTAATACTTAACATATCCGTATAGCAATTTTAGAGAGCTGAAAAGTCTGTTAAGTGTCTAACAATCTTTCTTGCCAGGCCAATTATTGTAATGTGCTTTGTATAACTCAAAATATGTTAGAAATTATTTTGTTTCGCTGCTTATCATAGTCTTCATTATGTATAGTCAATAACTAATATTGTTCATACTCCATGTGCTTAAAAAGATTGTAAATACTTGGTAGCATGCATGCGATCACAAAAATAACCTGGAAAGCAATATCAATTTGTGCATATACTGTTATTACTTACTAATTTTTTAAGAAGCAGCAAACTGGCAAACATCCCTTTTGCTTCCATATAAAGAGACTCAATATTTGTGTGAATTATGCCATATGAGATGATGCTGTAGTTTGAAGTAAAACTGAATAGCAGATGCTGTTTGTTGTCATTTGTTCTTGTAATGTGAAAATTAAATGAGGATTGGGTTTTAAAACTCCAAAACTGTGGACATATGAACAATATGAGCTGCTGCTGAATTTCAGAATTTTTGCTTTTTCCAGCTTGCCAGAATCATGGCTGTTCTTCAGCAGCAGAGACAGCAGCAGCAGCATGTGGGGGGTACAGGGGGCGGCTCCAAACTGTCTCCTTCTCACCTTGGTGGGAGTGGCCCAAAGATGCCAATGTCGGATGCCATCTCTCACCCTGGCTTGGCAGGATCTGTAGCAGACCTGCATCAGAAAACACAAGGAACTTATTCTGGTAAGATCCGACATGGATTTTTTTTTGATGGTCTGTGTCGATATTTTACTGAGCAGGGTGGCCAATGGCGGATTTAAAGCCAATAAGCTATATGTGATCTCGAACTATTTAATGTGTAACAATTGCTGCTATCAAAATTATATATATTTATTCTACATGTTTACTAAATTAGAAAATAATTCGGTAAAAATAAGTCTTGATTCTGTAATTCTATTATAGTATTTAACAAATGGTTAAAACAAAACTTGAAGGAAAAAAATCATTGTAACCAACAGGACCAAAAAAAAAAGACCAGATAGAGCTAATTTGATGTAAAGTACAATAGTTTGATAGATCCACATCCAATTCTCATGGACGGAGGAGAGCGCATGTTTTTATGCAGGATATAAATGCACACTTCAAAAGGTCTAGCAACTGGATTTGCGAGGTTCGTGGAATGACATTTTTCATAGATATTTAGAGACTTGAGAAAGTATTAGTAATAATAGAAAGGCAAACTTAATATTTTTTATATACTGTTCGCTTTTTGTTTAACAGTTCTGTCTAATATTCTCTCATTTTCTTAGAAAGGACTGATAAATAAAGCAGTAAAGTACTGAAGATGGAGAATGGGAGATTTTTGCATCAAAATAAAAGTCTGCTTCCGACACTAATTGATCAAACAGGAAAATGCCATTAATTAAAAAAATGCCAAATATCAGCCGATATATAACCATTAGCAATATATCGGTCGACCACTAGTGTCAATGCATGTGGGAACTTAATGATGTGTTTGTTTTTTATTTTTGTAATGTGCCTTTTTCTATCCCATTCTGTATCTTGAAGGGTTTGGCCCTGGAGTGAGCCTCTCCGGTCTGGAATTGGGTCCCATGGTTGGTGGGGTTAAAGACGGTGGGGGGCAGCAGTCTCGTTTCAAGTGGATGATGGAAGGTCATTCCCCAGCCCCCTCACCTCCTGATAGCACTCTCCATAAAAATGGTGCATTACCTTTTTTGTGACAACTACAAATTTGTGTTGCCTGATAAAGGTTTGACTGTAATTGCTTGTTTTCCTCTGATATATAGGTCCCATTGCTGCTCCTCTCAAAATGAGAGGTGGTTCCCCATATTCCCAGTATGAGATGCTGGGAGGTGAGGGTTTGGGTGTGCCTCATCAAGGGCCATCTGATCACTGGCACAGAAGTCCTGGAAACAAGATGGGCACCAAGACTGGAACATCCAGCTGGCCTCCAGGTAAACTGTCATGTTCTAATGATGTGATGTGATCTAAGCATTAAAAAAACTAAACATTTTAATCTTCATTACTAAAAATATATTCATAATTAATTGAAATGTGAATTTTCGCTTCAGAGTTCCAACCAGGAGTGCCTTGGAAAGGAATTCAGAGTGTGGACCCTGAATCTGATCCCTACATGACCCCTGGAAGTATGCTGGGCTCATCAATGTCAAGCCTCAACGACACTGAGCACCAATTGCTAAGAGACAACACAGGTACAACTCTTGATTTCAAGAATTTAAGCTTAAACATTCATTTCAAAAGGTTTTCTCAGATAATAAGAACTCACTCAAGCGTGTCTAAACATTTGACTGGTAGAGTATAGCTGCGTTTCCACCGCAGGAACTTTCCCCAGGAACTAGGGACTTTGGGGTGGGACTTGGTGTGTTTTCGACCGCAGGAACCGGGGTCTAAATAAAGTTCCGGGTAAAAATTTCCCCCTCAAAATGGCCCTGCTTTTTCAAAGTACTTAAAGGATTAGTTAACTTTTAAATAAACTTTTGCTGATAATTTATTCACCCCCATGTCATCCAAGATGTCCATGTCTTTCGTTCTGCTGTCGAAAAGAAATTAAGGTTTTGGATGAAAACAGTCCAGGGTTTTTCTCCATATAATGGACTTCAGTGGGACCCAAACAGTACATGGTACTATTTATGCTATTATTTTACCTCTTAACAGAGGAATTGATCATCTCTGAGCTCCGCCATTACTTCCAGAGAATGAGGTCAAATTTGATCGTGGTTATAGATATATCGATAGTAGATGCCTCATTCTACTGATCCTTGCAGTCGCTAATGAGGCATCTACGTATACATCTATGATCACGATCAAATTTGACCTCACTCTCCGGACGTAATGGCGGAGCTCAGAGACGATCGCGTTCCTCTGTTAAGAGGTAAAATAATAGCATAAAGACTGCTCGGTTTCTCACAGAAACTGATCGTTTCGCTAGATAAGGCCCTTATTCATCGTCTGGTATCGTTTAAAGCCCTTTGAAGCTGCACTGAAACTGTCATTTGGACCTTGAACCGTTTGGGTCCCACTGGAGTCCATTATATGGAGAAAAACCCTGGACTGTTTTCATCCAAAACCTTAATTTCTTTTCGACTGTAGAAAGAAAGAAAGATCTTGGATGACATGGGGGTGAGTAAATTATCAGCAAAAGTTTATTTAAAAGTGAACTAATACTTTAACGGGGTGGGACTTGGGCGCTGAACATGCTAATTGGTTGAGTTCACGCAGCATTTTATAACCTAAAAGTCTGTTTCGGTGTGTTCGAATCAACAATTGAGTTTAAAAAATACAACTGATTATCCGACGACGAAGTTCAGGCTTTATTAAGAGGACGAAATCCAGTGGGAACTGGAAAGTTGCGTGTAGTCTTACATCACCGGACTAATCTTCACAGTTCTTTAGGCCGCGATGGAAACGCAGACAGCAGCAGGACTGGGGTAAAAAGAGTTCCTGGGAAAAAAGTTCCTGGGACAAATTGTTCCGGGTAATTTCGGTGAAAACAGGGCTTATGATAACATTTGATTTATTATTTCAAGGGTAGTTCCTCTTGTACAGACACATGCACAGAGCTTTAAGCTTTGAATTTTAGAGATCATTTACATCTTCATGTAAATATTAACAAACAAGTCTTGTATTTTGCATTTTGCTTCTTTTGGCATAGAATCAAATCCCTCCCTCAACACCTTGCTGCCTTCACCTGGTGCCTGGCCCTACAGTGCCTCAGAGAGCCCCCTCAACAATGCACACAACCCAGGTAAAAACAAGCACTCTTTTCACCACTTATGATTTAATTTTGCTTTCAGAGAAGCCCCATAAGACTTAATTTGTTTAGCTCTGTACTGAATTCCATCATTTGTTCTTTCTTTCCAGTTTCAATACTCTGAATATATTGTGCTTTATTTCCTGTTCTCACAGCTAAGTACACAGACTACAAGCCCAGCTGGCCACCTGAGCCCATAGGGCACAACAAGCCTTGGAAGACCAATCGCAACAGCTCTCATCTGCCACGCCCACCTCCTGGACTGACCCATCAGAAGCAGCCCTCTGTTTCTCCCTGGACGGGAGGAGGCCCACGATTGGGTAGAGGCTGGGGTGGCTCTGGAGGTGGCCAAGAAAACAGATTTGGGCCTGGTAATACCACACCATAGAAACTGAAAACCGTTAATGAAAATCACAAGTATTAATTGAATCAGAATCAGAAAGAGCTTTATTGCCAAGTGTGCTTGCACACACAAGGCATTTTTTTTGGTGCTGAAGCTTTCAGTGCACATATACAATACAAACACAACAAGAACATAGTAATACAAATTCTAAGAATAAAAATATGAAAATAGCATTAAAAAAAATATTAGGTCACAGTTACGTTTAGTCAGAATAAACATTTACAGATTATAAACATCTTTACAGTATGTGAGTAGCATGGATAAATATAAATATAAATATCTCCTGATCTCCTGAAGATATTGCTCAAAACATGGGGAGTATTGCACTTACAGGCATATGTCTTGGGGGAGGGGAGGGTGTATTTTAACTGTTCAAGAGAGAAATGGCCTGTGGGAAGAAACTGTTCCTGTGCCTAGATGTTCTAGTGGCCAGTGATCGGACTCGCCGTCCTGATGGTAACAGTTCAAACAGGAGGTGTCCAGGGTGAGCGGAGTCTGTGATGATTTACCCTGCTCTCTTCCTCACTCTGGAAGAGTACAGGTCCTGGAGGGTTGGCAGGGGGGCACCAATAATCCTTTTTGCAGTCCGGATTGTGCGTTGTAGTCTCCTGATGTCAGATTTGGTAGCTGAACCAAACCAGACAGTGATGGAAGTGCATAAGACAGACTCGATGACAGCCGAGTAGAACTGAATCAGCAGCTCCTATGGGAGGTTGAACTTCCTCAGCTGACGAAGGAAGTACAGTCTCTGCTGGGCCTTTTTCACAATGGAGTCAATGTGACTGTCCTGCTTCAGGTCCTGAGAGATGGTAGTGCCCAGGAACCTGAATGACTCCTCTGCTTCCACAGTGCTGTTCATGATGGTGAGTGGGGGGAGAGCTGGGCTGTTCCTCCTGAAGTCCACTATCATCTCCACCGTTTTGAGCGTGTTGAGCTCAAGGTTGTTATAACTGCACCAGACAGCCAGTTGTTCAACCTCCAGTCTGTAAGCAGACTCATCACGGTTTTGGATGAGGCCGATTACAGTGGTGTCGTCTGCAAATTTCAGGAGCTTCACAGAGGGGTCTTTAGAAGTGCAGTCATTGGTGTACAGGGAGAAAAGTGGGGAGAGAACACACCCCTGGGGGGCACCAGTGCTGATAGTGAGAGTCCTGGATGTGAGTTTCCCCAGTCTCACAAGCTGTTGTCGGTCTGTCAGGAAGCTGGAGATCCACTGACAGATTGAGGATGGCATGGAGAGCTGGGTCAGTTTAGCTGAGAGAAGATCAGGCATGATAGTATTGAAGGCCGAACTGAAGTCCACAAATAAGATCCTTGCATAAGTCCCAGGTCTGTCGAGATGTTGCAGGATATAATGCAGTCCCATGTTGACTGCATCATCCACGGACCTGTTTTCTCTCTAGGCAAATTGAAGAGGTTCCAGCAAGGGTCCAGTGATGTCCTTCAGGTGGGCCAGAACCAGTCTTTCAAATGACTTCATGACCACAGACGTGAGAGCGACAGGTCTGTAGTCATTAAGTCCAGTGATTTTGGATTTTTTGGGGACTGAAATGATAGTGTAGCGTTTGAAGCAACAGGGAACTTCACACTGCTCCAATGATCTGTTGAAGATTTGCGTGAAGACTGGGGCCAGTTGGTCAGTGCAGGCTTTCAAACAAGCAGATAAGATGCCGTCTGGGCCTGAAGCTTTCCTAGTCTTCTGTTTTTTGAAGACTCGGCTCACATCCTCCACACAGACCTTAAGCTCGGGTTGGATGACAGGAGGGGGGAGGAGAGGGGGTGCAGGAGGTGATGGGGGACATGTGAATTGCAGATCAGAGCGGGTGTGTGATGTGAGACAGGGCTTTTCAAACCTGCAGTAGAATGCATTCAGATCCTCAGCCAGTTGTTGATTCTCTACAGAACGGGGGGATGGTGACTTGTAGTTGGTAATGTTCCTCAAGCCTGTCCAAACTGAAGCCGGGTCGTTTGCTGAAAACTGGTTTCTCAGCTTTTCAGAGTAGCTTCTTTTAGCAACTCTGATCTTCTTTGTCAGTCTGTTTCTGGCCTGGTTATACAGGACTTTATCCCCACGTCTGTAAGCATCCTCTTTGGCATGACGGAGCTGTTTGTGTTTCCCAGTAAACCATGGTTTATCATTAGGGAATTATAAGAATGTCCTGGTAGGAATGCATGTATCCTCACAGAAACTGATGTATGATGTTACAGTATCTTTTAGCTCATCCAGATCAGTGGTAGCAGCTTCAAAAACAGGACAAAAACAAATGTAACTTGCTGTCTGTATTTTGGCAGTTCACGGGAGAGATTTGCTCTGTTAAAATCCCCACGAATGATTAAAAGAGAGTCTGGATACCTTTGTTCAGTCTATTGAAGCACTATTTAGACATTCTCTCAAGTAAATGCAACCTGCTTTAACTTTTATTAAATGACCAGATCATAAATGGTCTCTCAATCTGTATAGGTTCTGCATGGAGTGATGGAGGAGCCTCTAAGGGGAGCTGCTGGCTGGTGTTGAGTAATCTTACCCCTCAGGTACCCATGTTATGCGTTATGTTGACAGTTATTTAGAAAAAAGACACACGTTTTCAGTTGTTTTTCATTGATTTCTCAAATTTCATTCCTGTGATTTGTATCATTTGGTCTCTGCAGATTGACGGCTCCACTTTGCGGACTATCTGTATGCAGCATGGGCCGCTTCTGACCTTTCACCTTGGTTTGACCCAAGGTAGTGCTCTGATTCGCTACAGTACTCGCCAAGAAGCAGCCAAAGCCCAGAGTGCACTTCACATGTAAGTGTCTAAAAAAAATCATATCCTGACCCCAGATCCATCAATATAATGGTGATAATAAATAATATTTTTTTCCTCATAGAATTTGATTTTGTTTCACATTTTAGCATCTTGTTATGAAACCCCGTTCCCACCTCAGAGTAAAAGATAAAAAGGTATTTTTGTGAGCGTTTAAAAGTCATATTGTGAGGTATAGTCATACGCTGAGATAAGATCGCAATTATGAGAAACAAAGGTGCAGTTGCGTCAAAGTTACTTTGGCACAATTGTGAGAAATGGTTGCAAATACAAGAAACAAAGGACCAATTGAAAGTAACAGTCACAATTTATAGTCGCAATTGACAAATACAGTTGCAATGACCTTTTTCAATATATTTGGTTTTATTTTGTGGCTGAAATGGGCTTCCATACCTTTGTAGGTTTCTTCCTATCTGTAATGTTTTAAATTTTCATCCCAGGTGTGTTTTGGGTAACACCACAATCCTGGCCGAGTTCGTGAGTGAAGAGGAGGTTGCTCGCTATTTTGCACATTCCCAGGCGGGATCTGGCGGAAGTGGCAGCGGAGGTGGCGGGGCCGGTGGGGTCGCCGTCTCCGGGCCGGCAGGCATGACTGGGTCATCGGGGGCCGGGGCTGTGGGCACAATGAGCGCTGGGAGTGGCGAGCGAGAACGGGCTGGAGTGGGAAGTTTGACAGCAGGAGGAAGCAACAACGGTGGCGGAACCGGGCCCTCTGGCACTACCTGGCAGAGTTTGGATGGTACGGGCAGCTCCGCTGACCCAACCTCTGCCCAGGGAGCAGGCCTGAGCATTTTTGCCCAGTGGAGCAGCAATGGCGCTGGTGGCAGTGTGGGCAGCAACACAGGGGTCGTTGATCCCGGCAGGGCAGGGTTGTGGGGCGGCATGACTCCAGGGTACACAAGCAGCAGTCTGTGGGGGTCTCCAGCCATGGAAGATCGGCACCAGATGAGCAGCCCTGCAGCACTGTTGCCTGGAGACCTGCTGGGTGGAGGCGCAGACTCTATTTGACTGATGCAGCCACTTACAGACAAATAGACATGCAGCAACACACACACACACACACAGATATATAAATATAACAGTTATCATCCTATATTATCACAAACAGTTGCAGGAATATAGGAACATTAATCTGAATACAGGCAATTTGCGTACATGCCTTCTGTCACTCAGAATGGTGCATAATGCATAAATATACATCCAAGTATTTAGTATACAGTCGTAAAACCTCCTGTAGACGAGATTCAAAGGTAAGCACTCAAACAGCAGATGCAGATAAACACTCATTAAGTGCTGAGGAGCAGCATTACGAAACCTAGCAAAATGCATTAAGACAAAATTATATAGATGACACTGGTTACAAATGTGTACACACTGTCATTTTTACCCGAGCAGTGTTCCGAGCTCCCCATAATCCGAAGCGTGGAGGAGCAGTGTGTGGAAGTAAGGCAGTACAGATACTACACGCGCATGCACACACACCAACACATCCCATTTCTTCTTACCCTTAAATGAAGACTTCAGCAAGACTTGAACAGGACATGCAAACAGTTGGACTTAAATACTGACTCGACTGGATGAATCCTAAACCTTGAGGTCATAAAGATCACACTCGCATACTGAGACGCTCTCACTCAGGCGTGCACTGTAAAGGAGAAAGGAGAAACCAGACAAAAAAAGGACAAAAATATGCATCATACAATGTTCGTTGAACGCTCACATTGTTACGGCTCCATTTTCATGCAGACTCAAATTACTCAAACACTGTTCTGATGTCTGACAAACTGTATCTCGTTGTCTTTTTTTGTTTTAAATGATGGTGAAATCCAGAAATGTTTTTTTCCCAAACGCTGACCTCGTTTTTTTTCTTTTCTTAATTGAGTATGTTGTCATAATGACGATCACTTGGATGTTACTTAGCTGTACAAGGTGCCCTTTCTGCCTGTGTGTGCGTGAAGTGAAGTCCCAGGTAAAGGTGACGTTCAGAGTGTTTGCGAGGCATTGATGAATGTGTGGCAGCCAGAGATTAACAAGCGTGGTGCATTTACAAAGATCAGTGCTGGATTTAGGGAGGTGAGTAAATGTATGAGTGACAGCTTATTTCAGGTGTTTGATGTCTATGTGTGCATGATACGTATGCAGGTGTGGATGTTTTTGAGTGTGTGTGTGTGAGAGAGAGTGTAGACAGCAAGTTCAAGAACATTGGCACTAATGAATATTTCTTAAGTTGTGGTTTTAGCAGCCTTTTTTGTTTTATATATTGTCTGAATTGCAATAATTATAATAAAGAAAAAGATTTTTTTAGAAGATGCAACCAACTGAAGGCATTCATACTGAAACATGAAACATGCCAAACCTTATTGTACCAAGCTGAGCTGGATGGGTGTTTTAGGAACACTTAAAAGTTACCAGTTGTTTATTTTTGTTGTTGTGTACCATTATAAATTAAGGCGGGCTTTATCACTCGTGTTCAGGTTTTTTGTTTCTGATTTTACAAAAGAAATTAATTTAAAAAAAGAAAAAGAACAAGACAATAAAGGTTGAATTTGATTTTGTTGTCAATTGTGTGCATTTTCCTTTATGTTGTCACTTCTGTTTAATGTTTTCACTCTTTTATACTATATTTAAGATTTGGAAGGGTCACCGTTTTATTTACAAATAATAATAAGGTCCTTGTTATAGTTTCAAACAATGGTTCTCTAACTTTTCTACAATATTCAGCAGTTTTCATTTACTGGACAAGGACTTAAAAATATACTTGCTCACAATTTCTACATGCTTGGCATAACTAGAAAACAATTTATTTGTATGAAAATGGAGGTATACAATTCAGTTTTTGTGACCAATATCTTTATTTTTTGTTGTTTTGAGGTCATTTTGGCCTGTTTCTTAACTCATACTAATGTTAAAGTTTTTTTTTCATCATTACTGACTGACTTTACACGATCCTAATTATTACACGCCTACCTTATGAGTAAATACAAAAAATATTAATTTTTAAAATAAAATATTTTTATTTACATAAATATACATTAAAAAAGGTACCAGACTACCAAAACATTATTGTATATTTTAAATGCTAAATACATCTTTACATTACCATACGTCAAAACGTGCTTTCTGATATTATTCCTAATAGAATAATATAGAAAAGACGTAGAGCTCTCGTGCGTCGCGTGCGTGCCGTGTGTAGCAGCAGTGTGGATGAGAAAGAGGCTGCGTACGCACGTCAAGCGCGCGGCCCCTTGAAGTGATCCGGGTCCTTCCGCTAGTTTGTGAATGACATCATTTCTGCGAGAAGTGCGCTGGGATACAAACAAGGGAGGCTGCTGCCCGCTAGCCCGCTAATGCAAGTAGGTCAATCCGTGAGCTGAGATATGAAATCGACGATTTAAAAATCTGAGGAGGAAAGCAGTAGTTGGAATTACATTTGTGATGAGACGTTTAAAATTACGCTTGCACTCTTCGCTGTCCAGGGTCCTGTCTTACGAGCGCAAGCCTGTCGACCAGCCTCACTTTTCCACCACCATCACGTTAGGTAAGAAAGATGTTCCTGCCTTAAGGTCATATCAGGACATGGGTGTTTAAGAGTCATTTAGCTGTCCCGAATAAATGTAAATGTCACCACTGTTAACAATTTGTGAAACCTCGGGATCAACATGGTCTTGGGTGCGGCTGCTACAAAATTGGCTGAAAAACGCCGAAGACAGATTCGTCTTGTGTGTTCAATTATTCAAACGTCGTAAAACACTCACGCAAATGGGTCGTTTTCAATAGATTCCTGTATGTAACGCACATAGTTTGCACATTGATGATCTGCGATGATGCCAATATTAAATATTAACCTCTTCGTGGCAAGTTCGTGGGAATTGAACAGCATCTGTGTTCGGATACCATCACATGACTCAGATGTCAGATGTCAGATGCATGACTGCCAGTGCTTTTCTGTCTGAAATGTGAATTAAATCTGAGCTGGTGAAAATCATGATGTTACGCAGAAGTGAGCGTTCTTGTTTACATCAGCCGTGTGCTAAAATGCTGAATGTATCTAATCTACATCATACTCATTTTTTTTTTAGGATTCCAAGGCTGTTTTTAGGCAAGGAATCATGGAGTTACGTGTTGGGAGTAAATACCGTCTTGGGAGAAAGATTGGAAGTGGCTCCTTTGGTGATATTTACTTAGGTAAACATTTTGTGTACATGAATTGGCTGCTGATCTAGATTTCACGAAAGTGCTGTGACCTGATGCTGTACAAAAATCTAATCTTGCAGGTGCAAATATCACATCAGGAGAGGAGGTAGCCATTAAACTTGAGAGTGTGAAGACTAAACATCCACAATTACATATCGAGAGCAAGTTCTATAAGATGATGCAAGGTGGAGGTGAGAAATGATCTCCATCAGTTTTCTTTCTGATGCTGCGAATGGCTCTCTAAAAAAATGTCTCTTCAATCTACTTTCAACCGTAGTGGGTATTCCCTCGATCAAATGGTGTGGTGCTGAAGGGGACTACAATGTCATGGTGATGGAGCTCCTGGGTCCGAGCTTGGAGGACCTGTTCAACTTCTGCTCAAGGAAATTCACACTTAAAACTGTCTTACTGCTGGCAGACCAGATGGTAATTGCATTGTATAAACAAGATCTTCAAGAACAAAAATTATTGCTAATACTTAGGGTTAGTCACTTGAATGGTGAACCCCTTATCCTGCACCATTTTTTGCAACATGATACCTTGTGTCTTATTGAGGGGAGTGTGCTATTTCTTTTGGTGGAGAAAATGGGCAAAGATCCTATGGATTTACACTGATTTACACCTGAGCCATATATAGGATGCGTAATATCATAGAAACTTGCTGGTGGGCCATTAAACAACCACCCAGAACATCCTCAAAACCACTTAGAATGCCATATTACTTGTATAGCAATGCCATGGCAACCACCTACAATGCCCTAGGACATTGGTTCCTAATCCTGGTCCTGGAGTACACCCAGCACTGCGTAGTTTACAAGTCTCACTAATCAAACACACCTGATTCAACTCATCAGCTCATTTGTAAATAGACAGGGTCCCAATTCGCATACTATCCATTCTAAATGTTATTAGAATTAGTGCATTTTAAATCGTAGTATGTTGAAATTAATATTCCAAAGAGACCAGGATGGTCTACTTTTTCCGGTTAGAATCCGAAATTCAGATCCGTGCACACTCTCATGGCTAATATTGCCCACAATCCATTGCGCGTTGGACGAGGATTCAATTAAAACTACAAACATTGCAGATGTGCAAGTAGAGAGGTTTAGATAAAGGGGTTCAACTGATTAATAATCAGTTTATAACTTGACAAAAATATATGTATTCAATGTTATCAAGATTTTATTTAATCTGTAACAGCATTGTGAACTTTTATAAAGATACGTTTGGTCATTATCTTTTAAATACATCATTATGCAAACACGAGAGGAGAGTCTATGCATGAAAGACCCACGACTGGCAAATCAATGTGCTGCTGCATTTCTCTCTGATCAATAGGAAATTAAATTAAATTGAAAATGGAGGATTTTAACTTTGACAAGATGATTGAGTGGGCAGTTTGAACTTTGCGACTAACTTAACTAAGCAGCAGAGCTTAACCTCTTAAAGACGCAATAATGACAAAGTAGCATGTCCCAAAGCTTGCCTGCTCTTCTGCTACACACTCAAAAGTGTTATTCACAAAAACAGCACATACTTTTAGGGCATAGTATAAATAGATGAATTGGAATGCAGCAAAGGGTGTCCAATCCTGATCCTGGTGGGCCACAGTTCTGCAGAGCTTAGCTCCAACCAGCCTTAACACACCAGCATGGAACCAAGCAAGCAATTTTGCGTTTACAAAACGTATAATAGCCATCCAACACAGCCCTGATATCTAGGTTAAAACATGGCGAAATTTGGGCTGTCAGTAAAAATGTAATAGTCGTCTAACCATAGCCCAAGAATAGACTAGTTGTCTAGAACATGAACATGTCAAAGAAATGAAACCAAACACCTTGTAATCACTGTTTACTTTGCTTACATGATGGAATATCATATCATCTCGCACGTTATTTTGGCAAAAATTACATGTAACCAAATTCAAGGTTACTTTGGCTGGTCCTAGCCGGACTATATTATGACGGCTATTGCTTGCTAGTATGCCTAGCTAGTATGCTACTATGATTAGCTTGTTCAGGTGTGTTTAATTGGGGTTGGAGGTGAACTCTGCAGGACAGTGGCCCTCCATGAGCAGGATTGGACACCTCTAAATATGTGTGTTTGATAAGAAAGTGTTGAGGGTATTCCAGAACTAGGATTGGGAACCACTGCCCTAGGATCATAAATGCATGTTTTTACTATATATAAAAATAGGCTTTATATATGTATATAATTTAAATAAAATACTACATAACATTTTGGTATACAAATCTATTTTATCATTTGAATAATATGGCAGCAGTTTTTTTTTGCAGATTAAGTTTTTTCTTATGTAATGAATATTTAGAAGAACTGTAAAACCTCAATAAATCAAATTGTAATTATGTTGTCCTAAAACATAATTTTAACCTAGAGAAAATAAAATAAAACGAATTACAATAGAAAGAGATTTTGTAAAGGTATGACAATTGTTTCTGATTTGTTTCATGTTTATTCTTTCAAGATTAGCAGAATCGAGTACATCCACTCCAAGAACTTCATTCATAGAGACATTAAACCTGATAATTTCCTGATGGGGCTTGGCAAGAAGGGAAACCTGGTCTACATTATAGACTTTGGCTTGGCCAAGAAGTATCGTGACGCCCGCACACATCAGCACATCCCATATCGTGAGAATAAGAACCTGACTGGCACTGCCCGCTATGCCTCCATTAACACTCATTTGGGCATAGGTAAGGGCACCAGAGGGCCACTGAAATGCATTCTATGGATAAAAATGGACTCTATATTTTGGGTTATTCTAAATGTACCTTCTGTTTCCACAGAGCAATCTCGGAGGGATGATCTCGAGTCCCTTGGCTATGTTCTTATGTACTTTAACTTGGGTTCTCTGCCCTGGCAAGGCCTCAAAGCGGCCACTAAAAGGCAGAAGTATGAGCGAATCAGTGAGAAAAAGATGTCAACCCCAATTGAGGTTCTTTGTAAGGGCTATCCATGTAAGATGTGATATGATCAGCTAGAAAATCATATGAAATAAAATTTCTCATTTAACTCTGCTATTTTTCCTCATATGTTTCTAGCCGAATTTTCAACCTACATGAACTTCTGCCGCTCGCTCCGATTCGATGACAAGCCTGACTACTCCTACCTGAGACAGCTGTTCAGGAACCTTTTCCACAGACAAGGATTTTCATACGACTATGTGTTTGACTGGAACATGCTGAAATTTGTAGGTTTTTGAACATTTTGCACATTAAACGTGGTGCAGTTCAAGTGTGCACTTTATTGCTTGTGGGTTTTTCTGGCTGTGTTAGGGCTCCAGCAGGACAGCAGAGGATAAAGAGAAGGAGCAGAGAGGAGAGGGAGAAGAGAGGGATGAGAGGACAGGCGGTGGACCACCGGGTTCTGCAGCTCGTGCTTTGCCCTCTGGCCCCAACCTCCCGGCCCCTAACCGGGTCCGCAATGGCCCAGACCCGGCCAGCTCAACACCTGCCTCCCGTGTGCCACAGTCTGGTGAGTCTGAGCATGAGCGGAGGTGTTTCCAATGTCTGTTCTATTTATGAGCAGGTTATTTTTGAAGGATGTGGTTTTTCTTCCTTATGAAACTGTATCCTTATGACCTTCTGTGGTGTTGGTATTTGAAATCAGCACTTAAAACTCTGCTTACCTGTTGTTTTGTCTCTCAGGGAATGCATCTCCAAGAGCAGGCAGGGGAGCTGAGCGGGAAAGGAGAGTGTGTTTACGGCTGCACCGTGGTGCTCCTGCCAATGCCTCACCTGACCTCCCTCTCCGACATGATCAGATACGCATCACTCCCCCACAGGTTTCAGTTCACGTACTAATTCTTTGCTTAAATTCCCTGAGATTTATTTTTGCTCTGACCTCTCTGTCTCTTTCGCACAGGTCAGCGTTCCATTCGAACACATGGGGAAATGAGCTCTGCAAGTTCACTCTCATTTACTGTTTTTAGGAGGTTAGTGGGTTTTTTGTCTGCAATTCATACACACAATGACTAGAATATTCAAAAAGCACATTTGTCCACTAGATTAAAGTGATGTGTAAAGAGAAAACAGGAAATGATATCATAGCGAGGACCCCTGCAGACCCACATAACTTTGTCAATCGCTGTGCCCAATTTGCATACTATCTGTCCTAAATATTATTAGAAATTAACATTAGTGCGTTCTAAATCGTAGTATGTTGAAATTAGTATTCCAAAGATACCCGGATGGTCTTCTTTTTCTGGTTAGAATCCGAAGTCCAGATCCGTGCACAATTGCCCACAACCCATTGCACGTTGGATGCATGCGTGCCGCACACGTCCTGAAAAGTGAAGCCAAAACGTCTCGATCGCCCCCAGGTGGTTGGTCCCAGTATAGGTCATACCCGCCCCCTCCATGTACTCTAATGCTGCGATCACACCAAACGCTATTAGAGCGTCAAAATCGCGTCTACCGTGTCTAGTTGGACGCTTGAAAATTTTTAATCCATTCGCGCGTCCTCAACGAATTGGACGTGCGTATAAATTGAGCGTTTGAAGCTAAATAGACGCGCGTTCAAGGCGCTCCAGGAGAAATATGTCATAAAACACCACTCTGCCTCTTTTCATTTTTATTAAAAATATATATTAAACATTAATAGCCACACAAATGTGGTCCAGGCAACTCCTACATTATGTTTACTGCATGTATATTTAAATATCCTTAAAAAAATAAAGTTATGAAACTTCTCTTTGCCCTCAGTCAAAACGATTTGGCGGACAACAAATTATAGATTCATGACACCAAAGATCGCCCGTTAGATCTGTTGGGGTAACAGCTTAGGACCCAGGACCAGTAGTGAAAAATGAAGACCAAGAGTCAGGAGTTAGATTAATTAAAGAAAAATTTACAGAAGAATAGTTTGCAGTCTCTCAAGGAGTTCGTAGGCCACGCTCCCTCTAACATTCTCTTCGCCTCCACCTATCGTACATACAATTTCTGAACAGTTATACTGTTTTCAAGGTCTAACCACGTCATTATTGTCATGTGGAATGATTCTGATTGGCTCAGAGAAAATGGACAGTCTTGGTAAATTTCCACACATTGTCAGTTAATCAGATTCACGTGTACAGATATCACTTGTTGACGCTTTCACCCCGGAATTAGGCACGTAATGACCTTCCAGATTCTGGAGCAGGCACCAGCTTTTCCAGAACCACAAGCACCTCATCTTTTAGCATGCCCGCAATCCACCTCCAATACTGATCTGTAACACGAATACTGCGCACATACACAGATACACAGTCTTTCCAAGGTTGGAGTTGGTGAGATCTGGTCCCAAACAGAGAAAGTTTTCCAAAACATATTGATAACATGTGCTTTTCTCTCAGTGAGAGATACAGACAATAGTACAGACCATATTCATCTTGATTCTTTAGGGTTTCAGTAAAAGGAAATATAAAATGAAATAAAATAAAGAAATAACATGAAAGACAAATCCATATTTCATCTCTGGAAGCCGGGCTAAATGAGCAATCTCTGTTACTGCATTCCTGTCGAGTTGGAGGTGTGTGATGCCTCTAAAATCCAAACACACGACAGCATGTTGAAAGTGTTTTTGCGAAAAATCACACACAACCAGGACAGACCCTCAGTCACCACTCAGAGGACCAAATACAAAAGTTAGAAATTAAAAAGGAAGAAACAATCATGGGTCCTATTGATATAAGCAAACTCATAACTGGAAAGAATCATTAAAATCATAATTATATAGGAGGATGAATATTGATTGAAGCTTTGATTATAAATTTAATTAGGATATATACAATTATATTGAAGCGGTAGTGGATTTCAGAATCCACCTTTCAGATCCACACAAGACGAACCACTACAGGACATCAGAGCCAGCGGCAAACGTCATAAGGACTTGCCGAGGAAAGACTGCTCTCGCCGGGGTTAATGAGCGGTGAGCGCCGCTGATCACCTGGATCTCACAACTCCAAAAAAATAATAGATGCTCTCTTTATAAATAAACCACAGATTTGAGCTTTAAACAACTACATTCTAACCTGAAAAAGTCTTATCTACATTTTGTGACACAATAGTAGTATTTTTAAATTATGCAGGGTTTCTCATCACGTCACTTTACCACGTGACAGCAGCAAGCAGGCTCCTGATTGGTTAACGCGGCGCGAATTGACGCCAAAGTTCAAATTTTTCAACTCGGGCGTCAGACGCAAATTCACTTCAAACGCGTGAATGCACAAAAAGCACCATTCGTGCGTAACGCATGCATCACGCAAAACGCTCAATTCGCGCGAACTGGATGCGCAAATGAGGCAGAACCGCATCCATCGGGCCACGCGAAATGCACCTATCGCGCCGCAGGACCTCCAGACGCGCGTCAACACGCCTTTACATTGACTTAACATTGAAATCACTCGCGCCAGATGCTCTATTCGCGTTTGGTGTGAACGCAGCATGAAGGAACACGAGACAAACTAAACAATCAAATTACACTTTAAATTAAAAAAATTCCAAACTATTTTTTTGTCATTTTACATAGTTTTTATCACGCTGATGTAAGTTCAAGTGTTAGTTAAAATCATCATCATGGCAGCTTCTCTCAGTGAAGTTGTCACTGACGCACCAACAGACCTTTTTCAGGATTTTCAGGAGGAGATTCGAGCTTTAGCTTTGATTTCTACATTTCCATAACTGTTTATTTCACACCATTGTAATGAGTTGTTCTGCAGTAAACTGTACTAAAAGATACTGCGGGAGTGTGGGCGGGGTTTTGACATCGTGGCTGTACTTCCTGCTCTATACTGTGTAGACGCAGGTCCCAAATCAGTGCAAGATGTCAGCGCCATATTCGGACATTCACTTTTCTACAATGGAAGATAGTGAAGGAGCGATGTCCATTTTTTTTCACAGTCTATGATTGGACGAATATTCAATTAGAACTACAAACACAAAAAAGGGTTAAAAAGCCACAAACATGGCCGATGTGTGAGACTGATGATCGGGTTTGAGTGATTCATAGATAAATTAGTAGTATCTAACCTGATAAAAAGATATTTATTCAATGTTATCAACATTATATTTAATCTGCAACAGCATTGTGAACTTTTATAAAGATATGTTTGGTCATTATCTTTTAAATGCATCATTATCTGCATGAAAGGCCCACGACTGGCAGATCAATGTACTACATTTCTCTCCGATACAGTAGGAAATTAAATTAAATTGAATGTGGAGGATTTTTACTGTGACAAGATGATTGACAGGGCTATTTAAATGATGACAGAGCTTTCCGTTAAAGACAATTATGATTAAGTAGGATGTCCCAAAGCTTGCCTACTCTTCTGCTACACACTCAAAAAGGCAGATTATAGGCATTTTAGGCCATAGTATAAGTAGACGAACTGGGACGTAAATGTCAATAAGTTTAATAAAGTCTAATAAATGTTTCTTGATCATGTGACACTGAAGACTGGAATAATGATGCTCAACAATTTTGCCATCACAGGAAGTAATTTTTATAAATATTTAAAAAAAATCTCACATTCATTTTTTCCCTTATTCTAAGTAACTTCTGTTACTAAATTGTGTTTTCATTTACTCCATTTTGCAGGATTACAACAGAAAACTCCCCTAAAGCATTTATATTCATCTTTCTATGTAAACGGGAGTGTGACAGAGGCAAGAAGCAGAAAGAAAGGAACCACATTTTTGTAACGGACAAAGTGCTCCCCCGTCCTCACGCACTGCAGGTTGTTGCTGTCAGGATGAGACATCGAAGATACAGACGCATGTTGACAGTGGATAGGCAGGTTTATCGAGGATCACAAGACTCAAGACTCAAACAGTGGAAGTGGAAAAGAGAATTTTTACCTGCGACCTGATGAAGGTTATTCTGGTTGTTCTCTGTTTTGTCTGAAATGCCGGGAAAAAGAAGGACTTGCTTGTTGGACTGTAATGTTAAAATTGAATATTGAGTGTAACAAATCTGTATCCCTCACACTGCTACTTTAACACACAAAAAGTGTTGTATGTTGACACCTTACTGACGTATGAGGTTTTGTGGAACCATCTTTTCCATTTTAAATTTTAAATATGCAAAAGTTAATAATTTCCAAGAATTTTGTTTCCAGTCAAACTGGGGTTTGGGCTGTAGACGTCACTGATGTGTCATGATTGTGCATTAAACAGATGACAGGTAAATTATTGGAGGTATTGATATAAATATCCGCCACAGTGAACTAACCTAAAGATAAATTTAAGCATTATTAAAGGCCTGAACTCCTCTTGTAAAATTACACGACTGAGCTATATGGTGTACTGAAAATTTGACATGAAGACTCCTGCATTGACATTAAAACAACCTCATTTATAAATAAACACATATCAAAAGTCTGAGTGTTGAACATTGTGGAATTTCATGAACTTACTGAACATTTTTGCACGGCTGGTGTAAAAAATAACATGACCAGAGCTGTTTAATTCCATTTTCCCCCTTTGAAAGGATTATTAATGGATTATTAAGATTGTGCTCTCTTACATGTAAACAGTGGGAAAACAGAGACAATAAGTGAGAGACAGTAACTGGATTGATTCCCATTATAAAATTGTGGATTTCAAAGTATTATTTATTGCATTAAATGAAACAAAATAAAAGGAAAAAAATACATATGTATTTATTTTTGGATTCTCATTCCCTTCCCCCCACAATTGCATGATAGTAAATAAACACACACACACCCACCCACAATTAGTTACTTTATTACCTGCAACTTTCCATTGGGTCTTATTAAGCAACTGAGATTTTTTTTTAAATTACCATTTTTATAACTTAAATACCATGTAAAAAAAAAAAAGGCCATGCAGTTTATTTTATTTTATTGTGATATCCAAAGAATAATATGAGTTCACTTAACTGTAAAGTAAATTAGATGAATATATACGAATTTCTTAAGTATTTATCTGTATAATTTTAAAGTTCGAAGAAGTGTTCAGTATTACATAATTGTATTGATTAATTTATTGTAAGTTGCGTCACTTGCGTCACATGACTTTTATTTTGAAGTTTTTGAAGCCATCCCCTTTTAGAAAAAATCAAAAAAGCAGCAGACTGTAGCAGACTTCACAGCCGCTTTCCACTTTTATCCCCGTTAAACTAATCCGCAAGAGATTTTATTCAACGGCAAGGGGAGTTGGGAAAGGAGGAATTGGCTTTCAACGCAATTCAACTAGGGTCGTGTATAAAATCCGTCTGAAGGGCTGTGAAATAAACTGTACACGGTTCAAAGACGCGGTGAAGTACTACATGGGAACAAATATAAAAGAACGGAGCGCAGATTTCCTAGCAGCGATCAACGGCGCTGGAATATAAACATGGATGACGGGCTGCAGCGATGGCTTTGAGGAATTAAGGCCGAATCGCTTCTCGTTGGCTTTCCTTTGTGCACGCCGAATGATTTTAAATCTGCGTTTATGTTATTGGTAAGTTGCTCTTGTTTCTCTAGTTTGTAAGTTAGACATATTTCTCGGACGAACTTCAACTATGGGAATAAACTAAATTGATGCTGCTCTTCCAAATAAGGTCAGTGTATAACACGAAAGTGAATGCTGAAATCATTAAATATATATACTATTTAAAGTCCACCCAAAAACATAATAGACCTGTAATTTAGTTACCGTCATGTTAATTCAAACCCAAACCCGTATGACTTTCTTTCTCAACAACAGTCTCTGTTGGCGTTCATTGTATCTTTTTTTCCCCATTCAATGTATATAAATGACTCGTATCAGGACATATTTTGTGTTCTGCTGAGGAAAGAACGTCCTACAAGTTTCAACAACGTTAGGGTGAGCAAATATGATATGAAAATAAGTATCAGATTTTTTGTTTTAAAGTCATAAAGTGAGCTTTAAGTCTCGTAGTGTAAACAATGAAGGTGGCCAATCATTTACCAAGACGTGAGATATACAATAAGATGTAGACACATGCGACCGTTCTTCATGCTCTCTAAATATAAGCATTAAATAAACTTTTTAAAAAAAATGTTTATTTTTCATGTAAATTATCAGTGGTATGACTGTTATCCATGTCTGAATACAGCCACACTTCTTAATTTTTTGTTTCATCAAATATTTTATAAGTCAAGGTTCAGATATTGAGGTAAACAGATGTGCTAATCTTAAATAACTAATCTTTATACAGTGGTGGTAATCATTAATTATTTTGTCTTTCAGTTTCCTACATAACTTTAATTAGCTTTCAAGTTGGCATGAAATTAAAATTTAACCTGGATTTCATGATTCATTTTAAAGGGGTCATAGAATGGTACATGCACTTTTACAAGTTGATTATACGGAAATGTGTGTTGGCAGTGCCTGTACACAACCATCCTATAATGATAAAAATACATCCAGTGTTTTTTTTTAATCTCCTTATATATTTTCCCCTGTCTCAAATCGAGCCGTCTGATCGTGTGACGTTACACGGTGTACGCCCCTCCTACGATTGTTGATTGACAGCAGCGTTTCAACACAGACCCGCCCTGAGCGAGCTGTCATCAGTCCGCCATTGTTGATACTCTGGAGCAGAAAGGCGTCTAAGCGATTGTGGTGTTGTGTTGTTGGGTGTAATAACGAACACAGCAGTCATTTTGATGATCCTAAATCCGAACCGCTGAAGACCCAGTGGCTGCTGAGTTTTGTTTTAGAAGGGAGTATTCCCCCGATCAACGTCAATGTTTGCGTGAATCATTTCTCAGCAGACTGCTTTATAAACGAGCGTCAGTATAAAGCAGGTTTTGCTAATAAGCTGCTCTTGAAAAATGGATCGTGTTCCTGCTGCACCTCAGGAAGATGTGAGTGTAACGTTTTATTAACCTTTATATTAATCTTTGCAAATCGCTTGCACGCTTCACGATGAATGAGGCTAAAGTTTACAGGGTAAGTTACATTACGGCATGCTTTCTGTGTATGACGTTCTCAATATAATTCATAATCCCACTTTAAAATGAACAACGAGTTATGGTTGTTATTACAAACTGTGTAATCGGGTGATAAAGTTTACGTGGTAACACTACACTAAGCTTACTTTTGTACATGGTTTATAACGGTGTCTGTTACTGATTAAGAAGTAATGTAAAAAAAAAATCTTATAACATAACATCAATCTGTCAATGAACTAACACATCAGTAAACACATAGCAACTACGCTACTCTGCCAGTACAAAGATAGATCAAAGTGACATGACGTTAACCAACCATTCAGAAACGTTCGTCATCTGTTCCTGGTCCGACTCCGGTTCAAAATGATAAGGTTGCTCAGATGTGTCCTCAGAGACTCCCGTTGCCATTATTTCTCGAAAATATACCCTCAAATGTTGTCAAGGCAACACTCCACGTGTGTTGTGGTGTTGTGTCGGGTCGAACCGAACGCCCCACAGAGCAGAGGGGGCGGGGTGAGCAAAGCTCATTATCATTTAAAGTCACATACACTGAAATGACTTGCTGAAAACTGAGCTGGTTTTGACCAGGTAAAATGAGTGTTTTCTTACAATACTAATGAGAATTTTTAATTAAAGTATATTACAAACTTTTCATTTAGACACTAAAGAATCATATTAACTTGTACAAAAATGTCATTCTATGACCCCTTTAAAAGAAAAATGTAATTTTGAATCAAAATATAACTACATTTTCCATTGAAATGACTGACTCTTCCAATAATTTCGTCCACTTAAAGCCCGCCCTTTCTTACAATTGACTGCAAGCTCATGTTCAGATCTGCCTCCAATCCATCCAACTGATTAATGTCCAAGTCCTCGCGTTACAATTTTTTCTTTTTCGACTATATGTTTTGCTTGTATGGACATCACAAAACAAAATAAAACATCTGTCGCTACTTTCGTTTCATTGTGACTTTAAGCTCTACCTATAGCTCTGGCTGATTTTAGTTTCATTTCTTTGATTGTCCACATTATTACAGAGAAATGATTCATGATTACATCATATGATTTTCCATTTCCTCTGATTCACTTTCATGGCATTTTAAAAATAACCAAAGGTAACACATTAGTTCTCACTATTAACTAGTTGCTTATTATTTGCATGCATATTACTAGGATGTTGGCTGTTTATTAGTACTATTAGTGTTTATTTAGTACTTATAAAGCACATATTGATGCCTAATTCCAGGGGTTTTCAAACTTTATCATGCCAAGGACCCCCAAATATGATCAACCTTTTATGAGGGACCCCATTCCTAAAATCCATCTATTTATTTTTATGTATGAAAAAACATTTTAACTGTTAGTTAAATTGTAAGTGTTACATTATAAATACAACATATTGTTTCCAAACTTAAGTTGGCTATACTAAAATGTTGGAGGTATAAACCTGAAAAACATTTTTGATTAAAAATGATTTGTTTGAGCAACTTTCACAATAAATGTATGTAATCAGCTTACGTACTTAAGAATTAAGAATTAAGAATACTGCCTTACAACCCCGGTGAACGAGATAAAGGGGACTAATAATGAGAAAAACTCACTAGAAAGATACAAAGCAAACATATACAATTCTGGAAAGAAAGGAGAGAAACATTTAGAAATCAAACCGTTCGAATGTTTGGTAGACTTTATCCATTTTTGCTGCATTCACCTCTGAAATTTTCTGGGGACCCCTTAGAACATTCTGGAGGACCCCTGGGGGTCCCCGGACCCCAGTTTGAAAACCCCTGCCTTATTCTGTATGACCTTACCTTATTCTACATTCCTAATCCTACCTAATTCCTTTCCAATACCTAAACGTAACAACTACCTTACTATCTATTAATAAGCAGTAATAAGGAGTTTGAGGCAAAAGTCGTAGTTAATAATGAGAATTGGACCCTAATCTAAAGTGTGACCTAACCAAAAATTGCTCTAGTACATCACATTTCTATTTTAGACCCTCTCATTCAGCATCTTTGATCCCCATGTTGCCATATTACTCATTAGCATCCTAATCTCTCTGATGCCACAGATTTTAAGACGTGACGTACCCTTGTCTGATCAGTTTGGGGAGGAAGTTGACAGGATGGCTCCAGGCTCGCTAGCCACAATGGTCCCTGCTGGGCCAAACATCTCCTGGTTCCCAGAGGCTCCTCTGCTCACTCCAGAGAAGCCTATATTCCTCATGACGACGATGGCCCAGGCATTGTCAGGCTTCTTTGTGTGGACTGCACTTCTACTCACTTGCCACCAGGTAAACAACCCCTGATCCAGTCGGGCTTGAGAATCTAACTAAAGAATCTAAACTCAATCAGTGTATTTTCATTTTTGTTTGCCTTTTTTCTTCAGATCTACATGCATCTGCGATACTACAGCTCTCCTAAGGAGCAGAGGCACATAGTGCGCATCCTTTTCATCGTACCCATCTACGCCTTTGACTCCTGGCTCAGCCTTCTCTTCTTTACCAATGACCAGTACTATGTTTACTTCGACACAGTCAGGGATTGCTATGAGGGTAAGCTTTTTTTTCCCTTTCAGCTGTCTTTGCGTGTGGAGCTTCAAACACGACACCTTTGCAGCCTTTTTTTGTAGCTGACTCCAGCTAGAGCAGCTCTCTAGATCTGCGGTCAGCTGGGATTTCTAGAAGCGATTGTTGCGTAGTAACCGTGTTTATCACGCATCAGTGGAGCAGATGCACATGGATAAACTAATAAACCAGCTGCTGGTTTGACACCAGACTAATACAGTGCAGGGTTATTAGTGTTAAATAAAACCATATAATTTTTAAAATAAAAAATGTCATTACTTGAAAAAATAAACATAAACTTGTAAATCTCTCCAAGGCAACATTTCTCATTTTCATTTAGTTTAAGTGGAAATACTAAAATAATGAAAACTATATAGACATGTTTTAAAAATCTAAAACGAATAAAAATGACACAACCATTGAAACTTTAACTAAAATGAAAACGATACCACAACATATAAAAATAATATTGAATTAAAAATATTAACAAAAACAATAATACTATCGCGTAATAAAATAACACTGGTACAGTGCCATAGCAATATTCACATATATTTTTAAGTGATAATTAATTAATTTTGGTTCTGGCTTGGTTGTAAATAGCAAGTGGTGTAATTTGATTTACAGATTTATATTTGGGTAGGCATAATTGGGTGTGAGACTGTTCCAAATGTTACGTGGGGCAATTAAAGTGGGAGGGAGAGTTTGGTGAGCTCTCGTTCACACTAACTAGACCTTCAGCTGCACTGCTGTTGGTCTTCCGACTCAGCAGCAGCAGCAAAGCACACCAAAGAGCAGCTGTGTCTGCAGGGTCTATGTGCTATATATAGAGCTGTGCTCCAACCTCCACTGTCAGTGCCACACGCAGAAATTCACACATGCACTGCTCCACAGAGCAAGGGAAGAGGACAAATTAACACCCACTGGGGATGCTGTGAATATTGGCACAGTTCAGTTGCTTCATAAGCAGGAGCGCAGTTCTTTCATACCGTTTTGCTTGATTTAATAGAGCGCAACTGTCAGGTTCCGGATGTGAAAATCCCATTCATTTCAGAAACAGAATGTTTCATGATATGACTTTTGTTATTCCAACTGAAATGTTTTCATTTGAAAAAAAAATCACCATTTTAAATAAAAATGGAAAGAAATAAAGGATGCTGACTATAAGTCAAATATCTTATTTACGTATTAAAGGTGGGGTAGGTAAGTCTGATCTAAAACACTTTTGTCCAAATTTGTTTAAACTGTCTTTATATGTCAATACATAATTAAAATTTAAGTACTCTGAAAAAGAGAGTATAAAAATCGAGTGACTCTAGACTTTTTAATCTGCAATAAACACCGCTCATTATTTTCGTTCGGGCCGAATCCAGTGATTGGCTGGGGCGACTGTCACTCTCTCTCGCTACCATGGCTACCGCCACTTTTGCTCCAGGATCTGCCCACATGCGCGCGCTCCAGTGTTGCCAAGTCGGGCTACTTCAAACACTTGCCGCGGGCTGTTTTTCATATCCGCGGGTTGAAGCTACCCCAATTATGTGATGTTTTGCCCCGGGATTTGCGAATTGTAGCAGGCAGCCCTACCAAAAAGACACATATTTTACCCCCCAAACGCGATTTTTACTGGAGAAACACGATTGGGCTTGTTTTGGCCTAGTTTTGAGTAGCAATTGGGCGGATGTTGTTGTGAAAACTTGGCAACCCTGGCGCACCCGTTTGAGTTCAAGAGGCTGTATTTCTGCTGGACAGGTAATCTTTCATTTTGATTATACATTTTTTTGGTTTATGTTTTCATGAAGCATGTCTCACTAGCACACGTAGCTGCCTAATATAGCTAACATAACATTACTTAGCATAAAGTTACAATGTTATACACTTAGGGAACCATTAGTAGAGATGATAAATACTCAATATGCTTAGCTCAAGTTGATCGCTGTCGTGTTGAATTTTGCAAAATGTAACTTTAGATAACAAAATGAATGTGTAAAAGCTAGCACACCGCATCCAGGAACTTTTTTTTTAGAACCAAGTTAGCTTTAGCTACTACCCTCTGTCTAAACTCTTCTACCATGTTCACCGGGAACTTTACCTGCACGTTTATTTCGGCCCTTGGTTTGTTTTTATATACTCTACCTACGTTTTTATCTTGTATCTGTGTGTGTCGTAGACACTGTGTTGTGTGTGTATTTTGAACTTTACCAGTATCGTTATTCTAGCTTGAGAGTGAGTACAAAAAGACATCTTATTTGTTTATATTCATAATGATAAAGTTAGATTTTTTATTACATGTGATTCTGACATGATGTCACTATATGCACTCCGCTCCTTCTTCTCCGCTCGTCTCAGGTAAATAATGCGCCTTCCTCCAGCTGAGCGGTCGGCGTGGCGCTTTCATGTGTTTTGGGGGCGTGGCTTTGGAAAGAGCCCAGAAGGGAGAAGGTGGAGTGAATAGAAATAATGAGCTGTCTTTAAAACAGTCGTGAGAGGTCTACAGGCACTCAATTTTCATACTTTCTTTTTCAGAGTACTTACATTTTAATTATGTATTGATATATAAAGAAAGTTTAAACAAATTTGGAAAAAAAGTTTTTTAACCAAATCCTACCTACCCTTAGCCTGACGTCGTCATACTCAATTCTAGTCAGAATATGAGTCTGATTCTGCTCCGTTGGGCTGTGATTATGGGGCGTGTTTCAACCGAACCAGGAAAGACCTCAATTGGATAGACCTACAACCAATCAGAGCAACGGAGCGACCGAGCGACGCATAACGTTAGTAGTCAAATGTCAACAGAACTCAACTGCACTGTGTTGCCAAGTCCACGGGTTGAAGCGACCCCAATTATGTGATATACAGACCCAGAAATGCTCATTTTAGCAGGCAGTCCTTCCAAAATAACACATATTTTACCCCCCAAATGCCTTTTTTTCCCGGAGAATCCCCCTGGAAAGCTTTTGGGCTTGTTTTTGGCTAGTTTTGAGGAACGTTAGCAATTGGGTGGGTTTTGTTGTAAAACTTGGCAACCCTGTCTGCACGCACGCTGGAATAAGTAGCCTAGCGTTAGAAGAAAAAGATGAGTGTAAACGAACTTTGCCGGTGTTGTAAAAAAAGAATTTAAGGAGACACAGAGTACTTACCAACACGATCATCATTTCTGAGAGAAATAGTAAAGGTGAATGCATATATTCTCCGTTTAGGATTAGAACAAATTCAACCCAGGCGCTCTTTGATGACGTGGATGATTACGTTACTGTTTCTCATCTGTCCATCATCGTCTAAAGCCCGCCCTGACAATTTCATTGGTCCGAACAGCTTCTGTTCGGGCATAATTACTTCTCTATTGAGCAAGTCCAGACCGAACTGCCCGAGTAAAAATGTTGTGGGCGGGGCTAAGTTCGGCTGGCATCCAGGCTAACCTACCCTACCTTTAAAGGTAAAATTAAGTAATTATTGGTGTTTTTTTGTTTGTTTTCTATTTTGTTTGCTATTCATCCATATAATGGCAATGAAAAGCAACCAATATCAGGTTTTTAAAATATATTTATTGACATTTGTTTGAACGTTAAAACAATAATAAAAAAAGAAGCACATTACAAACATTTAAGACATCTGGAACTCAGCTAGAACAAAATAAATCAAATGTACATTTTCATACATCACAGTTCATTGCTTTTCATTGTTTAATTTTACATTTGCCACTTTAGTTGTTCTGCTCTCTCTCACGAGCACAAGTTAAAAAAAATTGCGCTGGGTCAGTTGTTTCCAAGCTGAGGTTGAAAGTATAGAAAATGAGTGCTGAAAAGGAAGGTGAAGAAGACCGAGGAGAGGCGAAGAGGAAGGCAGAGAGAAAAAAAAAGTCTAGATATATAGCTGTATTCTGTACGTTTGTCTCGTGTACGATAATTGTCTTCCATATGCGATCATTTTGAGCTTCTGGTACGATACTTGGACATTTCCAATCTGGCAACACTAGTGGAAAGTTTTGTGCGTGATCTACTGACGACGCTGAATTTAAGAACACAGACACAGCTGACTCATAATGACCAACGCAATCTACCAAGAGCAGCGCAAATTAGAATCTGGTATAAGACATGGTTTTTTCGGCCGTTAAAGGGGGCGTAACACACACAGTTTCTGCCAATTTCATGTTAATCTTGGGTACCTATAGAGTAGTATTGCATCCTTCATATGTCCGACTCCGAAGAGTCTTTAGTTTTATCATATTTATAAAAGACGCTGTACCGATTCTTTCTGAAAATAGCCAAACTCATGAAGGGGTGCAGTGGGCGGAGCTAAAGAATCTCGAGCACACACACACTCCCTCGATAACTTTCGATTCACTATATGGTCGTGTTGTTGACATTATATGCACTTACGCATGCCGATTGCCAACAAAACACAGACATTTGATGCAGTTTCACTCACCGCCTGCGGTTTCGACTCGGGATCAAACAAACACACTTGCAGAACTCTGTTGCTGCTTCGGAAAAACCATAGACTGTAAAAAAATATCGACGTAGTGTCCGTGACGTCACCCGTAGGATTCTGAAGAGCATTTTTGAAGCCTAATGTGGGCCGTTGCCGTCTTGGCAGCGCATCACCGCGCATCACTCTGGGATAATTGAAAATGGGCAAAGAGGCGGGACTAGGGTGTTGTTGAAGTGCCTGGTTGCTGAAACCACGCCCGCCTTGCTCGACCATAGCGGCAATCCACCTGTCACTCAAGTGGCCACGGCCTTAATTATGCAGAACTTTAAGGCTTAATATAATTTAAACGAATGAGTTATACCCCCCCCCCCATCCTCCTCACAGTGAAGGGCAAAATTAGCTATATTGACCAAACCCCCTTTTTGTACCAGGCTGTATACATATTTTTTTCTGCTGCAAAGTTGGGCACTTTAACATGGGGGAGATACAGATTTGACTCCCTTTTGGAACCTGTCTCTAGCAGCTAGTCAATGAATTGCAGTTTAAGTCACTTCCATGTTGGCTTCAAGAGAGACCGTGGGAGGTTGCCGCTTGGGAAAAACAAACTGCATCCACTGTTTCCTTAACACTTGGTTATTTGGGAAGCTGAACAAGGTTCTTTCCCTCACAACCAAAAACACACTCTTTAGTGGCATTGTTGATTTTGTGGTATAAAAACAAAATGACAGCGCCGCCGACGGCTCCCGTAACTCGAATGAAGCTTGTTGTGTACGCTCTTGCTCTAGTTCTGGTTGATGTGCACGTGCATATCCGGGAGAAGTGCATGGGCCATGGTTAGCATGAGAATCCAACTCTTTAACGCTGTAAATAAGTCAGAATGAAAGTCCGACTTCTTTCAAAAACAAAATAGTCTTACCGAGCCACAACGTATGAATGGTAGTGTATGTGTTGGCTTCAAATCAAAATTTGTAATAGTGTAATAAATATCTGATCTGGTTGATTTGGTCCATGCCTTAGAACTGCCAGAAAGTTTGTGAAATTATAAAATTAATGTGAAAAATACCAAGACCAGGGAAATTGTATATAATTTTTGTGGGTGTCCTATAATCTCTGGTGTAGAAAAGCACATGGTGTACTCAAAGGAAGAAGGATGCTGGTATTTAAAGTCTTTGTAGATTTTTTTTTGTGCCATGGCCAGACCATCACAAGGGATGTTCATTGTTTGGCATAGTCTTTTGTTGGTGAAACACTGATGAGAGGATTTAGTCAGAAAGGTCCGCTGTGCTTGACTGCCAATGCCACAGTATGAGATTTAACTGCATAAAAAAAAAAATTCTGATAGTTTAATCCACAACATTCTTTGCTACCAAATGTGTTTTCTGTTTTTGTACTCAAAAATGATCACACAAATTTCAATACTAATTCTGTCTATCTTTGAATTGTTTTTGCAGCATTTGTGATCTATAACTTCTTGAGCCTTTGTTATGAATACCTTGGAGGAGAGAGCGCTATCATGGCAGAGATCAGAGGAAAACCTATTGAGTGAGTGTCATATTCCAGTTATTCTCGTGTGAAAATGTTTTTTATCAATGCATGCCTCAGGATCAATTCTTCTACTGGTGTATGATGAGACTCTGCAGGTGCATTTGTGCAACTTTAAGTTAAGTACCTGTCTTTGTTTTGTGCAGGTCCAGCTGTATATACGGAACATGTTGTCTTTGGGGCAAGACCTACTCCATTGGCTTCCTTAGATTCTGCAAACAGGTTTGATTTATTAAACAATTTGGGCAGTTCTTGCATCACTTTTCCAGGTATTTTTTAATAATTTGTTTGTTTATTCTTTTCACAGGCCACTTTACAGTTCTGTGTGGTAAAACCCCTGATGGCCATGATTACGGTCATCCTACAGGCTTTTGGGAAGTATCGGGATGGAGACTTCAAGTATGTGCTTCTCATGTGATGTCTGATCCGTGGCTATGTTAAACTCTGCTATTTTTGTAAAGAACTGAATTCTTGATTTTTAGAATTTTGTTTCTGATCCCACAGTGTTGCCAGTGGTTACCTGTATGTGACTATCATCTACAACATCTCCGTCAGCCTGTCCCTCTACGCCCTCTTCCTGTTCTACTTTTCCACCCGAGACCTCCTCAGCCCCTACAGGCCCATGCTCAAGTTCTTAATGGTCAAATCGGTCATCTTCCTCTCCTTCTGGCAAGGTTAGCAGATCTGCTTCTAAAGAAATTTTCGACATGAGATCAAAATTGACCCAATTTACTTTAAAACAAGTCTTATTGTGTCTTTTTTTTTTTCATCCAAACCTGCTCCACCCATGAAATAACTGTCTTTCTCAGCTGACGTCAATAGGCGTTTGTTACCCAATTATTGTTTAAGGCTTGCATGTAATGTCAGTTCTTTAGACCCTGTTTACACCTGGTATTAAGATGCGTTTTGGTCAATCAGATCACACGTGGACAACGCTAAATACAGGTGTAAACCGGGTCTAAAATGTTTCGAGCTCCTCCACTTTGACCACTTTCAGAGGGAGTCAAAAAAACGCATTCAACCGGATTGCTTTCCTAGTGTAAACACTCATGCGGTCAAATGTATTTGAACAGCCGCAAAAGACCATTATTATGGGAAGCGTGCTAGCCAGAGGGGATTTAAACAAAAAAGTTTGGTTTGAAGCAAAGTATGTGAGCGGAGTGGAGTGGCAGCAATTTCCCCTCCACGCTCTAAGCATTCAATAATCACTCCACTCAAAAATAAATAAACAATAGGAGATAGTTTATTGCAGTGCAAATTTTGTTTGGAAAGATGAAAATAGTAGGTTTTCATCAGTTATTTTATTTACGGGTCATTAGAGATTTCTGCTCATTCAAAATCAGATACAGATAACTGTAAGCAGATAAGCACTGTAAGATTACATTTGTTTGAGTGCATTAAAGAGAGTGATTGTGTGTGTGAATAAGTGCTACCTGTTTAAAATGTGCTTTCACCCGATCATATTCAGTATGTATAAGGTACAAAAAAATTCCTTGAACTATAACATCCCGCTCATGGCCATCATCATAACCTTTACATTCTTTCTGATTTGAATGATCTGTATAAAGCTAGTTAAATGTGTTTAACATGCGAGTTCTGGCTAAAAATCCTGTTATATTATGGGCCATTGGCATGAAATGTACTCGTGATGGAGCGGTAGTGGAGCGCTCTCGGAGTGAGTGAAATCCAAGACGCGCCGACTTTTAAAAAATCCGCTCCTCACGCCGACCTGCTCCCACTCCTCTCTGCTCACATACTCTGGTTTGAAGACGAAAAATGTACCAAGAACAATGTTTTGATTTCCAACACACACTCGCAGCGTTCAGTCTACAAATACATTTTCTTCTTGTAACTTGGGGCTCATCATATAATTAATTAGAGAAAAAAATTTAACGCTTGACAGCCCTAATTACTGTGGTTAATTAGATAATTACTCCTAATTAATGTGCACGATATAATTCGTTCCCTCGATTTACTAAATTATGACCATGTTGAACAAATTAATTCCCTCATTTTGATTTAACTACAGCAAGGAGATAAATTGTTATATTGTGGACAAGATTTAGTAAAATGAGGGAATAAATAATGTTGTGCGCACTATTGAGTAAAACGAGGAAACGAATTAGTAAAATGTGCTGATGCATTGGTTCCTTGTTCATTCGTGGCCACAATATACATATTCCCTCATGTCTTGTGCGGGACTCTATACTAATAGTAAGTAACCGTGATTGTGAATGCAGCTTCATGTTGACTTTAAGGTATTTAAGGCTATTGGTTAACTGTTCATGTGATCTTGTTGGTCATTTTAGGCATGCTGCTGGCCATCCTGGAGAAGTGTGGTGCGATTCCTAAGATCAGCTCTCCTGAGGTTTCTGTCGGCGAGGGAACTGTTGCAGCTGGATACCAGAACTTCATTATTTGCATCGAGATGTTCTTTGCCGCATTGGCCTTGCGACATGCGTTTACATACAAAGTCTACATGGACAAAAGACTGGATTCCCTTGGTGAGCTTTAGACCTTTGCTCCTTTGTTAATAAACTAATGGTGTATGTTTTTTTTCTCCCCCTCTTCAATATACAGCTCTGGAAAAAATTGAGACTTAATTTTTTTCCAGAGCTGTATGTAAAATTGTTAAAAAGAAGTTTAAATACTGACTACTGTTCAAATGTTTGGGATTGTAAGAAGTGTCTTATGCTTACAAGAGACTGCATTAATTTGATCAAAATACAGTAAAAACACTAATAATGTGCAATATTATTTTAATATATTTTCTATTCCTATGATGGCATTGCTCCAGTCTTCAGTCACATAATTTTTCAGAAATCATTCTAATATGCTCAATAAACATTTCGTATTAAAATTAATGTTAAATATTTTTAATATTTTTGTGGAAACTGATCATTCTTTTCATGATTCTTTGATGAATAGAAAGTTCTAAAGAACAGCATTAATTTAAAATAGCTTTTTTTTAAATAGCTAATTTATTTAAAATTATTTATTTATATATATACACACACACATGCATACATACATAGATACATATACATGTATGTATATATATATGTGTACACACACACACACACACACACACACACACACACACACACTTAATACATATATATATATATATATATATATATATATATATATATATATATATATATATATATATATATATATATATATATATATATATATATATATATATATATATATATATATATATATATATATATATATATATATATATATATATATATATATATATATATATATATATATATATATATATACATTAATTTAATTTATTTTCTTTTTTCTTACTCACCCCAAACTTTTCAACAGTAGAATATATGTGTATATGTAATTTTTTTTCTCTCCAGAATGTTTTATTGAAATTTCAAGAAAAGTCATTCTCTCTTAAAATTTTGGCTTGGATCTCATGACTTTTCTCTTTTCCTCTTCTGCTTTTATGTAAATCATCATTTATTCCTCAATCCATCCATTAATATGGCTGATCTGTTATTTCAATGCTTATTTTTTTTGTTTTATATTTTATTTTTGCGGATCTTGCTTTCATATTCTCTTCATTTTATTTGGTCATCCCATGCAACACATCCACTCTTCCGCCCCTTTCCATCCTTTCTGTTTCTCATTTTAATGCTGCACTCTAAAGGCCCTGTTCCTACATATGGACAGTACGGTAGGCTACAGTTCTTGATCTTAATGCCCATCTCTTCTCTATTTCATATAGTACAGTATAAGGACAGTGAAACCTTAAAGGGACAATTTACCCAAAGAGGAAAAACACAAGACTGACTTTTCATTTTTCTCTTCTCTCATGCCGTCATCAAACTCTAATTAAGTTCTCCTTCCTTCTCAAGGTCGCTGTGCCCCCATGAAGAGCATCTCCAGCAGCTTGAAGGAGACCATGAATCCTGGAGACATGGTTCAGGATGCCATCCACAATTTTTCCCCAGCCTACCAACAGTACACCCAGCAATCCACCCTGGAGCAGGGAGTCACCGCACCGCCCATATCCCGTAATCACAGCTGCTTAAGCGCCCGGGACAATGAGAAAACCCTGCTGCTTAGCTCCGATGATGAGTTTTAACATCGTGAAGGTACTCCATAAGGGACTGTTTACCGCTGTGGTAGTGTAATGATGAGGTTAAGATAACGTAGGAACAGGTTATTAAAGGACCATCTTAAGCATGTAGTGACGCTCTAGTGCAGTAGAATATGAAATTAAGCTGCTTATATGGTACTTGCTTAGTCGTTAAAACACTTGCAATGATGCGCTTTTGTCCTACAATGTTGTTTATACAAAGACTTCAATAATACATTCATCTATACGTTTGCATTTTTAGCCAAATTTTAAAATCCTACATGGTCTGACTTTTCAGCGTTTGAATTGATGTATTTTTTTCTAAGCTTCTAGTTTTACATGGTGGATGTTTGTTCGCACATCCCAGCATATTTATAAAGAGCATTGTATTGGAGTGCCCCTGTTCGGTGGTAATGTTTCCGTTTCTGATGTACAAATTCAAGTGCACCTTTGCTTCCGTTTCATCAGTGTTTATAGCTCCTCCAGTGATTTAAAGGGCAGGTACAGCTGTGAATGAGAGAGCAGAGTGACGATAGAGTCACCGTTGTTGTTTAGACGGATAAAAAAAGGGACAGGGAGAGGTTAATGGTCCACCATAAGATTACAGATGAATGCAGTCTGGACTGTATGGCTGTAATTTGAAGCATTACTCGTCTGGTGCAGATTTGCACAAGCTTTCGTGAAAGTGTGACCACTGCAGAAAAACATCTTTCTAGGTTAGCTGAGTGGTTTAAAAATAGATGTAGGTTATGCTTCTTAGTGTATGCTAGATTTCCACAGAGAAAGCAGTCGAGTACCATCCGTGTGCTGTTGTCTGTCTGATAAAAATGCGAACTTTGTTCAAACAATATTTAAAGGGACAGTTCACCTAATTCTGTCATCATTTGTTTACCTTCATGTCATTCTAAACCTGTATGGCTTTACTTCTGCAAAACACAACAAGGAAATGAAACGCAATGAAAGCCAATGGGGTCCAAATCAACATTGACTATCAGTGTGAGAAACACGGATGCATATTTCAAAATATCTTCTTTTGTTTTTCCATAGAGAGTAAGTCATACAGGTTTGAACCGACATTAAGGTGAATAAATGACAGAATTTTTCATTTTTGGGTGGACCGTCCCTATCCCTAAAGGCATTGTTCCTGGATATCCCACTAGAGGGAGGCATTTCTCAGTTCATACCCATTATCTTTATGGGACACGCCTGTTATCACTGACCTTTTGAGAGCCACACCAAAGTCTCTCCCATTCTTTAGAAGCTTCCGTCATTGCGCTTTACCTCTTAAGATAGCAGTAGGCCCTTTTATAACCAGGTTTAAAGCTTGCGGTTGGTTACATAGCATCTTTGGAGTTACTTATTAACTGCCCTACGTTTTTATTAGTACAATAGAGGCCAGTATAAACACAATGCAGCTGGAACCAAGTACGAGTATGTATGGTACCTGCTTATAGTTATTATGTTAGTGTTTTGCAGTGTATTCTTTATAAGGGGAGGGATTCTTTCAATAATATAGACGTTATTGTAACTTGCACTAAGCAGTTTTGTATATTTAGGGTAAATCCAAATATCCTAGAATATTTTGACAAACTATTTGTGTACCATTGCACCATATGTTATTATTCAGAGAGTGGTTTAAAGTAACATAGAAGCGCTATTACATTTAAAAATATATATATATATATTTTGTGGAAACATATTTTGAAGTTACACTAAGACGTTCTTTGTACTGTCATGTTATTTGAAACAGAGCATTATGTATTACTATGTCAAAGATTTTGCTTCTATTTTTTCCCTCGATGCTCTGACCTAGGAAACAATAAAATGTTTTGTCTGTAAATATTTGTGCGATAGTTTTCACTCAATGAACACATGTAATTCTATGTACAATATATACAACATTTATTTCAATTAAATGATATAAAATAGACAATGAATTTACCATAGAAAAATACAGATAATAAATACAAACGTCAATTGTTTTTTGTTTTTTTTGTGCTCTGCCCTCTTACAAAACATTCGGCACATTGTTCTGAAGCACAAGTGTCATGGGCATGATATTACCAGGTTAGATTCTCAGTACTGACGATGACATCGCTAACTACACCTAATTAGAAAATCACCAGAGATATCCACGTTTGACATGGCCGATCATTACCTGATCATACAGTATTACCCCGTTTACTGGAATAAACCAGGCATGTAGTCAGCAAGAGTCATCTCAACAACCATGGGTTAATGTAATGTACATGTGATATCATTTTTGTCTTTCACTTTCCTTCTGTCACTTTCTAATCCTTCTTTTTTTCCCCTCCCGTGTGAGCCACAAGTGCTCACTTCTCCTTCTGGCTGCTCTTTCCCCTTTGTTCTCTAATTTCACATCTTCCCCAGATTCCCCTTCCACTCGCTTTTCCTTCTAATGGTATTTTTTTTTTTATATTCCAGCTGTCCAAAATATTCAGAAAAGTTTTTAATCATAAATAGCAAATAATATATATGGTCTTGGTTTTAAATACAAAAATACCACTACAAACAAGTCGCTCTAATATTAGTACAAATATGACCCTCACACACTTACTGAATCATATTACAAGTAATGGGGCTGTATACCTTACCATTACTAAACTAATAACTCATTACAACAAGTAAACATTACAAAAAATACACAATAATTAAAAGAATGACCCCAAACTAGTCAAACAGAAGTAGTATATAGACAGATCACAGCACAAATTACCTTCAAACATCTTGTTTGGAACACAAATAAAATAGCTTTTATGTCTGTTGTTCAACATTTGTCTTTTATACAAACATTAAAATATATAAATGGCATGTATCAATAGATCTGCGAGTTCTCTAGTCCCATGATACATTAATACCAAGGAGATATTCCAGCAAAACTAACCAGCTTCTGAAATGTTGGTGGTCCCACATAAGTTTTAGGACTATTTTTTTTTTTATGTATCACCACCCAAAAAGCACAGTAATGGGCATAAAAATAGCATAACGCTCTCATTAGCAATAGCTTTGTGCAGACTTCTACACTTGTCATGATATTCGAGGCCACAACAACAGCACTGAGATTATTCTTGGACATTTATTAGACTGTATATGCAGTCTGTGTGTGTTTATATATGTAAGTGAATCTGTAATTCCCAAGTGGTACTTGTTTTTCTTCCTGTATATGTGAGTATACATGGTCCTGTCTGTCTGCGCGGTCATACTGTGTACCTATGTGTGTCTGTGTCTCCATGCGAGCGTGGTGCCCTAGGATGCTCCTTGCTCTCTTGGGGTGTGCACCTGCTGCGGTGTCTTCACTATGGTAATGACGGAGGCTGTGTTCAGACGGGGTGTGGTGGCCAGCAGACTGCCTCCTCCAGATTCCAAACCTCTGGCAAAGCGCTGGAGGGCTGCGAGACGGGCACCCAGCCCTTCCAGCTCCCGCCTCATGCCTGCGTTCTCGGCACCCAGCCGCTCCACCTCCCTCTGCAGCTCCTTCTTCTGCTGCTCCAGGGCCTCGCGCTGGGACACGCGCTTCACCCGGCAGCTCGCCGCGTAGCCGCGGTTTTTCAGCGTGCGCCGCCTCTGTTTCAGCTTCTGCACCTCCTCACGTGACAATCCGCGTAAGTGCATGTTGAGCTCGCGCACCGATAGTGACATGAGCTCGCTGTCGCTCAGCACTGGGACGTTCTCCCCACATTCCCTCTTCACCTGAAACAATGGGACACTTATGTCAAGCAAAACTAAACATACAAACAAATGAGATGAATAGAAACTCAAAACATTATCTAAGTTGATTTGACAAAAGTTACAAAGATTTTTTTACAGTGCAGAAAAATACAGTTAAAATGTTTCAGGTATTACTGTATGTAATATCGGTGCCTGTATCCACCTTATTTTTAACGCAAGAACAGTCACAGCCATTTGTAACTTGAATGCACAGCTTCCAGTGTCATCCGTTTCCAGTTATTTTAGATGTGCGAAAACAGCCCGTTATGCGTATCATATTCGCTTCACATTATTTTAATTTATTATCGTATTCATGAACACACTGGTTTGTAGCGCAAATAGTTTTACAGTTTATTGCACTTTATTATTCTAGTTATTTACCTATTTTGGCGAATGAAACGGAAGTCTTGAACAATAACAAAACATAACTTGCACTTTGGAAAATAAGGTGGATGTTTTTCAACTTATAACTGTATACGGGTTGTTGACGTAACATGGCATTTTCACTGTCACACAAGATAAAAATGACTGATTTAGTATTGTCAACATTTAAAATGCAGTAAATGCTTAAACATTTCTTTGTCTTACTGTTGTTATACAAACTGCTTTGTCTTTAGATTAAAATTTGAGGCAAATCTCAAAATGGTCCTGTGGTTCAATAAATTTAAACTTTTATAAATTAAAAAAAGCATACAAATGTTAATAAATACCTCAGACATAATGTCTATTTTAGTGAATGACAATAGTTTTTTTCATCCATATATTTCTAAAAGCGTAGGAACTTGATACATTTTGTCACTGAAAACCATATCCTCCGGTGTGACACCATATCCTGATTTTTAAATCGGGCAATTCCACTGACAAGTTTAATTAGTTGAAGGACCCCATTCAAGGTCATGTTACTCTGGAACCCATGACAAGCACATGGCAAGATTGTCTCAGAATATTTAACTTTTTTGGAACCACTAGAAAAGTTTCATTTATGTTTGTCCTTTGTCTAAATTATTTCTATGTCACACCATAGGACACATTTCAGTAAAAATGTAAAAAAATAAATAAAACAAGAGTGAAAGAATTGACAACGTGTGTGACTCCTTATATTTTCTCAAACATCAGATTTATACATTACATAATATACATTTTTTTTTTCTACAAAAGTGGCGTTTTACCAAAAAAGCATTTTTACTGCTTCTTTGACAACTACCCACATTACATTATGTTAATATACCCAAAATCTTTTTTTAACCATAACATGTACTGATAATCACCATAATAAATACAGGTGGTTCATCAGAGTTCATCATAAGTGGCTGGTCCGTAAAACATGGCCAGAATTTGTATATAGACAGTACACAAAGAAAAAACACCATCAGCGTAACACACCTGACACTAAAATAATGCAGTAAACAGTAAAGGAAATTCAACACAAAACAATATAATGTAAATTACCAATAAGAAAAGTAGACTAGACACAGTGGCTACTGGGAATGTCCTTTTACCATTTTCACTGTAAGTTATTCAGTATTGATTTTACCAACACAAGTTTGACAGTATGTTACAGTAAAATTACATATGAAGCGATGTTACCATTTACAGTTTTTTTTGTGTGTATATGGTAAGGTAACTTAGTTTACCCAGTAACAGGTTTTACTGAAGCATTATACAGTATTTTTTCAGTGTGTGAGAAAAAATGTGTATTCAGTAAAATGATCTTTACCTTGAGGGCTTTACTAGCTCTGCCGTCTGAAGTCATTGTCTGGTTTTATGTATCCCTGAATGTATCCCTGAAACCTGTAAATACCAAATAAGCAGATTAAAATCAAATGAATATGTTATACGGTCTCACTGTATAGCGAATAGTTCAAGCTAAAGGCAGCTGTAAGGCTCGACAGTAAACCGACTATATTCACAATATTACAAAAGCCTTGAGTGCCTTACTTTTATAAAATGGTTAGAAACAAATGGTTAACCAACCATATTTTAAAGCCATTTAAAAATATCAAGAACTCATTTATTAAAACGTTATTTCTTAAGTGACAATGACATTGAAGATATGTACCCTGACATATGAGAAAGTTGCTATACAGCAGAAATGACAATCTGCTATGCGAGATCCGCAGTGATATGATGATTCGTTTTTTAGTCAATACATCTTCCAGTAGTTGGCTTTTTTTCCCCGGTATATATTGCAGCGTTTTCTGAAAAATACTATAATAGTAATACAGAATCAAGAAGGATAAGAATAAAGGCCAGTTCACACCAAGAAAAATAACTATAACGATAACTGTATTCACATCCACACCAATGCACAATATCTTTCTTTTTATTCTAAGCTCATGCTGCAGTTTTGTAACCTGGCTCCGCCCTCCGTACTTCCGCTCAATTTTCATTTTCCTTCAGTACTCCGTCTGGGATTGGGGTATATTCTCTGGTTTTCTCCGATCAAATTTTAACTGGTCCAATCAGCGAACGGAGGGAGTGGCTGAGAATGATGACCTTGATGTCGTACGCTAGTTTGAGATGACATGCGTCACAACCAAACGTTAGCGATTGGTTATGGCAGATTCAGAGTGGCTCTGGGCAGATCCAGTAGTTTTAAACTTCAACAGAGTGCCCGCCTTCAAGGAAGTTAACGCTTGTCAATGGAGAGTGGCCAGACTCCCTGTACAAATTAAATGTATGAGAGTCTGGTAGGACCAGCCTAGCAGTTTTGCTGTCTGTGCTTTAAAAGCTCTCTAGCTCTTTAAAGCAGGAAGGATTCTGATTGGCTGTTAATGTTTTTATCATCTACACTGAAAACCCAAAAAAGTTGGCAAGCCTCACATTTTTTAAGTTAAAAAATTTAAAGTTTAAGTTGCAGATTTTTATTTTGTACTCACATTTTAATTGAACTTGAATTATTTGAGTAAGCCCATTCATACATTTAACTTAAAAATATCATGTAATCTAAAATGTTTGGTAGTGGAAACTTGACTAGTTTTAAAGCTGCAACTTTTTTTGTGTTCAAGATTTACAAAAATGATACAATGAGAATGTACAACATGAATCTATTTTCCATACATTATGGTACACTTATAATAAGTGTTTATATTGGGACTATTTCAGACCAGACTGGTAGGAACCGCTGCGGAGGAGCACAGTCCCTGCGTGACTCGCCATAGACATAAACAGAGAGAAGTAGCTCCGGCTGCAATGTTCTTCCACAAAAAACATGCAGTTCTGCTTATTAACCGCTAGAGCGCAAAAAGTTACAGACTACAGCTTTAACGAACTAATTCAATAAATGCCACCTTGCTTATTGGTTACACAATGCTTTGGTAGCATTAGCATAGCATAGCACTTGCTGAATGAGGACAGCAATAGCATATAACGGTTCTCAAACTAAGCTCCACTCGTCACCATGATGGTAACCCTACAACAAAAAAAACAACAAAACAGAAACTAGCATAACAAAACATTAAAAACGACTAAATCTCCCACTTAATGTTAATCTTGCACACAAAAAAATCCCCATCATAACACTTAATTTTGGCATTTACTGTCCCTCTTGAGTGTCATGGCAACGCATGCTGGAAATTGAAATCCCAGCCCAGTTTCGTTTAAATTTAAGTTACTCTAAATCAAAACAATGAAACAACTCAGATTACTAAAAACATGTCAGTTTTGAGAACTCAAAAGTTCTAAATAGTCATAAAAGTTCATTTGTCTGAACTAATTTGTTTAATTTGAGTTGGCTCTACTCAAACCAATGAATTACTTTGGGTTTACAGTGTATCAAAATCATTCTGAAAGTGAATCCAATGATATTGTTTCTGTGCCATTATCGATATAGCTGACATCTCGATTTTTACAACTATATATTTATTGTTATCCTTGGTGTGAACTGACCTTAAATCTGTTTATTTTACAGATTCATTTTTTTATGTTCAAATTATTTTTAAATTGATTAATTTTCCAATGTATTTATTTCTAAATATGTAAAATAAATATATTATGCATGTAATTAACTATCTAAAATGATGTGATATACTGTGTCGATAATATCGGCTTTGTGAAATCGCCGTCAGCCATCAAAAAATCCATATCGGTCGACCGGAACAGGTGTATCGCGTCATGGCTGTTACTGTATCGTTGGTTTTAGCAGGGTGTATAGACCAATGAGAAGAAGCTAGAAGACAGGAACTATACGTTGTTTATAAATATATAATGTGGTGTGTGTGGTCAGACTGTGAACGCTGACCATTTAAAGAACATAAACCATTTTTCTCCCCTAATTCTAGACTTCCCGTATTCCAACTGTAGAACTTTTTTCTTGACAGTGCATCATGACTGGTCAAAGTCCAGATGAAGAACTAAACGCTGTTGCTGACCATGAGTTTCCCGTCATGTGTGGGAAGTGCACCTATCATCCGCGAGCTGCCTCAAATAACCGCCGGAGCTTTTCCACAGAGTCACAGTGATTCAGCACAAGTCGTCCATTCCTGTCTTCGCAGCAGCTCCTTACTTTCCCTTCACATTTTACATCATTTATAAAATCCCCACTTACTTACTCACAACAAATATCGTCACTCACATATAAAATGATCTCATAGCCTATAAAACCCAGATTTAGTGAACAACAAGTCTTGGGCTGTCGTTAACCCCCAAACGTCTTCTGTTGACATGCTCCAAAATAAACACTGCGTTGCGTACACAGCGACAATTTATTATAAATATTTTAAATGTATAAGTATGTATAAAACATAAAGAGGTGTAACAACGTAATAATTCGTTTATTATTACATACGATATTTCCAGTTAAAACCAAACCAAGACATTGCTGACTAGTCGTTTTCATAGTAAACAAGATACAGCGTAGCGTAGTTTAGTGTAGTTTCTGAGCCTAATAACATCACAAAATGTTGATAAACGGTTATATATAGCTCGTACGTTTTAACGGTCTGAATCGACGACATCAAGTAGCTATTTCCTTATTACGCGTTAGCTTGTTGCTACACCTAACATCGTGATCAAAACACGCGATATGCGCTCATGATGACTAATGCTATTAAAATTTATAATATACTAACTTACTCCAAATCATCCTAATACAACATTTAAGCCATACCAGTATCAATTGTTGATATTCTGTTCAAACAAATACTGACTGCATGTACTACAGCAGCTTTGCTAACACCCCACCGTTTCCTTAGTGTAAACAAATGTCGAAAGGAGGAAAAAAATAGAAAATCTTGCCTGTTGTTGATTTCTGTTCTTCACTAATTTCAAACTAAGATGAATATGGATCAGTCCACGTTTCTCACTTCTGGTCCGGTATTTCGACTGACATACGTTATCGCCGTACGGCCCGTGTTTAGACGCACTAGAGAGCTATACGCCTTTTTCCCGGAATCAGTCCTCCATCAGCGGGCTGGATCCTTTCATTCATAAAAAACACACACACAAGATGACTCAAGCCTTTAAGAATGAGGGCGGGACCTCGGCGCACAAAAATATCAGTCAACAACCTTGTGAAACTTATTTTTATTAACCCATTTAATCCCATCGACATTTAGGTTTATGTGTGTAAAGTTCTAAAAAAAGAGTTGATGTGTTTTAAAATGAAAGTGCAAACTGTCAACATCTAACAAGGTGTGCACATCCGTTTATTTCCACTGAATCAAATGTATCATCTATAAAAATGTATCTAAGTATAATCAATCTCTTAGTAAATGTCAGTCTCTTTCATTTTAAATTAGTACATGCTAAACTTTTTTTAAGCTTGTGTTGTAGCCTATCATTTTAACAATCCCTGTAAATGTTTGAATTTAAATGTTGAAAACTTTAATTGAAAGATTAAAGAAAATTAATACAGCCGCCCATTTTTTATACATAGGCCTATTTTAAGGTGTGTAAGCTATTAAGGTAGGCCTAATACTTCTCGTTATATAATTACAATACAACACAACATTTATGTGATCATATTTGTTCAGCAACAGACCCTTATTTTTTGAAAAAGTAACTAGGCTAAGTGATTCACATTGTAATTACAAATTATTATTAAATTAAAAACGAATCAATATAAAAGTTATTACTTTAATACTTAAAAGTAATACATTATTTTCCCCACAAAATTGTCTGTTACTAAAAAAAAGCTGCATGTTTATATACTGTTTATTTTTGTTTTCCATTGATTACAATTGTGACCATGAATGAAACGCATGCTTTCGCTAATATAACCGCCTTTGGAAAAGGCATGTGGTTTTTCATGTAAAGCAAACAAACAAAGAAATAATCTGTCGATTCGAAACTCCCATAGTAGACATATTTCTCTTTTTTTTGGTGAAGTGACGTATAAAGTGCGTATTGGGATCCTCTTCCACTTCATATTAATAAAACCAGGGGGAATTATGTCAGTGAGCGCAATCTTCCACTATTTCATCGTCCACTACTACGCAATCATGAGCTGCAGTAAGACCTCCCCGCCGACAGGCGTCCTAATATGGCGTTGTGCTTCCTTACAAGGAACCGGGGAAGTACATCCGTCTCACATGTAACCCAAGTGACCTCAGGTTTCAATGCGTGCTGCCTGGATCTAAATCATTGTGAAGCTGTGAAACACTATTGTGGTCTTTTCACAATTATAATTTAAAGCTTATAGTTGAATTTGACTTGCGTCATATTTTAAATGGCTACCATCCAGGAGCTCTCTCCAGACTCTGGCCGTGTGGAGACACGACCGCCCGAAGACGAGATCGAGGGTGATGATGAAGATGAAGAGGTACTGGATTGCTTCTACAATTTTGCTTGATCTTAAGGAAATTCCATGTATTATTGGAAAATGTGAAGAAACAGACCAAAGCTTGTTTGGTGCTGGCATAGCCAATATTAGCTATTTAGCCGGCCAAACCTAACATTTGTTCTGCACAAGTGTCATCTCAAGATAATTTATATATAAATAAATTGTATAATCAAATACAGTGATTATTAAAAAAATTATGCACGCGCATAATTCATTGTATTTTTTTCTTAAGATAATTCTCTCTCTCTCTCTCTCTCTCTCTCTCTCTCTCTCTCTCTCTCTCTCTCTCTCTCTCTCTCTCTCTCTCTCTCTCTCTCTCTCTCTCTCTCTCTCTCTCTCTCTCTCTCTCTCTCTCTCTCTCTCTCTCTCTCTCCCTCTCCCCCTCCCTTTTAACATCAATGTTAACATTTCACATACACAAATTATTTATCATATTGTCTCATGGCTGGTGATGCATTTTAGAGACTTAATTTTCTGATGTGATGCTCCAGCTTGTATTTCTTCTCTCCTAGCTGGATGAAACACTGTTGGAGAGGTTGTGGGGTCTCACGGAGATGTTTCCAGAATCACTGCGATCAGCTGCTGAAGTATCTGCACAGTGTTCGCTATCTGTAGCCAAAAAATGTTACAGGTGGGGTGCTGGCATTTGACCTAAAATTTAAACCATACTGGTGCTTCAATTCTACAAATTATGATCTCTTAGGCTTCACGTTTTAGCATCATATTGTTCTTTCTTGTAGTTTCTCCCGCTCCGCTCTATGGGTCGGTACCACTTCCTTTATGATTCTGGTTCTGCCGGTTGTCTTTGAGACTGAGAGGTTACAGCTGGAGCAACAACAATTACAACAGCAGAGACAGGTAATTTGCACCAAAGTCCTGCATATGAACACCTTGTGATATCATACCCACCTAACTAGGAGTGAGTATTTTAATATCATAGTAATGGTATAGTTATTTTTGCTCAAAAGTCATCAAAATGTATTTTATATTTTAATAATCATTCGTTGTAACTTCACAAAGCAAAATATTAATACAAATCAAAGAGTGTTATGGAATCAGTGCAAAAACAGTGTCACATTATGTAACACTTGTATTTTAAAAAACACAAACAAACTCACAACCGTAATATAATTGTGATATAATAAATTGTTCTGACTAAATTTTGATGGGATCTCTCATTTAAAGCTACAGAATGCAACAGTCGTGTTCTGGAGATCCCATTTGTTTTCTCCATAGGGTAATGGATTTTTCTATAACTTATAAATTATCTGGATGTCCCCTAATAACAAGCAAACTGCGCCAAAAGAGCCATCCTCTCCCTTAAAGCACAGTGAATAACGTAAAAGTCAGTCTCCCTACACTCTCAGGTCACATCCACACGAAGCCAGAGCTTTTCCTATGCAATCTTTTTTTTCCCCTCGTCTGAAGAAATATCTGCGTACACACGAAACCAAAACGATGTATTATACATGCCAGACCAGTATGTGGCGCTGTAATTCTGCCACAGAAATGCCTTAAAAACGGAGAAGAAGGGTTGTGGCATGAAGGGGTACGCCAACGCTCGGAAGTGAGGCAAAATCTCACAATAAATAATACATTTGCTACTTACCATATTGTGTTTTATTAACGCCCACACCTACCCCAACCCTAAACCTACCCTTACAATAATGCAAATACAGCAATTTAATGATGCAATATTGATATCTAGTCTTTACCGTGCGGGACGTGGTGTGATAACCTGACCGTTTCACAAAATATACGAACTATTGTAAAATAATGTGACACAAAAAGCAGCAACTGTAACAACTGAACTTTACACTTACACATCCCTCAAAACAGTTTCTTTCCACCTCTCGACAGTTTGGGACACGTTCTACTGCATTTTTGCATTATTTTATGTTTCTTTGTCACTCCCACTTGAAAGCAGTAAAGCAGTCCTCACTTCTCTTACAATTTGAAATGTCTTTTGTAAAAAAGCAAGCCTGTTTATTTTAATGAATGTGTTTTACATTGAATTTTCTTTTTGAAATTAAAATATGAATGAATTTCTCCTTTTTGTCCCTTTTCTGCTTTTAATAGATTTTGTTGGGTCCAAATGCTGGCATGTCTGGAGGAATGCCTGGAATGATGCCTCCTGCTCCTGGAAAGCTGTGATGATGTATATGATGTATATAAATGTAACATCCATGAGTTGTAGAAGAAGAAGATGGGGAAAGAGAGAGGGAGCAAGAGCTGGAGAAAAGAACATGCTGTGGTTGGTCAACATCAAGAAGTCATTACCCTATACAGATTCTGTACAATGGAGATCTGGATGACTTTTTATGAACTTCCCTCTCTCTCTGCCTTTCTCACAAAAACATTCTGCATAGACTGACGTCCAAGCTCTGACCTTTTACTTTTTTTTTATTATAGCTATCTAATACCATTTCTTTCAGAGAGATTCTATAGCATCTGTTGGGAATATTTTGACTGTGTTGTAGGTGCATTATATTTCTAAGAGAGTGTTTACGGTGCAATGTTGGCCATTGTAATGCCCGATCAACACTGAAGTTGTAGAGAATCTATAACAGCATTTAAAAGATCTGTAATATTTATGAGGGCACAAAGCCAATGTTGATTGTAAAATGTTCTCCGTCTACAAATGACAGTTGTTTCTTGTTTTTGATTCAGAAATGTTAAAACCTTTAGAGGTGGTTCTCTACCAACAGTGTCTTTTAAAGGTAGAACTAATATCATGTAACGCTTCTGCAAGTGTTATTCCACCAAAAAAAGCCATACAGTGTGCAGAATGATTAATGAAATAATGTTTCAAAACATAGTACTTTCAATAGTGAATAATACTGTTTGCTCCACATGATGGGAATAAAAGCAAGTCCTCCTCTGACCCTCTTTTGTGTGTACCTTACATTGCAGAAGGACTAAACTGCGTTTTTTCATATGTTCATATTTTAGCTTCAGGTGAAGTGCGCCTCACTAATTCATGCAAAATAAGTCACATATTTCAGTTGGACACTCCAGTGATGATTTGATCAAAATAACACATATTACCTCAACCTAAAATTAATAATAATTTAACAAGGGCTTAAATCTTCCCACAAATCAAACCCGTTCACAAAATTTCATCATAAAGACTATTGCTGAATTCGGAACCGCATACTACTATTTCTGCCATAGAAAGATAACAAACGTAGTACGAGTAGTATGCGTTTTTAAAAAAAATAAATGTTTTTTTTATTTAATACAAAATTATATAAACAACAAAGGCAAATATACATTTTACAATAGTAGATAAGAGATTACAGGCTCAAACACAGTATAACTAATAAATTATTTAGAAAGGACAAAGAAAATAAATAAATAGAGTTTTGAGATCATAATTTACATGAATTTAAATAGAAGCCAGAAAAAAATAAATAAAATTAAGGGCAGAATCACAATAAATCAAATGATGCCAAAAGATAAAGCAGTTTCATAGCACTCTGACCTCTCATCTTATTAAGGGCTTTGAAAAAACATTTTAAGTCATTTTTAAATATAATAAGTAGTGGGGGGGATTTGAAGAATCTACATTTGTGGATGAAATATTTTGCTAATATTACAATGTTATTTAGCAAAAAAGAGTTAACGCAGGAGTTTTTGGGTACTCAAGTAGTATGCAGCTCCCGTTGTCCAGTTTCCATAGGTGGAAATGACGCCACAACAAGGAATGACGTCAATTTAAAAGTCCTAGGGTGCGACTCAATCAGCTCCCTAGTTCAGTAGTCAGGGCACTGATCAGGGATCAGCCCATTGACTTATGTCCTGATCAGTGCCCTGACTACTGAACCAGGAGCTGATTGAGTCGCATGCCTAGTTTGTAACAGGTTCGTAAAAAAGATTTCTTGGGGAAAAGTCATATTTGTGTTAGATTTTCATGTTTTGAGATGATTGAATGGATTGGATACACATGAATTTGAACGTAGCAAAAATAAGCATTATAAAATAAAGGCATGGTAAAACGTTCACAACATTTTAAAAAGTAAATTTAATAAAAATCTGCGACGAGCGTGCGTGGTATGTCATCACGATCATAACATTTTTTTTTGTTTACATTACAGGTCGGTTTTAGGTCAAATAGAAAAAACAGAACCATTTATATAAGTGTTTTTTGTAGTTAAAAAATCACAACCATTAAAAACTAAAACTTTAATGTGCGTGTGACATTCATGAAGTGAGCGCGCGCTGATTCTGAAGTGTCACTCAGACTCAGGAGCGCGAAACCACTGACGTGGGCAGATCCTGTCAGCTTTCTCTGAGGAATTGAGAATGAGGAGATACGTCATGGTCGTGGGCGGAGTCTGGCCCGTACACCATTCCGGGATCCGACGCTATCGGTTGCCAGGGGTAACATTGTAAGAGCGAAACAGAGATCAGAGCAGGAAAGACGGCTCGAGGAATTATCATCGCGGCGTTTAAGCGGAGAAATTACGAGAAAACTTGAAATGGAGAAGAAGAGGTCTCGTACAGGGAGAAACGTACTACCAGCGCCAAGCTGAGGTATTTAGAGAAGCTGATATCAAAAACGTTGACCCATACGAGCTGCCACGGCAGAACTCTTTACCACCTTGCACTGAAATGTTTCTATAAATATATTTCCTGTGCATTCTGAATAATAAATATATCTCCCCACTATCCTGCAGCAGTCCAGTGCTCGTCATCCTTAGCAGTGTTTTTCTCTTACTGATCATATTTTGTACCTGTTGAGTTTATATTTTTAAATTAATTTAACTAAAAATTTAAATGATCGTTTGTGTGCGCTGGTGCTTTTATTCCAGCCTTCTTGAGTAGAATGAATGCTCGGTACGTGCCTTAAATGGATGTAATGTTAACCATGTTAAATATTGAATTAATCTTAAACAGTGATGCACAGTAGAGGAAAATGACAGTCAACTAGGCCTAACGTTACCTTGAATATTAATTAAGCGTTTTGGGCATAAACATGTTTATAGCATACAGTAAAATGACCGACAATGAAAAATGACAGAATAGTGATCAACATGTTTAATACAAATAAATAAAGGTTCGTATTGATCAAGTGTCTCACACTTCAGCATCGCGCTCACTAGTTAAGACCATGACTGACACCCTGTGGTGAAATAATGGCGTACGTTTACCAGCCGCTGCTTTCTCAGATCGGCTTGGGTGGATTAAAACTTAATGTTCAGTTGAGTTTGGAAAACTATGTACATAGTAATCATCAGAATATCTCTTCTCCAGTCTCTGTCCGAATTCATTACCTGGCGGGCAGACCCCCAAAATGGCGGAAGGGGGGCGGGGCGCTGTGTCGTGACAACATCTCCTCATTCTCAATAAACGTGAGGTAAAATGAAATTAACATTCGTTTATTTTTGTATAAAAAAAACAAATATTTTACACCCTTACGACGATAGACACGACACTAACTTTTCATATGACAGATACAGCGAGATATAAGTTCTTTTTGAAACAGACAGCTAACAGTTAACAGGTACGTTAGCTGATTAAAGTAAAAACACTTTTAAAAAAGGATCTAGATAATTACCTACTGACTTGGATAACTGGTAGACGAAGCCGATGTATTTACGTGTAATCTTTCTTTTTTCCTCATTTATAGTATGAAAGGTTTGGAAGAACAAGCTTTGGAGGATGAGTCGGGGTATCAAGAAGATGAGGTGATTCACATTCATTTCTATGAGCCAGCCAATACAATTCAAGTCGTGTTAGTGAGGTCTTGTGTTTATATTTCTTGTTTCAAAAAAGAATTTAATGAAACCATAAAACTTTTAAACACCCATTTGTCTTTTTACTAGTTTGTTTATGTAACATGAATTAATTTCCTGTTAACCCCCCTTAGGAATCCTTTTTCCAAGACATTGAGCTCTTACAGAAGCATGGCATTGTAAGTTAACTAATGTTATTAAAAGATTTGATAATGTCACCATGGCAGTGACTGATTCATATCCTTCTCTCTTAAGAACATGGCTGACATTAAGAAACTGAAGTCTGTAGGGATTTGTACTGTGAAAGGCATCCAGATGACCACACGCCGTACTCTCTGTAATGTAAAGGGACTGTCTGAGGCTAAAGTGGACAAAATAAAGGAAGCTGTTGGAAAGTTGATGGTAATTTGATGCAACTTCCAGTAATTTGTTAGCATAATACATATTTTTAAATTGTGTAGAATTAATCTTATAGAAAATGTGTAAAATGTAGTCTTCTTTCATGTAGACATGTGGATTTCAGACAGCATCTGAGTACATCATAAGAAGGAAGCAAGTTTTCCACGTCACAACTGGCAGTTTGGAGTTTGAGTAAGAAATGTTTATAGCTTTAAAATACTGTGCCCCACAGATGACATGGAGAAAAAAAACTAGATATCGTGGCCTTGTTTGTGGCCACAAATTAATAAGTTGTGGGAACAAATTCTTATTTGTGGCTACAATATCAATGTCATAAAAACAGGCTCCGTACTAAAACAGGCCTGTTTTTATCTGATAAAAGTCTTACATTATTTTACACATTAAAGGAGAAATGCTTTATTCATTTTTTTAGCAAACTCCTTGGAGGAGGTGTGGAGAGTATGGCCATCACTGAGGCTTTTGGTGGTAGGGTGGTGTTATGATTATTAACCAAAATTAAATGCCTTTCCCATACATCAGTTCTACCAAAATAACATGTTTTTGTCTTTGTGAATCCATTCCCATGCTTTCAGAATTCAGAACGGGAAAGACTCAACTTGCCCACACACTGTGTGGTAAGAACAATAAAGTATTTTGTAAATTATATATTCAATTTAATTATAATTTTAGACCGTTAATGTCACTCTTACTCTCTTTTCCCCTAAGTAACCGCTCAGCTTCCTGGTGAATATGGGTATTCAGGAGGAAAGGTCATCTTTATTGATTCTGAAAACACCTTGTATCATTTCTGCATTTGCTTTCTTTAAGTCAGTTGATTTTTCTAAACCTGTTCAATATAGAGAATCCCTTTTCTCCTTAATAATTGTGAACACCAGTCGGCCTGAGAGGCTGAAAGACATAGCTGACAGATTCAATGTGGATCATGAAGCTGTACTGGATAATGTGCTATATGCACGTGCATATACGAGTAAGAACTTCCCTCTGTTTTTAAGCTGACATTTTTTACTTAAAGTTTTGAAAGGTCGTTCTGCTTTGGAGTTTAACAGGCCCGTAATGAGGTGTAAAAGTGTGTTTTTCCCCATCTTTTTCATTCATAGGTGAGCATCAGATGGAATTATTAGATTTTGTTGCAGCCAAGTTTCATGAGGAAGGAGGTGTTTTTAAGCTTCTGGTAAGTTTGAGAGATAGAAGATAGACACTTAAAGGGTTAGTTCACCCAAAAATGAAAATCCTGTCATTAATCACTCACTCTCATGTCGTTCCAAACCCGTAAGACCTTCGTTCACTTTCGGAACACAAATTAAGGTATTTTGATGAAATCCAAGAGCTCTCTGACCTATCCATAGGCAGCAACGTCATTGCAACTTTCAAGATCTAGAAAGGTAGTGAAGACATCATTAAAATAGTCCATTTGACTACAGTGGTCCAAGTTCTACAGAACGCCGGCATACCATTGGCCGATGCTGTTCATGTGCGCCTTTCTGCCGTAGAAATCAGAAGCGCTACACTGTATATACTACGTCAACAGCGTAGGAGAATGACACAGACGAGAAGAATTGTTGGCTAAAGTTGTTATTTTTATTATTTATTTGTGCACAAAAAGTATTCTCATTACTTCATAAAATGAAGGTTGAACCACTGGAGTCACATAGCCTGACGTCGTCATACTCAGATTCTAGTCAGAATTTGAGTCTTAAGGCCCTGTCCCAAATGGCACACTTCATGTGCACTTTCGATCTTGTGGACTTACAATGGCCGCTGCGTGCGAGTGTCCATTAAGTCCACGAGACCGCAGGGTGTCCCAGTTGTCACTTTAGGTCTCAGAAGGGTGCTCACGAGCGCCCCCTTTGAGGTCGATATGCGCCCTCGATGCGCACATCTGCCGAGCCCGCACTGGTGCGAGCTACGCAGCGGACTTCTTCCCGGCAGTCAAAGCGGCATTACATCGTGAAAGTGCGGACTCAGAGGAAGACCGTGAGTTGTTAGGGTGCCATTTGGGACAGGGCCTAACACTGCTCCATTGGGCTGTGATTATAGGGGTGTGTTTCAACCGAACCAGGAAAGAAAATGCCTCTGCATTTAATTGGATAGACCTACAACCAATCAGAGCAACGGAGTAAGCGATGTATGTTGAGCGACGCATAGTTGTCAACAGAACTCAACTGCACGCACGCTGGAAGAAGTAGAAGAAGATGAGTGTAAACGATCTTTGCCGGTGTTGTAAAAATAATTTAAGTATACACGGAGTACTTACCAACACGATCATCATTTTTGAGATAAATAGCAAAGGTGAATGCATATACAAACAAGTTCTCCTTTTAGTATTAGAACGAATTCAACCCAAGCGCTCTTTGGTGATGTGGAGGCTTACGTTACTGCTGATCATCTGTCCATCATCGTATAAAGCCCGCCCTGACAATTTGATTGGTCCGAACAGCTCTGGTTCGAGCATAGTTGCTCCACAACGGATCAAGTCCAGACCGAACTTCCCGACCTCAAATGTTGTAGGCGGGGATAAGTTCGCCTGGCATCCAGGCTAGGAGTCACATGGACTATTTTAATGATGTCTTTACTATCTTTCTGGACCTTGAAAGTTGCAATGACGTTGCTGCCTATGGGTGGTTCAGAAAGCTCTCGGATTTCATTAAAAAATATCTTTATGTTCCGAAGGTGAACGAAGGTCTTACAGGTTTGGAACAACATGAGGGCGAGTTTTCATTAAGTGAGAGGATTTTTATTTTTGGGTGAACTAACCCTTTAATCCTATCATTGTAAACGTTCTGAGCTTTACATTTTTAGGAAGTGATTTTACTTGATCAACAATTACATTTTCACAGATAATAGACTCAATCATGGCTCTGTTCCGGGTGGACTTCTCTGGAAGAGGCGAGCTGGCTGAGAGACAGCAGAAGCTTGCGCAAATGCTCTCCAGACTGCAGAAGATCTCTGAAGGTCTGTAAAAATCATCTTCTGTTATATATTAATGGGAATAAAGACACTACTATTATAACGGACCTGACAACTTGATAGTAGTCTTATCTTCAGTGAAGTAAACTCATTATTTTAACTTGTGAACTTCATTTTTCTGACTTCATCAATAATATCAATCATTTGTGGGATATAGAGTACAACGTGGCAGTGTTTGTTACCAACCAGATGACTGCAGATCCTGGAGCTGGAATGACGTAAGTAGGAACACAAAACAAATAGGAAAGGGAATGTTGGGGAATTTTAAACTGATTATTATGATCTTAGATTTCAAGCAGATCCCAAAAAGCCCATTGGAGGACACATACTGGCGCATGCCTCCACCACACGCATCAGCTTGAGGAAAGGACGTGCTGAATTGAGAATTGCCAAAATATTTGATAGGTAATTTCAAGATTTTCTCGGTAGCGCTTTACAATAAGGTTCCATTACTTAATGTCAGTTAACTAACAATGAGCATTACATTATATAGTTACAATATTTATTCATCTTTCTTAATAAAAAACATACAACTGTTCATTGTTAGTTGATGTTAGCTCATGTCCATTAAAAATATTAACAGATACAACTTTTGATTTTAATAATGTATTAGTAAATGATAAAATTATCATAACCAAGATGTTTCTTAATTAACTAAGATAAAGAGAACACATACAATGCACAAGTTATGCATACATTTACGTCGTTATGTAAATCTATGTATAGATTTAGACAGTTATAGTATATGATTATCATTTGATTTAAATGCAACAGAAACACTTCTTTTCTACAGCCCAGACATGCCAGAAAGCGAGGCTACTTTTGCCATCACGGCTGGAGGAATAGCAGATGCCAAAGACTAAAAATCTACAGAGAGCATGTCACATAAATGTATCAATTTTGTTCTAGTTGGAATCTGTTCAAGTTAAAACATAAACCTGTTGTACCTATTTATTTACATGTTTATCTATCTGTTTATATGTTGTATTTATATTTTGTTTATATATTACACATCTGTTTGTATATTTTTTTTATAGTTTATTTATACAATGAACATAAAAACAGTTGAATAAAAACTACTGCAGATTGGTTCCATTTATACTGTTAACATATTCCCATTTTTTGAATGCTGTACTTCTAGATTTACTTGAGATGTATGATGGTCTTAATTTGAAAAGCTGTGGATGTGGCTATCATCACACACAGTCTCTGCTTTCACAGTCCACGTTTCTGCACTGCGCGCATGCAAGATTCAGGATCAGCTAACTACTAGCTACACGTCCATGGTGTCGCATGAAGAAGACAAGGCACCCCATGAACCATTTCAGCACAGTTACGAGTTCCCCAATCCATCAGTTGACCTGGAATAGATACTGAAAACACAGCAGACTGCCTTGTGGGTTATACCGCAACCCGCTAGAAACGTCAGCTATTCTAGGTAAAGCCATTATGGACTCGAGAGACATAGCTCCTGATTCATGGGAACAGGAGGACGATGTTGAGGCCACGGCTGATTCCGAACTTGAGTCCGCCTTCACCGGGCTCAACGTTAACGCTCCGGAATTCGTACCATCCTTTCTTTCTCGGGGTCCAGAGGAAAACGCTACGCCTGATGGTAAACTAACAGCGTTAATAAACTGACTGACAGCATTGATGCAGTCTAACGTTAACCATAAAAGGGATTTTAGCTGGAAATGTTTCCAACGGGCTAGCCGAACAGATGCCAGGGGTTATTTGAGCGCTATATTTACCATAGTCGCGTAAAGATATTTTCATTGTACATAGTCTGGTCGGGTGTACATTACCACTTTATAATCTGTTGATTTAGGCCACTTTAATACAAATTTGTGATCTGTCATGAACTAATGCCCGGCTAGACTTGTGTGGCCAGTTTGGCAGCCGACTTCACACCAGGATATCATTCATTCATGACGTACATAGCACACGAAATGAACTAGCACTCATCTTAAAAGTTTATGTTTATTAAAATGTTTACACGTAAATAAACGAACAACACTAATGGCAGATATTATTAAAATTATTGAGGAGATGAACTTATCGCTATTGTAGCTGTATTACTACACAGGAGCGGGTCGCCCCCTCATGGGTGCTGCGGTGTTTATCACATGACCAGCTCTGTCGTACATTTGAGTTATAGTAAATACTAATAGACAGATGACCTGCTGATAATATTTGACACCCGTCTGTTTCGGGTTATTTAGTTTGTGTAAATTACAAGGGGGCATGTCCACATCTACTTTGAGAAAATATTACAGTCAAAATGTACTGTTTGTTGTCACCTGTACATTGAAATTATATTCAATTTATGTCACAACAGTGAGCTAAACAATCTAATTAAGCTGTCTATGGATAACATAAACTATTCTTAAAGATGGCATGGAACATTGCATTTCCTCTGAGGCAATGGAGGCAGTTCCTCCTCAAAAACATTGGATGAGAAAATAATCCATGTAACAAACATAAAACAATGCAATTATAACAAAATGCGGCATTAAAAAGTGTATAAATCACATGTTTTTCTAAAGTAACACTGTTCAACAGCGGCAACAGCAGGTAAAGTAACAGTGGGAGGCCGCGTCTCTCTTGCCTCCCTTGAGTTTTCATTGAGTTTTAACAGACCCCCTAAAGCGCGGTGGGTTTGGTGGGGGGTAATTGAGAATGAATGGGGTAAAGTCTCGTGAGAGGAGGCAATGCCTCTATCGTGCTGTGATTGGTTATGATTGGAAATTAACAAAATAATGGCGTTAATGGGGAGTCTAATTAAAAAAAGTAAGTGAACAACTCACCCACTTAGATGGATCACCGCTTTAAGTTATGACAAAATCAAACTTGAAATGGCATGACAACATGACTGTGGGTTTTTTTGTTGTTGTGAGCAATCAACTTGGAGAAATTAAAGATATATCTTTGTGCATGTCAGTGTTTAAAGAGCTTTGACTGCTGATTCAAAAGTAAGGACTTTGCCTCCTCAAGAGAATCAGTACTGAACAACAACAACAAAAAATGTGGAGAGACTTCATTTTGTCCATTGGGAATTTGCTATTGCTGCAATCTCATGTGAGTGACAGCTTGTCCCGCCCTCACACCAGTAAACACGTGATCAGAGAAAAGATGTTACAAGATGGAAGGAAGGTTATTTTGATTAAAGAATAGGAGGGCACAGGATTTTTTTAAATGATGCACACAGATTAATCATTTATAATAAATACTGCAATATTCCATAAAAAAATCTGATTTGTCCATTTTGATTTCATGGTGACTCTTAAACTGACAGATTTATAACTGTCTAATTGAATGTTTTCCAGTGATAACCCTCATATCTCTCCACAGGCACTGATGCAGTGGCAAGCATGGAGATCTCAGAACCAGTAGGTATGTTCATGGTTTTGGATAGCTGTCTATATCAAGCTAGACTCTGCTTTTCTGCTTGGGTTTTGTGTTCTCATATAGTGTTGCACTTCAACTAATGCTGCTTCATCAGCCATACAGAGGGCAACTTGGGCTTGTTACATCAGCACTCATGTGCTCAAATTACAGGCCTTATTTATCCCTTTACTTACACCTACAACCGCAACCAGTGACCCAGAGAAGCAGATGACAATGTTTCCAATATTTCTTGCATTGTATGTGTTCAATGACCTGTTTAGTAGAACTGGCAAAACAACAAATGCATTTTTATTTTGTTACTCATTGTAGCTTGTTGCTTAGCTTGATTTTGTGTATTGTAGTTTGTGTCCCTTGTATAATTCTTTTTTTTTTTTGGCTTAAAGTGGTTCTCAGCAATTTTTCGACCACTTTGTTGCATTTAAATTAGGATTTTGTTGATATACCTACATTTAAATAATTTTAAGATTTATTGGGGCCCTCCTGGAAGTTTTTCGAGGCCCCCTAGTGGCCACTGTCCGCTGCTTGAGAAACACTGGCCTAAAGGAATAGTTTCCTAAAAATGAAAATTAATTTACTTCTGTTCCATACACTGTAAAAAAAAATCAGGTCCCCAATTGAAAATTTTCTAGTGAGTGATCACATCTAAAATTTTCAGTTGGCCAAATTTAATTTCTTGAATTTTAATTGAATTAAATTGCATCAATTCACAGAAATTCAATTTGGCCAACTAAAATATTTAGATGTGATCGCTCACTAGAAACTGTTCAATTGGAGACCTGAATTTTTTTTACAGTGTACTCATGACTGACTTTATTCTTCGGAACCCAAAAGGAGACACTTTGTGCTGTTCGCTCTTTTGCAAAGGCACTGTACATGTGTCATACATAGTCATTAAAGTAGTCCATACAACTTTATCAATTTATGGTTTGTTACATTTAAAATGTGTTTAATCGTGAATTAAATGAACAATTTTAGATGTATCTCTTTATTTGTCAATTTGAAAAGTGCTTTATTTATTTACATTTGTATTTTGAAATGAAGACATTGGTTAATGATTTCTTCTTTTTTTGGCAAATAGATACTTTACCCAAAAATAGAAATTCTGGCATAATTTACTTACCCTGACGTCGTTCCAAACCTGTATGCATTTCTTATTTTCTTTTTTTTTTTTGCCACAATAGAAGATATTTTGAAAAATATTGGAACAACATTGGAACTGGTTGACTTCCATTGTATGGACAAAAAAACAAGGATCTTCTTTTATGTTTCACAGAAGAAAGAAAGTTATACAGATTGGGAACAGCATGAGGGTGTGTAAATGATGACAGAATTTACATTTTTTAGATTAACTATGCCTTTAGGTTACACTCTAAGCAGAAAAGGGTTTTTGTGTTTTGTGAAAAGTCATATTTTTCATTTTACAGTGAAAAATCCCTTACTAGCCTTTTCTAGGCTCTTATGTTCGCTTGTGTCCTCTGTTGTTTTTAGAATACAACGCATTTACATTTCTTGAAAATGATTAAACAATCATTTCTCAAGATGTAGCTAAAAGATTGTTTTACTAAACAGCTGAGCTGACGCAACTGAAATGACAGTGTCTGAAATGACAGACTTATGATTGAAGGGCCAGGTTAGATACTGTATCATTTTAACAAGCATTTTTGTTGGCTTGTTTCTATATTTTCCAGGAACGTGTAATTTTGTTTTATTAAGTTTTAACATTGAATCCTATGCCCACTAAATGCAAACATGTTCCTGTGACTGTCCCCACAGCTACAGTGGAGAACGGAGAGACAGATGCCAGCGCAGTGGAGAATTGGGAGCAGAAGGGGGAGCTGGATGAGGAGGAACCAGGAGATGCAGCCCCGGCTGACACTGGCTGCTGTGGGGATGAGGAACAGGATGAAATGATGGAGGAGGATGAAGAGATGCCGACCCCCAAGCTGCCTCCTCCTCTACCAGATGCCCCTAAGAAAGAACATGTGAATGTTGTGTTCATTGGACATGTGGGTATGTTAACATGTTTTTTTAAATATACAGTTACAGATACAATGCATGTCAGAATTATCTTGTTGATGTATCATTGTTTTATATGTGTGTGTGTATATATACAGCTCTGAAAAAAATCAAGAGACCAAATTAGCTAAATTAGCAGTTTCTCAGGATTTATTATTTATATAACTACTGACAATATTTCTTCCAAATTTCAAATGAAAATATTCTTTTTTTTAGAGCATTCATTTGCAGAAAATGACAACTGGTCAAAATAACAAATAAAGATGCCATGTTTTCAGACCTTGAATAATACAAAGAAAGCAAGTTTATATTAATTTTTAAACAACACAATACTAATGTTTAAACTTAGGAAGAGTTCAGAAATCAATATTTGGTGGAATAACCTTGATTTCCAATCACAGCTTTCATGCATCTTGGCATGCTATATTCTGTGTATCAGAACCAGCATTAATTTCTTGAGCAATTTGAGCTACAGTAGCTCGTCTGTTTGATCGGACCACACGGGCCAGCCTTCGCTCCCCACGTGCATAAATGAGCCTTGGCCGCCCATGAACCTTTCGCCGGTTCACCGTTTGTCCACTGCAGACCAGGAACACCCCACAAGAGCCCATTTTTCCTGCTTCTAACACATCGACTTTGAGACCAAAATGTTCACCTGCTGCCTAATATATCCCACCCCTTAACAGGTGCCGTGATGAAGAGATAATCAGTGTTATTCACTTCAACTGTCACCTGCCTGATCGGTGTATACATACATATATTTGTTTGTTTGTCTGCCTGATTGATTTTTCTTTTGTACAGATGCAGGCAAGTCTACAATTGGTGGACAGATTATGTGAGTGAACCATGATTCTTTATAACAAAGTCTTGACTGGTTTATAAGCTTCAGTTATATATTATGATATACAATGTGACAAAATGCATATTTAATTGTTTTCCTTTAAGGTATCTAACTGGTATGGTGGACAAAAGAACGCTGGAGAAATATGAACGGGAGGCAAAAGAAAAGAACAGAGAGACTTGGTAAACAGACTGTGTTATGTATGCCTTTCTTTCCATGGCTTTTCATGGAAATGAGGCATAACAGAGTTTTGTGGAAATTGTGACATTTTTTAAGGATCTTCAGGAAGTTAAACATAAGTTTTGTAACATAAATGTTTTGAGTGTTTTTTTTTTCTTCTCTTTTTAATCGTACTGACCCCAACTGGTACTGTAGTGTGAAAAAACATGGAGTTTTGTTAAAAAGCTTTTTCTAAGATAAGAAACCCTAATGGCATAGTCAACTTTAGAAATCTATGTGAGCTTTTCAAATATTCATGCCTTTTTGAGTGAAATATCTGTTCTCATGATGCAATCTGGGTTGAAATGACATCTCATTCATCTGTTTATCCTCACAGGTATCTTTCCTGGGCTCTAGACACAAACCAAGAGGAAAGAGACAAGGGGAAAACAGTAGAAGTTGGAAGAGCCTACTTTGAGACTGAGAAAAAGCACTTTACTATTCTTGATGCCCCAGGCCATAAAAGCTTTGTACCCAACATGATTGGGGGGGCATCCCAAGCTGACTTGGCTGTGCTGGTGAGTTCATCTTGAAATGCCTCTTTTATTTGCCTCACAGCAGAGTGGATTGTTGCTTATAGCTCTGTAGCCAAAGACATTAAAAGTCATTGTAATTGGAATGTACCATATTTCACAATAGTGCTGTTTTTACTATATTTTTGATCAAATAAATACAGCCATGGTGAGAATAAGAGACTAATTACAAAAACAAAAAACGACCCTAAACTGTTGAATGGTAGTGTACATATAAATTAAAATAAATAAATTAAATAATAGGTCTTGCCTTAATTTCGTCTTGATTTATTGACACTTGTTTTCCCTTTCTGCAGGTCATCTCTGCCAGAAAGGGTGAGTTTGAGACCGGTTTTGAAAAGGGGGGTCAGACAAGGGAGCATGCCATGCTGGCCAAAACAGCGGGAGTCAAACATCTGATTGTCCTCATCAACAAAATGGACGATCCCACTGTGAACTGGAGTTTGGATAGGTGAATTAAATAGAGTTTGGCTTCTATCATTTTTACCCTAGTCCTTCTTTGACCAATTAATACACATTTAACCTACAGATATGAGGAATGTAAAGAGAAGTTAGTGCCATTTCTGAAGAAAGTGGGCTTTAATCCAAAGAAAGACATTCACTTCATGCCCTGCTCCGGAATGACAGGAGCCAACCTGAAAGAAACTTCTGAGTTGTGCCCCTGGTACACGTAAGTTTAACATGACATTTTTCAGGCTACCGTGAACATATAAAGGTGAAATCCGAGTGACATTTGGCAGTTTACTTCAACTCTGAACTTTTATAGGGGAATGGCATTCATTCCACATCTGGACAGCCTGCCAAACTTCACCAGACCAACTGATGGCCCCATCAGATTGGCTATTGTGGATAAATACAAGGTAAGTGAAAGATGGAATTGATATCTTAACATTTGATGTCAAGTTTAATGCATATGCAGCATGCTCCTCAAAACCGCATCTGTTGTTCCTAAATTTAATATTCCGAGTGTCTATCTATCTGCCCCAAATACTGCTATTGCCTCAGTTTCTGCTGATGATTCCCAATTATTTTAAGGGAGTGTTTTGGCAGGAAAGCATCTAGTATAATGGAACGAGGAAATTGTTTTCTCAGCTGTTCTCTTGCCAGTGAGACAAAATGTGTGCGGTATTATGAAACCAATAAACTAAACTAGGTCCTGTGTTCAGCACATGTAATGAGAAGTTCAAGTTAATTAAAAGCCTTGCTTAGTTTCCTCGCTAGAGCAATTTCCATCCGATTGAAGTGTCAGTAATTGGATAGAAAACCTTTTCAAATATGCTTGACAAGTGAATTTAGGCATCACAACATTATAATGTAACTGTTACAATATTATAAAATAGTGTTATCAAATTATTTGTGTTTTTAAGACGGGGGCTCGGTTACAAACATTTTTCCCAATATCTTCCTTTGTGTTCAGCAGAAGAAATAAATTCATACAGGTTTGGAGCAACTTGAGGGTTAGAAATTCAGTAAATGATGACAGAATTTTCATTTTTGGGTGAACTATCCCCTTAAACACGTGCTTTAAATGCTCAAGCTCAGCAGGATGGATTCTGATTGGCTGTCAAATTTTTTATCGTTCCATCAACTGGTTAAATTGTTCTGAAAGTGATTCCAATTAAATTGTTTCTCTATATCGTTATCCTTATAGCTGTGATGTGAACTCTGCTTTTCTTTAATATTGAGGATTATATTTAGAACTATATTGTTATCTTTATAGCTATCATCCTTGGTGTGAATAGGCCTTAACACTTTTAAATGCTACTTGAGAATTCAGGCATCACAGCATTATAATGTTATTGTTATAATGTTATAATATAGTGTTATTAAATTATATAAAAAATCTTAACTTCAAGTGAGTGTTAAATGACGCCAAATGTAAAAATGGAGGAAATAATTAGGCACGAATAATTATTCAATAATACATTTAAAAAAATGATCAGCCCATAATGTTACTTTATAATCTCTTGTGCAGGACATGGGCACCGTGGTGCTTGGAAAACTGGAGTCTGGAAATATTGGGAAAGCACAACAACTTATTATGATGCCAAATAGGGTAAGACTGTTCAAAACAACAAAATGTCCAAATACAGTGTGTTGTTATCGCAACCATTATTTACCCATTATGTTGAATGATCACAGTCAATGTCTGAAACACTGTTTGTTCTTATTTCCCAGCACACGGTGGAGGTGTTGAGTCTTCTCTCTGATGATGTGGAGACGGAGTACGCCGGGCCTGGTGAAAACCTGAAGCTCCGGCTCAAAGGCATTGAGGAGGAAGAGATACTCCCAGGTTTTATCCTATGCAATGCTGAGAACCTCTGTCACTCAGGGCGCACCTTTGATGCCCAGGTAATGATTCCAGCACTGACGGTAAAGATTATGAAAACTATCTCACGTTTTGGAAGATCTAATAGCTTTTTTCTTTGTTCTTGTTCACAGATTGTCATTATTGAACACAAATCCATTATATGTCCAGGTTACAATGCAGTACTACACATCCATACGTGCATAGAAGAAGTGCAGATAACAGTAAGTTGTTTTGTGTGCACTTGTAAAATATTCAGAAGTAAAGGCGTAAAACATTCATTCAAATCTCAACGATAGTGAGAACCATGATTTGGTAGCCTAAAATATTAAACTGTCATGTTCCTCAAAAACCTCCTCAAATAGGCGCTAATCTGTCTGGTGGACAAGAAGACAGGAGAAAAGAGCAAGACTCGCCCACGCTTCGTCAAACAAGACCAAGTATGCATCGCCCGTCTTAGGGCTGCAGGAACTATCTGCTTAGAGACTTTTAAAGACTTCCCTCAGATGGGACGTTTCACCTTGAGAGATGAGGGTAAGATATGAAGAAAATATACCATGACAATTCAAACATGCATTGTCATATCATAAATAAATTAAAGATATAATATTCCCTAAATACTAAAATGAAGGTGCTATTTGTTATGTTTTTTAGGTAAGACAATCGCAATTGGCAAGGTGCTGAAGTTGGTACCTGAGAAGGACTAAATGTAGATAGAAGGACTTCCGTGGTGCACTCTGGGATTGAGGAGGATGCAGTGATGTGTGCCTGCCAGATGTCCTCCAAACTGCTCCATCTTCCCACTGTGGATCAGTCTAAGAAAATTACTTTGGAAAAAGGACATTATCAAAGTGACAGTTTCAATTTTAGGAAGAACATTAATATAGAAAGACAAGCTCAGTGTGACAGCTTTCTCATATTGAGAGCTCAGCTATGCCACTCATGTAGCCACTCAATTTTTAAAGCCAGTTTCTCTCTACTCTCTATCACATATTCAATCTTAAAATGGATGCAATTTTCTTTTAAAGCATTGGCTTTTAATTTTATTTGGTGTCATCTCTTTGAGAGGTCAATGCCGTTCAAAAAGAACATTCAGATCATTTCCCCCCACACGAGAATGCAGGGTCTCTGATTGCATATCACTTCATAACAACCTCATCTGGACAGTTAGAGACGGCTGACTGTTTCATTATGGCATGAAAGGGCTCCATACAGGGTCAGAGCTTGCCAGTACCCTTGCTTTTTACCTGGAAAGCCCTGCAAAGAGTCGTAATTGTCAAGATCAGGTCATACAAGAGAGGCCTTGGTCCTTCAAATAAAATGACACTTAGGTAGTGATGTAATCATGCACAAGATGAGCAGATGAATTTGTTTACTGTGATGAACCACAAATACACCCATGTGGTTAAAAAAAGAACTTGTCACATCAGCTGGTGTAAATTCTGTACACTCCTGTTGGGGATGTAAACATAAAACTTCCAAAAAAATAAAACACTAAAATGACTTTAAATGAAAATGGATCTCTGCTCTTAGTTTTTGATTGTATATTTGTTTATATTGTGTTCAATATCCTGGAACTTGCATTGCAGTTTACAAATTCGGCATTATTCTGCTAATGCGCTATGGTCAATAGTTTAATTTATACGGCTAAGGAATCTGGAATGCCAAATGGGCACGATAATGCAGACAATAATGTGCCACTGTTTCATTAATACCGGTATTTTATAGCTTACACCTAATTTTAGACCATTTTAAAATGGATATATTTGTAAATTTATAAACGTCCACAAGAAAGGGAGAATGTGGGGAATCTTTACGTTTTCTTATAATCGTTTTAAATGATATACAATCATTTTACATTTATGCTATTATTATTATAATAAATACGTTATAAATATTCTATAAACATTTTACCTAACCAAATTGAAAAGCTTCCCATACCCACATGTGGTCTAAATACACAATTTAGGCGTCATTTTACAGGAAACCCTGTGAAGTTATAAACAACACTGCTAAGAGTATGTTGTCTGAGCTGTAATAAGGCGCTTTTTGATTTTATGGTTATAAATTCACTTTTGCATATGGCTCTGCCCACTACCATACATTTGTCAAAATAAAAGTCTTTGTGACGTTTACCGGAAATGCGCACGCGTCCTGTTCTTCCTCTACACACGTGCAAGCATGGAGTCCCCACGAGATGAATTAGCTCTCGATCGGTCTCAGGTAAACTAGCAACATCTGAGTTTTCTCCCATATATGTTGTGTTTTATTAATTTTGTTAGTGTATTTATGTACGATTGAGTGGGTGCTTGTCAAAATCTATTAACAAACAAGCCTGCAAGTTGGCTAACTGCTTCACCAGCGTAGCAACCAAGTCGCGATGTTTCGTTTAGATATAGAAACGTGTTATGTTTGCTTTGACGTTTTGTGCCCAAAGAACTTACATTTGTTTGTGACTATAACAATGACTGATTCTATGGCTGGTTCTGAAGTTTGATATTACTGTTTAAAACTACAACTTTTTAAAAGACATTTAAGTGAGTTACAAAATGTATTACAGGTGAAGAAAGCTGCACAGGCAATACAGGCATTTTTAAAGAGCAGCTCCTCGTCCCAGAAACTTTTCCAGAATGAGGGTCAGGCCGTCTCCCTGCTGTTTACTCTATGGAAAATCCCCAAGAAGGAGCAAACCATTCGAATGTAAGTGTTTCAAAGGGAAATTAATCCAGAGTAATTTTAATGAACTTATTGTTACTTCTCTAACCAAATATGCTTTGCCCCACAGTCCTTTACCCAACGGGCTGAGGAAAGAAACAGGAGATGTGTGTCTCTTCACCAGAGATGAACCCAACATGACCTCAGAACAGACTGAGCGATTTTACAAGAAGTTACTCACCGAGAGAGGGTTCAATAATGTCATAGAGGTATTTAATCTTTCTGACTATTATTACAAGTTTACTAGATGTAAATGCACTTCAGCAAACCCTGTCCTTCTGTCTCAGTGCTGGTTGTGGGTTAAAAAGTGCTAAAGTACCTCAGAGTGTATCCAGACGAGTCTCTTCTATTGGAGCTTGTCTCTACAAACTTTGAAACAACCAAGCAGGTCCATTTTCATGTGACTGTATTGGAACATATTTAAAGTACGTTTACATAATTTTTTTTCTCTTGTTAGGTGATTCCCTTCAAGGTGTTGAGAACTGAGTATAAGCCGTTTGAAGCCAAGAGAAGACTGCTAGGCAACTTTGATTTGTTTCTGGCGGACGCACGCATTCGACGCAGGTTACCCTCCCACATTGGGAAACATTTCTATGAAAGGAAGAAGTAAGTTTGCATTTAAATACACAAAACAAAAAAATAGTTCTGGATTGATGTACATTGGATCCATTAGGTAATTAAATGCTTAGTTTTTAATTATCAAAACTCTGTAATTTTTATTTTGGGGGTAAAAACATAATGTAATGCAGTACAATGTTGATTGAGATGTACAAATATATCATTTTTGATACTCACATTTTTACATGGATACAAGTTGCTTCAGTTTACATAATGTTCATCTTGAATTATTACCAATATAAAAGTTATGTTTAAAAATCAGTATAAAGGTTTCACAGCTAAAAGATACGTGTTCCACATTATGAAGGGGGATGCATTTAAAATTATATTAAAAGGCATTTTACCTGCTAAAAAAAGTGTGGACTATCAATCGAACTATCAACTGAAGGCATGTGTACAACACCTTTTCAGCAAAGTTTTGATCATGTTGATAATTCAGAGGCCGTAGAAATTTGTGTCAAATATTATTCAGTAGGCTTTATAGCAAGGGTTCTCAACTCTGGCCCTCAAGGTCCATTTTCCGGCAGAGTTTTGCTGCAACCCTAATCAAACTTACCAGAACAAGCCAATCAATGTCTTCAGGATTGCTAGAAAGTTATAGGCAGGGAATTTTGAACCAAATTGGAGCTAAACTTTGCGGGAAAGTGGACCTCGAGGGCCAGAGTTGAGAGCCCCTGCTTTTTAGGGTTAAATGAACTATGTAAAAAAAACAATATTAGAATCCCAAAATTGAAAATCAAATACCAACCCACCGAACAAATATTTGAATATTCTGGGCCAGCCCTAGAAATGCACACAGACCAGAAGTGAGACGACGTTATTGGACTACATTGTGTTGTTCACCAGTGAGAAAACTATACAGTACAGTGAGTAACAGTACTACAATAACGGAGGTAAACAACTGTTTGCCTGCCATTCTCGCTCTGTCTGCACAGCGTACGTGAACACGCTGATGACGTATGATGTCTGCGTGAACAGGCTGCGCAGTGGTATGCAAATATGCTATCATTTTATTCGGACCGAATGCATGTTATATATTGATAAAAATACATTTAGACCGCTTAACATAGTGATCGCGATCAGGATATGAGATTTTCAACCAGCATAACAAAAACATTTGACAAAATTGATACTGATATTTTGTGCATCCCTATTTAATAGTGTCGACTATGTGAGCTGTATGAAATGCATTTCTACATTACAATAGACAGATATAATTTTTTCAATGGTGACGACTGTGTGAGCTGTATGAAACACATTTCTACATTACAATAGACAGATATATATTTTTTCAATGCTTATTGTGAATGTTCATTCATTGAAGTTCTTCCTCTGTGTCAGGGCTCCTCTGTCGGTGGATCTAGAGAGTAAACATCTGGCCAGAGACATGGAGCGCCTCATTCATGGCACCACCCTTAGTGTCTCAAACAAAGGCTCCTGTTGGTAAGAACATTGTTTATTTTTTCTGATATAGTTACAGTACCCAGAAGCACTACAGCAAACCATTTCCTGCTCCATAACAGCTGGATATGGGTTAAAAATGTGCGATAGTAACTCATAGTGTATCCAGACGGGTCTCCTCATCTGTTGGAACCTGTCCCTACAAACTATGAAACACAGGATATTTTTTTTCTTCTTCCAGAATTCCAAAAATGTTTTCAGTTGCCCTGATTGTGTGTTTTATTTTTGCAGCATGGCACGTGTAGCACATTCAGGCATGACAGCAGATGAGATAGTCGAGAATGTGATCACGGCGGTTTCCACCATTTCAACAAAGTTAGCAACAGTGAGTAGGGCGGGTTAAGAGTTTTGTTTATGTAACCAGCCCGCTTTCTTTTCGCAGTACCATTCGCTACTCCTTATTTCTTTGCATTTACTTGTATTTTTAATGGGATGTGCGTTTCTGTTCTCCAAGTTTTGACCTACAACCTGTTTCCCTCTCAGACAGGAAAAAACCTAAAGATCATCCATTTGAAGAGTCAGACCTCAGTTGCGCTGCCCATCTACACCTCTGATTTGAGTCATCTTGCAATGGCGGAGGAGACCCAGAAGACAGCTCCTTCAACAAAGGTGAAGTTGCTTAAAGGGGTGATGAACTGAGAAATCATATTTCCATTGAGCCTTTGATATATAAAAGTTCATCGTGATATAAGAATATCCTGTAAGTTTCAGAGCTGAGGCCCAGAAAACGAGAGCTCTCAGAATGTCGACCACTGACGTAATAGGATGCAGAAACGCCGTGAATATGTACACCTGCTTCTGTAGCCCCGCCCACCGACTCGTGGAGCTAAATGGATCACGCTACCAAGCTATAAACATGCCGAAAAGAGTAATACATTGCGCTGTGCCTGGTTGTGGAAGAACACAGTTCCTGCATAAGCTTCCTTCAGATTATAATATTAGGAATGAGAGGTTAAACTTTATTTTTAATGAAGTTCCAGCTCATGTGGGGAAGGCCGGATTCGTTTGTAAACAAGAGACTGGATTAGCAGACAGGATGATAATACATGAATGCATGAAGCTAATCACATTTTATATGTGATAGTATTGCATTGTTACAGATCAAATAAAATGTTATATTGTGTACTTGCCTAATTAAACATAACTTACCACTGTCACAGGGCAGCCCAACGTCCCAGGGCTGAGTTTTCCAGATGGGCTCCCAATTAGGGTTGGTTAACGTTCACATTTTAACCGGTATCGGTACCTTTTTTCGGTACTTTTGGGATGTTTACATAAATAACTGTAAAGAACCTGTAAGTCATTTATAAAAGTGTTCTTGACATTATGCCAGAGCTGCCCTGGTCACAGTCTGCGATGTTTGATTACTGTAATATTTACTAGTAAATAGTAGGCTTCTAGCTACTTAATTTAATTTAGAAAAACAACCATATTAATCTTTTTTTTCTTTTTAATTTCTTTTCTATGAAAAGATTTCCCACAAATTGTGTTATGTATTTTCTGGTAATCAAATGAAGACAAGACATTAATTTAATTTTATCTTTTAATAAAAAGAAAAAAAGTTGAACAAAGTGCTGCACAACTGAGCTTTAAATGGTTAACATTAAAACATGAAGAAAAATTAATTTATAAAAAAAATCTTGAAAAAAAGTTTTGATAATTTATTATTATGATTACATTAGTGTTAGTATTATTTTTAAATTGAGACGTATCTAAATTCTACTGTACAACAGTAATTTATTTGTCAAGTTAGCCAAACTTTTATTTTGACGGGTTGCCGTGAGTTTGAGTTTCTGTGTGTTTGATATGACGGTAGTTTTTCTCAAATGAAACGGTAAAATGCTCATGAAGTGACTCAGTGGCTCTGGAGATGATGATCGTGCATTCATGTCCTCATATGAGAGGCAGAGATGGAAAGATGCAACAGTCACACACGATTCTGAGTGAGAGTGTGTGTGAGGTAAACCCATAGACTGTAAACCGTGGGTCTACGCATTCATTCGCACAGAGACACGCATGATTCGTATTTAAATGGTCTTTCCGCGGTTTAATATTCAGACACTAGTCTATCTCAAAATTAGGGTTGGGCATCGTTTTGATTTGAACGATTCTGATTCCGATTCCGATTCTTAGTTTCGATTACGGTTCTTTTCGATTCTCGATTCCGATTCTTTGAGGGGTGGAGTCACAACATGTCACAGGCTCATTTCACAGAGGAAAATTGTATTTTGATTCAATAATGAGTTTTAGTTTTGGGACTTTCTCCGCTGGCATTTTCACTTGCTTTGCTGCAAAGGTGAATGGAGTTCCACACCGAGTCCCGGTTTAACAATAGCATTAACAGCAGTCATTAGGACTGCTACTAGCGTGGGCAATTTGCGTATAGCTACATTTATCTACGAGGGGGAAAAATAATTTCAGTAACGTTGTTGTTCACCACAATTCGCAATTTGGTCAAGGGGTTTACACTACAATCACTTACCTGATTATGATGAGGTGGGATAATGTTAGTTCACCCTGAAATGAAAATAAAGCCATCTTTTACTCACCCAGCTGTTGTTCAAATGCGCGTGTTCCAGTGTGTGCGCACTCCAAGCCGCAGTAGCCCCGTGCAATATTGTCATGACAACCGGTACACAATATTCACTTAAGGAGGTTATATTATTAGTATTATTTCTTATCATATACGTTATAGAAAAGACGAGAATCGCGTTTTTTTCTATTGAGCTTGATTTCTCAAAATGGTGCGAGCGCGCGCGCGCGTGTGTGTGTGTGTGTGTGTGTGTGCTTATCGTGGGTGCAATGACAACAGTGCGAGTTATTATAGTAGGCATGAGCGCCGGCGGCTGCTGACAGCTCATAGTGTAACTTACACAGAGGAGCGCGCTCAGAATAACGGCCGAGCTCAGTGTTTTGACTGAATAATACGGTTTCTTTCTCGCAAAACCTATAGTGTGCCCACTGAACACTTTCCATATGGCGCGCGTCTCCCTGTATCGTTGCGTGATACATTTGTTTACTTTTTGTAATGTTTTAGCTGATCGCCATTCACTGCCATAATAGGAAGGAGCGCGTGCAGGAACAGTATTTTAAATGTCATAGGACATAGGGCACTGGGACAACATCAGGGTATGTAAAAGAAGGCTTTATTTTCATTTCAGGGTGAACTATCCCGTTAATAACGTTGGTTAGCGCAGGGTTGCCCAAGGGACAGACCTGCGCAGCATTTCAAACACGCTACACTCGTTAATTTATAGCTACACCACATATTTGTAGTGCATCCTCCCGTGCAAGAAATAAGTTTGTCATGTGTTGCACTGTGCCGACCCAGGTTTTTTTTTTTTTTAGTGAAATAAAGCCACACTTTTGAGCGCCACTTACCGTGCTCCATGGCTGCAACAGAACAAACGGGCGCGGCAAGCACTTCCGAAAACTTGCGCGTTTGGAACCGATGATCGGAATCGAAAACAAAATTTCTAAACGATTCCAATGGCATCGTTATTTTTTTAACGGTTCCAAGTTGGAACCGGTTCTCGATGCCCAACCCTACTCAAAATATGCGTTCTCAGGTACCGATTGATTTCATGTGAATCGGTACTCGGTAGGGGTGGTTAATCTGTCTGATTTCCCGATTCGATTCTATTACGATTATTGAAGTCCCGATTCGATTACAGTCGATTTTCGATTATTAACGATTCTCGATTAGCGATTATTGATTTTCCATTGAACAAAAGTAAACGAAAATACACTACAAAGTGATTGCAGGATAAAAAAGTCAGCTACTGAATTACTTAACTCTTTTATTGAGTAACAACAACTCAAAGCACTTGTCGTGTAGTGTCGTGTAGTTACACAGAAATGAATACATCACATTGTGTTGTGACTCATCAAGTTGAACTAAACAATAACAAATAAATGAAAGGCTTATTTCCTTTAAGAAGTAGATCAGAACCAACATACTGTAGAAATTGGACAATTTTCTTCTAGAAAGACAACGTGTTCAGGTGGAGGAAGACTGCAGGTTGCAGTCGAAACATGTCAAGGTAAAGAAGTTTTCTCCACCTAAACACCTTGTCTTTCTAGAAGAAAATTGTCCAATTTAATCATTAAGACGACAAAATGAAAATTTTTGAACAACTTACTGTAGCTTCAGCTTATATACTGTACTGTAGAACACAGTGACAAAATATCAAGTGTGCGTGATGGATGCGGTGCGCGCGTGGACCGCTCGAGCTCCTCTCGTTCGTTTCCTGACGTGAGAAAGACAAAAGGGGAAAAAACGACAGAAGAAAAACGGGTTCGTGTCGAGGCCCGTTCGGTTCCGTGAGCGGGAGCCGCGGGTCGGTGCGGCGGAGCGCGGGACTCGAACCCGGGGAGATCAGACGGGCCTGTCCGGTAAACACATCCCGTTATCTGACATCTGTGCTGCTTTAGTGTGGCGTTGTGTGTGTTTCCAGCATCAGTCCGGCTGTGTGTGTGTGTGTGATCCGCTCATCGCGTCCTCAGGATCGTCTTTATTCCCGCGAATGTGCGCGTCGATGTGTGTCGCGCTCACTCATCTGACACGCTCATAAATCTGCGGATTAAAGGCGTTTATTCGGTGTTTGTGCGCGAATCTGAGCCGTGCTAACGCGCTAATGTGCCTGAGCTCCAGAGGAGGCGAGGCGGGAGGATTTCTAGAGTGTTCCCTCAGAATCATCTCAGCATTAACGACAGATTTACATTCATCTAATGAACACACACACACGGTGGTAGTGTCAGCTTTAGATAAATAAAAAAAAATCGATTTTTGAAAATTTTATTATCGATTCATACTCGTCCATAACATAGATTTTTTTCACCACCCCTAGTACTCGGTAGTACCGACGTAATTCAGTCGGTGCCTTTAAAAGTACAGAGTTCGGTACCCAACCCTACTCCCAATACATGTCATCATAAATAGTGAAATAACATTCCTTTCTTGATGTGCGTTCACTCTCTTGACTTAATGTTTGAAGGAAAAATACAATCGTGGATGTTTTGATCATGCTGTTGCGTATATCCACCGATGGGGCGGGCCAAGTAATATAAAATAAAAATTAATTGTTGGTGGATGAGAGGGAAATCATTGTTTGTTCCAGTTCCCGTTTGTCACACACTTTCAAAACAATGCCTCACGCGTACTCATGTGGGAGCTGAAGCTCATTAAATATGCAAAGCTTATCCAATCCTAGCCGTGGGCGTTTACTTCCAAGTCTTCAGTGCGGCACGCCCATCAAAACTGAGCGTATCTTGAGAGAGGCTCTAAACCATGGCAGAAAATAGCCTATTACTTATTCATTATGTTTTTTAATGTGAAAACCACGCAAATGTCACAAGTAGACCTCAGACAACAGTATATATATATATATATATAAAGCCAGTTCATGACACCTTTAAAGGCAAAACAGACATGTGGCCAAAAATAGTTTTGTAAAATGAAATGTCATCAGTTTTAACCTTTAATTTTTAGGGAGTGAAAAAGAGGAAGAGAGAAAATGAGAAAACAGAAGTATCAGAGCCTAAGCAGAGCGAGAAAGATAAAGACGACGAAGAGGAGGAAATTCCACAGCTGGTGCCAATCGAGACGCCAACCAAAAAGCCAAAACAGGAGGTCAGTATCTGCACAGCTAACAAGGGACTGTTAGTAAAATCAGGATTTAATGCCATAATGGTGTTGCATGTGATTTTATTTATTTATTTTACAGGTTATATCCAAAAAAGGATTGAAAAAAGCACCCAAGCCTGCTGGCAAAGGACTTAAGAAAACGGTAAAAGACAAAAAACTGGCCAAGAAAACACCAAAGGTCACAGGACGTGATCTGAAAAGAAAAGCTAAAACAAATAAAGTCTGAAATGTGGATCTATATGGAATCAGTATTTTTTTGTACACATGGTTGTTTGAGGTTTATGTTAACATTTGTTCTGACAGATCAACAGTGAATTAAAATAATTCTAAATCTGATGGCTTTTGTGAATTCATTTAAATGAAGTCTGCATCTGGGTTTGTCAGCTTTCTGTTTACAGTAGGTCTGCGTAATAGAGGATTATATTACATGCATCGGATGAGCTAGACAATGTGGTGGACCAGCTGCTCTTCTGTTTGTGCTGCTGTTCCTGCTCACTCTGGTTTGTTTTGAGGTCTGCCACTTGGTTTGGTAATGGTCATCTAGTCACTCTTGGGAGTATGAGTCCCATGATTTTTTTTTACAAATATAATTTAATGTTTCCTAATGTTTAGAATCGTCTTTTGAGACTATAATATTCTCTTATTGACAATATTAAGTTTCCCGGATATACGTTTGAGGCCGAGGCTGAGGAACCAAGTAGTCTCAATACAAACAAGGCAAGTAAAAAAAAATTTTTTTAATGCTAAAAAACAATGTTCAGATAATGATATTGTTAAAGGGATAGCTTGGCCAAAATTGCTAAGTAAGTAAATATATTTTAAGAAACATCTCATCCAGCGTGGAGGAACATTATCAAAAAATTCCCCAGCAAGTCAGTTTTGGAAGGGCATGAGAGTAAATAAATGACAGGATTTTCATTTTTGGGTGAACTAAAAATATTCTCCCTTTCAGAATAATATGTTAAACTCTATGGACCGTACAAACTGAGTGACATTCACTTGTGTGTATTTTCTGTTTAGATTTGTTTGACAGTCGGGATGTGCCCTGTGGCTCAGTGTGATTTAAGTGAAGATGTGACCATTCCAATTCCTGTTCGGGACCCTGTACACAGAGACCCCAGTTGTTGGACCTACTATCACAAACCCATCTTCATCTTGATAATTAGCGGGCTAGCAATGAGTGCTGGTTTGGTGATAATCCTCACCTCTAGTGGATTATTTGGTAGTAAGGCTAGAGACCCAATGCTTGAGAACGATGTGGGCCCATTGTGTCTTTCAGTTGGGCTGATGTTTGCTGTGCTCGGTGTGGTCTGGACATTGATCATAAAAGAAAATGTGAAACACAAAAGACGAAGGATTTAGAATTAGATAGTCAAAGACGTCACATGGAAAACCTTCATGTAAATATTATTTTGACTTGTCATTGTATGTCTGTTATCTTCAGGTTTGTGATCCTGATAAAAGCATTGCTTTCCTGCTGAACATCAAGGTTTGTTCACTTCAGTGTACTTTGAACATCATCTGTGCAGGTGTGCGTCATGTTACACGCAGTGTGTACTTTAAGTTCTGTACATGGATCTGAAAAGACGAGCTGCGGTCTAGTTAAATGTTTCAATAAAAGAGCCCACTGATATATAATTGCGGATATGGAGAAAACGTATCCAGGAGTTGGACGTTGTAAATGTGCATTTTGGTTTGCTGTTTTTCATGACATTTTTGGACTTTTTGTCCTCCTGGTTGGAGTGTTTTGGGACATCTTTTTCCATGACTTTTTAATTTACGTTGGAGCTGTGATCATTTTCCTGAGTCTCATCTGGTGGGTGTTTTGGTACACTGGTAATATTGAAGTGCCTCCTGAAGAGCTGGAGGATGACATTGCTCAGTACAAACGCACTAAAGGAATTTCAGGCGTTATGCGTAAAGTCTCCAGCAGCCTGAGGAATTCCTTCAGGAAAAATGGAAGAATCAACACTCGTGCAAACCGCACAGCAAGAGCAGATCAACCTGTTAACATTGTCATGAGCTCCTATCTGAATACACAGCCAGTTGGGACGACTGACCACCTGAACCGAGATCCTTTAGTGATATAACAAAGGTAACACAAAAAATACCATATCGAAAGAGTTTTAAAGAATACAAACTTGTATAATGCAATGGAAACCAGCTATTTTACATGTTATCATCTATAAGCATGATGTTTTTTTTATTTTAATGATCGTGCAATGTGTGGCTTTGTTAATCATTTATAGCATTCTGGTCTTTAGGTGGAATCCTATTGGCCGGGACAGAGAATCAAATAAGACTTATCTTTTGTAAGATACAGCAAACTTTGCTCGACATTCAATGTCAGGCTCTGATTTGCACCTCTATTTCCACAGTGCTCTGCGGGATGAGGGTCCTCTTCACAACTGCATTCATGCTGCTTAGATATTTAAGATCATCAGTGTTCTTCGGCTACATTTATGTATAATTGTTCATATATAAATATTTTTAAACATTGTTCTTTTAATCTAACTAAACTAAAATATATGTGTCTTATTTAATATACATTTTACAATATGATTTCTTTTGTAAACATTATTTGACTAGTTAAATTAAGAATGAACAATACTTCAACAGCATTTGTTAATCTTAGTCAATAGTAATTTTAACATTTACTAATGCATTTTTAAAATCTAAGGTGTATTTAACATTTGTTCATAACATGAACATACAGTAAACAATTAGACTTTTACCAACTAACATCAACAAAGATTAATACATGTTTTACAAATATATTGCTCATTGTTAGTTAGCTAATGCATTACATATTGTTAACTGATAATTCCTTTTACTGATAATAATATTATATAATATACTAATCAAGCTTGACTGTTATTATTATTTGCTGGTTGTGTATTTGTGATATTCTTCCTATGTTGATTATGTCTAAAAAGCAGCTTTTCTGTGTTTATAGTATCAGGAAAACATTATTTTGTTGTGTATACAGACCTTTGCAATTAAAATCATTTGAATACATTTTTAGTCCATTATAGTTTTATTTGAAAAAGAAGAACAAGGTCATTTCACGCTTAAAGGGATTCACCCAAAATTGAAAATTGTCATTATTTACTCACCCTCAAGTTGTTCCAAACCTGTATGAGTTTCTTTCTTTTGTTGAACATAAAAGAAGATATAAAAAAAATAGATTTTTCGATTAATCGTTTTTTAAAAGGCCAAGAATCGATTTTTTTAACATATTTATTTCGTAAAATTTGAACATAAAATTAACGTAAATCTAATTACCAGTCTTCTTCACTAGATGTCACCCTCTTATTGGCCTTGCGCGATGTTACAAAGGAGCGAGAGGTGCTTCTGTCATTCCTTCATTCAGTGCTTAAATGGCGCCACACAAATGATAAATCAACAGTCAATAGAGTCAATAGACAGCGCAGGACCAATAATTCAAACCTAATAGCTTAGCCTATATTATAAACACATTTCCTCAAATAAAAGTTAGTCCACATAAGTCAGCACGTTAAGGTATTGTTAATTACCACGGCAACTTCTTGTGTCCAGGAACGCGCTTCTCGTGTATGAAAAGTAATGAGTGGTGCAGAGGGAGGCTCATCCCCCGGTGGAGAGATGACCAAAGATAGCACCCATTCCCGGTTACGACCTCGATCCTTGAAAGGCCTCGTCAGGCACTACGATCGACCCGAATTACAGACGGTTTCGCCGGCGCGTTTCCGATATATAGCCGGTTAAAGTTTCAACTGGTCTCGTTCGATCCGCCCCGGTTCTCTGTCCCGGGGGTTTCCAGTCGATCCTGCCCGGTCTCGCATATAGGCTTGTCGCAAAGATAAAATCGAATGGCAATCGCATCGAAGGAAGGAACGCAAATAACAGAGATAGTGACGAAATATAATGCATCATCCGGGGCACGAATCAAAGCACAGACGCCCCAGGAGGAAAAAGCCTTCATGGCAAGAAAAGCTTGTCCTTTAATGAAAATTGCTGAAAATCATCCAATATCCTTTTTATGTTTTAGAATAAATGTATCAAAATATCCATAAAAACACAATTGTATTGTATTTAACATAATTGTATGCATTTGAAATGTACACAAGTGTACCTAAAATAAAAAGAGTTTAATATACAGGTTTGTGGCTCTTAATTTATTTTTAATTACCCACTTGCAAACATGTTCACTGTTCTTTTTTATAAATATAGTATTTGTATTAAATCTATATTCATTGAGTTGAATCAAGAATTGAAATTGATTCGAAAATCGAAATCAAATCGGTTTGAGAGTTTGCAAATCGAAATCGAATCGGAACATCTGAATCGATACCCAGCCCTAGTAACCAGACAGTAACCCATTGACTTCCATATAAGTAAAACAAATACAATGGGTGCCATCAACTGTCTGGTTATCAACAAAACTTTTCAAAATATATATTTTTTGTGTTCAACAGAAGAGAGAAACTCATACAGGTTTGGAACAACTCGAGAGTGAGTATAAATGATACATTTGAATTTTTGGGTGAACTATCCCTTTAAAAAGAAAGGTTTTAAAAGGGGGTTTTCCCAGGGATGCCATGGAAAAAACACTTTTGTTTTCCCAAATAACCTTTCAGTGTTCAATTCTGTATGTGTGAAGAACATTTTAATAATCAGATGAACCTCTTTTATACACCTTTTTGGCATTGAAAAGGTTCCATGGATGTTAAAGGTTCTTTAATTGAGTGTTTAAGAGTGCATTAAGATGGTAGTTGTATGAATAGTTCTTTGACTAAACAAAAGTATGTGGTTGATGAGGATAGTTCAGTTTTTGTCATGAAAAAAATTTGACTAAAAGTGTTGAAAGCTCAGGGACATCCCCTTCTTAAGACATATTTCCATAATGGGCTTAATAAAATGTTGGCTGTTGTGTACATTCTGTTACTTCCAACACCTCAGTGGAAGATGCTTTTCTTTATATGGCTGCTTTACATGATTATTTATGCTGAGGGAAAATGTGCAAATAATTATTATTACGATGGACTTCTTGAGGAGTGTCAACATTGCTCCATGAGATGCAACTCCCCACCAAATACTTGCAAAACATTTTGTACCTCAAGTAAGTATTGTCTTATTTCTTATTTAAAACTTTCTGACTAAGAACAAGCACATCATTTTATGGATAAACATAACAGTAACAGTAATGCGAAGTTTACATACTCCTTGCAGAATCAATAAGTTGTTTCAAAGTTGTGTCAAATCGTTTAATCACATTCAAAATAAAAGTTTGTGTTTACTGTGTATATGTATAATTATTATGTATATATGAATATACACATGTATATATGTAAGATATATTTGCATGTATATATATATACTGTATATATATTTATATAATTTATATTATATATATAAATACAACAATTTTCTTCAATATATACATGCATGTGTGTATTTATATATACACATAATTATACGTATATATGAATATACACATGTATATATGCAAGATATATTTGCATGTATATATATACTGTATATATATATTTATAGAATTTATATTATATATATATGAATACAACAATTTTCTTCAATATATACATGCATGTGTGTATTTATATATACATAATAATTATACACAGTACACACACACGTTATGTAAAACAAACTTTTATTTTGAATGTGATTAATCAATTTGACAGCAGTAATATAAATGCATAATCCATAAAATATACATTCAATAGCTTCATCAGGGCAGTGCAAAATAAAATGCCAAATGCAATTATCTCCAGTTATTATTTAAATAGCACACCCTTTGAATACTCTGCAAAAGGTATGCAAACTTATGAGCTGGACTCTATCAAACAATGTATGTCTTGTGATTTCGGTCTCTTATTCTGTGCCTCATTGTGTCCTTTTCAGTACCAGTAAATGAAGTCGAAAAGAATCAAAATATTCGTTTCATTTTGATCGTGTTTTTTGTGTTCCTGGGAGCTTTCACTGCACTGACCATTATTCTGCGAGTTATACGCAGAAAAACCTGTAAGCCCATCATCATGAACAAAGGTATATAAAGACTATTTATATGCATGTTATGAATGTAGACAATTTTGTCCAAATTTTAGTACATTGGACATCCATTTGCTCTTAATTTACTGTACTTTCATGTTGTATGATATTATTAAATCTCGAAAAAAACAACAACAACCCAGAATAATATGTAATACAGATTATTTTAATTTTAAAATGAATTGTAAATGATATATCTAACTAGTAGCTGGTGTCTTATAATGAAATTACTTGTGTGGCAAACAAATCCTGATGAAGTCAATGAAATATCACACAGAGATAGGTCAAGAACAAAAGACATCTGACAGCGAGAGAGGTTCGGATGTCACAGAGCAATCTGAAGATACGGATGAAGCTACGACTAATTTGCCAGATGGAATGAATCAGCATCACTACAACTCCAACCTGCCTCTTCCCTCCACTGAGGAAGGCACCACATTGCTGGTTACCACAAAGACAGTACAAGCTTTCCAGTGTACACCTGTCATATATAGAGGAGATCGCATGGAACTTGTATAACAGACTCTGAAAACTCTGCACAAACTCTGTCCAGACTGGATACATTCTCATTGTAATTTGAAATGGGCAGCTGGATGCACTAATAATGAACACAGGACTTGAACACAGGATGGTATATCTGACTGTCAACTGTCAAACTGTCAAAAGTGAACATCTCTGTGTTATTTAGGTGTAAGAATCAACTGTGAATGTAACATTTTTTTCAACATGCAGTCCGAAAGTCATGTCTGAGTTTCACTCTTACACATATTTATCAATGCAAAACCAGTACAAATGTATTCTGTATCTTTGTTAAATTAAAATGTGTTACTTCAATTACAGTCTTAGTACGTATATGTAAATATACTTCAAGACAGCAATAAATTCATGGCATTTAAGCAATAAATGTTTAAAAGGCTAGTTCACCCATGAAAAAGAAATTCTGCCATTACTCACCCAAACTTTTTTTTCTCTCTCAAAATTATCTGCACAATAGCCTTTCACTATATGAAAAAAAAGATGCAATGATGTGAAGGCGACGGGTTGTAAGTCCTTCAGCGAAAATCGACACGAGGGTGTGAGTAGGCTAAAATAATGACATTTTTCATTTTGGGTGAACCGTCAGATTTTCGAACTTGTCAGCATCCACCTTTGAACGACTTCAAAAAACGCTTATTTATAAATTTATTAGGCTATGTAGTTTTGACCCACGTGACAATGTTGCTGTCACGTGTCACCAAGCCAATGTCATGTGACTGACACGAGCGCTGTGCAGTGGCATTAGCGAGCTCTCGCTAGCTCAACGATACAAGAGTTTAACTAGGTAGAAACAGTTCACTCATGCTGAACAGTAAACTCTTACAATACTCCACAAAACAACGTCTTCATATTTGTGATGCATTAAACGGCTATAAAGTGCTAGTGTTGTCTGAGCTAGGCCTCGCTTGTACTGTAACGCTTGAACTGCTCTGCAAATGAAACTATGGGGAACGATCCAAAATGTAAACAATGTTGCTAAACATCACTTGGGATAATCCGAAACTTTTAGGGACCGACTCAACTGCGATTCATGTCGCTTGCTAAACCGTTTGATCGGGAATTCCAGAATGAACGGTGAGTTGCAAATGTGAGGTGATAGATTCATGCTGCTAAATTGTTTCCGTTTACAACACGTTTAACTGTTATCTAATTATAGGGTTTGTTAGGTAACGTTAGCTAGAGGTTTCAAAACATTCAGTCTGTCACTGCGGTGGGAATATGTAAATTCTGGAATGTGTCATTTTTAAACAAGTAACGTTAATTGATAGGACCAAAATGTCATCTTTGTGATCACAGCAAATCGGTCTACTTAAGTTCTTTATCTGGTCAGTTGACAGGTCATGTCAAATGCACTTTAGGACTGATGTTTCCAAGCACTATATCAGATTCGAGGACGTATTCGTATGTATGTATGTGTGTGTGTGTGTGTGTGTGTGTGTGTGTGTGTGTATATACATAAAAAAGAAATCTATCTATCTATCTATCTATCTATCTATCTATCTATCTATCTATCTATCTATCTATCTATCTATCTATCTATCTATCTATCTATCTATCTATCTATCTATCTATCTATCTATATTCAAATTGACAGTGCCTACAACCACTAAAAACTGCTGCATTTTTATTTTTGTGCGCTGCAGTTTTCATGCACTGTGATTTTTATGTTTGCATTTTAAGTGTGTTTTGTTGTTAAGTGAGGTCAATTCAACCAGTAATATTTCAGGACACTGTACCTTACAGGCGCGCAGCAAAATGACCTTAAAAGACAAAACCTGTTAGAGAGACTTCTTGATGCAGTTAAACAGGTAAGGTGACATTGAGTTGTTTAATTGACTGTATGATATCGTGTTTGTGCAAAACACTTCCTGTTTGACTATGCAGGCTTAGAACAATGAGGAAAGAAGTTGTTTTATTACAGGCCAGGGGAGACTATTAATGACAGAAATGATACTTATTTTTCATGATGTTTGCTCCGTCTCAGTAATATCAAACAAATGTACAACTATCTGTATTAATCTATTGGGCTAAAGAAGTATAACATCGTTTTGATTTTTAATGGTCAGGATGCCTTTCGTGAACTGCTACATTATGCCCTATCAAGCCATGCCATTTTATTTTGAATGCAGAAAATGGTTTATCTTGAATGGTATATCTCTCTCCCATTCACGCGCTGTTGTATTTTGTGAGTTTAGTAACATTGGCAGATCAGATGCTTAAATATTAATATTTATCCGGGTGCTTATGAAGGTTCTACAGCGGTCTTTGAAGGAGACATATAATGCATATGATGTTAAAGGGACCGTTCACCCAAAAATGGAAATTCTGTCATCATTTTGTCATGCTCAAGTTGTTCCAAACCTGTATGAATTTCTTTCTTCTGCTGAACATGAAGGAAGAATGTTTGTAAGCAAGCAGATCTCGGCTGCCATTGACTACCATAGTGGGGGGGAAATACTATGGTAATCAATGGCTGCCAAGATCTGCTTGGTTACAAACATTCTTCCAAATATCTTCCTTTGTGTTCAGCAGAAGAAAGAAATTCATACAGGTTTGGAACAAAATGATGACAGAATTTTCCTTTTTGGGTGAACTATCCCTTTAAGTATTTTGTGATTACATAATAATGTAAATTAATGTTAAAGACATTAACATTCCTTGCTTTAAACAATTATTATCTTCTCAGTGCCAAATTCGCTTTGGTGGTAGGAAGGAGATTGCCTCAGATTCTGATAGCAGGTGAGAAGAATATTCCATCCAAATATCATATTCAAATATATTTTATTTTGCTGATCTTCTGTCCTCCTTTGCTGTTTGTTTTCAGAGTCATATGCCTGTGTGCCCAGTTTGAAGTGGTACTTCAACACGGCTTGAGGAAAAGTCGCGGTTTAGCCCTCACAGCAGCTGCCATTAAACATGCTGCTGGATTTAGCAGTAAAACTGAAGCAGGTACTGTAACTGATTCCATCAAATTGTGGATGTCCAGACTTATTTTCTGTCGTTGAGCTTTTGAGCTTTTGAGCCATATTAATCAATATATATAATTCTCTGAAAGAACATGCTGAAAAAAAGTGTTTTTCCAAGCGTTTACTCTGTGAACTCTTTGCTCTACTTAATGAGTTTGTCTTAGTTGGTACTCCTGAGAGACATTGCCTGAGAGATTTCCCTAGTAACAAAGAACACATGTGGTGTTCTGGGTTGTCCATAGAGGAAACAGATGCTTATGAGTGCTCATACAGGAAAACCAGGTGCTGATACTGTTTATGAAACCAGATGGTTATGCAACAAGCCCTGTAAAAATGGCAAAAAAGAGAAACAAGGTTTTTCTGCGGTTATTCTCTGCACCTGTTGTGGTTTTGAGCTGTTTAAAATTAACAGCAGAACTAAGAGTGATACTATGAATCAATGCTGAATGAATACTTTTAGTTTTGGTAGAGTAGAAAGTTGATTGCCACCCAGAAAGTAGTGGGGGTTTTGAGTGATGTTATAAGATTATGAGATTGTATTATACATGATATACTTGATGAACTCTACTCGAAACTGAACATGCTTCACCACTGAATTAGATCATGCATAAACTATTGGCAAGTTTTTTTCTTGATGATTTTTTTTTCTATATTATTATATAATATAATAATTATTATTTTTTTACATTTTTCTTTTCTATTTGTATAATAAAATATTGTGCAATAATAGAAATTATATATAATTATATATATATAATTTTTTTTGAACAACATTTATACTTTTATTTAGATAGGATGCATTCAGTTGACAGTAAAAACATTTATAATGTTAAAAAACATTTCAGTTTAAAAAAAAAGCTGCTTATTTTCTGTTTTCAACATTGATAATAATAATAATCATAATTAATGTTTCTTGAGCCACAAATCATCATATTAGAATGATTCCTGAAAGATCACATGGCACTGAAGACTGGAGTAATGACTGTTGAAAATTCAGCTTTTTCATTACAGGAATAATTAAAAAAAATATATATATATATTCAAATAAAAAAGATATTTTAAATGTTAATAATATTTCACAATATTGCTGTTTGACTTTATTTTTGAGCAAATAAATGCAGCCTTGGTGAGCGTAAAAAAAAACTTCTTTCTAATAGATAAAAAAAATTAAAAAGAAGAAAAATCTCACAGAGCCCAAATTTTTGAATGGCATTGTATATGTAAATAATATTTAGCCATTGTTTCCCATTAATTACCTAGACTCTGATCGGATTGCCACAGTCTAATCTGTCCCGCAAAAGCTTCATAATTTATTTGATGTTGTTTTTTTCATCATTTGGTTTGGTATCTTTCAAACGGATCTAAAACCAAAAGCTGTTGCCATGCAAACCCCCGGACAACCCCCACGAGGGACTGATGCCCACCCCCGATTGTCTCACAGAATCTTGTGGGAAACTTATTTATTATTAATAATGTGTTTGCAAGTGAAGTTATTTACATAATTATTTTGCAAGTGAAATGATCACATCAGAACCCACAACCTTTTGGTTAACCACTAGGCTGCACCAACCTATATTCTCCGCTACTTAAATGTCACAGAGCTCAGACGAATATGACCACCTTAGCCCTGAGTGACCCCATTTGAAGAAAAATTGTTACATACAGCCTGAACAATTTCGATGTAAGACTAGAAAAATGTTCTTTTGATCCAAACAGAGGCATTTAGGGCCTGAAACCAAAATGTCCAAAGGAATATGAATACAGAAAGAAAAGTTTCAAATGGCCTTCAATCTCAGTCTTGTGATTTTTATATACCGTAGTTATTTTTTTGTTGCAGTGAAATTTTTTTCTCTCAACCATGATGAGTTTAAGATTAAGTATCACTGACCTTTTCTCTACCTCCTAAATTCTGGTTCACCAAATGACCTTCTGCGATATTATCTTCTCTATTCTTTATTATATGGAACTAAGAACATTGCTGTGGCAGTTCAAACAGACTCTCTTGTGTGTTGCAGAGCTGACGTTCTGGTTTTATGTGAAGGAGCACCTCAACCATCATGAGTTGCAACGCTTCTACTCTCTGCGGAATATCACATCTGAGCTGGGCCGGGGCCGGGCATGGCTTCGGTGTGCCCTGAACGAACACTCGCTGGAGCGTTATCTGCACATGCTGCTGGCAGATAATACCCGCCTTGGGTATAGACACCCATGATTCTTGGTTTTGGATGTCTGTCTTTGTTTGTCTTCCTTGCTGTTTTTCATTACATATATTTTAAGCCCTGTTCACAACGCCAGTGACATGCATCGACAAAGTGACACGATCCAATTCATTTCAATGGAGAGCTAGTCATGGGAAGTTTGGATCACTTTACTGACTTGGATCTTTAAATCTCGTTCAGCAAAATGAAAGAATCTTTTTTTAAGTCATTTTGTTCATTTCAGTAGAATATAATTAAAATATTACATGTTAGTTGCCAAATTCCACAACACATCTACTTACGGAAATGTTGATCACATTTAAAATACGAAAAAACTATAATGCAGCCAAGGCCAAATTATGAGAAACAGAAATGATTCATTCATTGCTTAGCAGTGTGTTAGGTCACCTCACCTCCCGATCCGAGTTGTTCGTTCTGTTTTCACGTCACATCCCCATAGGCTGAATCTATGCATGTCTGTACCGGAAACAGAAATTATTATTGCCCCTCCAGAGTATCGGGTCCGAGTCGTTTGTTCATCACGTGTCTGCCAACTCTTTATTACCACATTCAATGTTATGAAAAATAACCATAATGACAGAAATTCACACATTTATAAATTGTAAGAAATTTGAGACCAGAAACGCATCACGTAAATGTAAGAGTAAAATAAAAAATTAACTATGTGCTTGCTTGTAAGGAAGGTTGGGAATTATTAACTATTTTCTGTATCCAATATGGCGTATCCTGTCACATGACAAAAGAATGAACGACTCCGACCCGAAAGCTCAGGGGGTGAACTAATCATTTCTGTTTCCAGTACAGACTGCATAGCCTTAGACTATGTCACGCGATGAACAAACTACTCTGATCCGAAGACTCGGGAGGTGAACTAATAATTTTTGTTTCCTGTACAGAGCCTATAGGAGGTTTTTATGTGCAGACAACACAAAATGAACGCACTCGTTATTCCCGAGTCACATTAAAGATTCTTTCAAAATGAACGAATCGTTCATGATTGGCCCATCACTAGAACTTAGTCAGAGGACCGCATGTTATCAATCACTACAGCCTGAATTGTATTGTAAACCCAGATTGAACGGTGCTTTCGCCGCAGATAAATAGCCGATGGTAATGAGCATTTGCTGTTTCTTGTTCATCTTTAATATTAAGCATTTTATGCACTGATTCCATTTATATTTAGTCTTTTCCCTCCAAAATGTTTTTTTTTTTTTTGTGGCAATTCGTTGTTATCACAAACTTTACTAGGCTACCAGTAGTGGGAAGGCCTTCTAGCAACCTAACTGCGAGCCACTAGCGATATGCAGCGACAAAGTCGTTTGCGGTGTGAACAGGGGTTAAAGGGTTAGTTCACTCAAAAATTAAAATTCTGTAACTAATTACTCACCCTCATGTTGTTCCAAATCCGTAAGACCATCTTCATCTTCGGAACAAAAATGTGTGACTTTTTGTGCACACAATTTTTTCTCGTCGCTTCATAACATTGAGGTTGAACCACTCACATGGACTATTTTAACAATGTCTTGAAAGTGCTAATAATGTTGAAATCTATGTGGGGTCAGAAAGCTCTCGGATTTCATCAAAAATATCTTGATTTGTGTTCCGAAGATGAACAAAGGTCTTATGGGGTTGGAACGACATGAGGGTGAGTGATTAATAACAAAAATGTCATTTTTGGGTGAACTAACCCTTTAAGACTTCTAACTTGTTTGAAATGATTAACTTGTCATATTTCTCCCTCATATATAGTGCCTTCTATGAAGACTGGGCTTTTGTCCTGGATGAGGAGAGAGCCAGTATGCTGCCCACTATGGCTGCAGGTGATATTAAAATGAGATATTTGCCATTTGCTTCTGGTAGTTAGTTAGCATGAAGTTATAAAGTGTAGCTGGGCATTGTTCCTTGTGCAAGTGTCAATTCAGTTTATGTGTCATCAGGGCTCAATTCCATCCTGTTTGCCATCAACATTGACAACACGGACCTAAATGGCCAGGCCCGTGGAGGGTCGTCTGTCTCCCACCTGCTTAAGGAATCCACACAGGGCATGAGCAGTTTGTGGAAAGAGTCTACTCAAGGTGTCAGCACACTTCTGCGGGAAATCGGAACTGCCACTGCGGTGGTTCCTGGTTTCATTCCTCGCTCAGATGCTCCATCAGACCCACTGCCTGTCTTGCCCCGCAGCACTTCTGCAGGTGCTTAGCAGAATTCCACATGCAAAAATTTTACTTTTAGGGGGACAATAGCTGGTCACTGGGGTTTTAACCTTAAAGAGACAACATTGTACCTTATCTATCCTCAAGGTGCATATTTGTACCATAGAGTAGTAATAAGTACCCTTAAGGCCACTATATACTCACTGTGAAGTTCTTTTCTGTATTTTGCTTGGGGGTGAAAATAAGTTTGAAATACTTTTTCAGCAGTGTATTGTTAGCGAATACAACAACACTGACCACACTGAAAATGGCGTTTAGATGAATATGTAAATATGTGCTGCAAGCTTTTCTATCAAAAACAAAAATAAACACACAAGTTAAGAAAGTATCCGATCATAGCGATGTGGATATGTTTGCACAAGCTCTGCAGTTTAGCACTCCACATAATTTCACATCTATTTATATAGCATCTTAAGCCGCGGCCACGCTAGACTTTGAGCATGTGAAACTTCTTCGGACACTGCAGCGGTCGTGATATAACATCACATCTTTTTTTTTATAAACATGAATTTAACATATAACAACTAGTAATACACTCGAAATGTAAAAAAATATAGAATCTACTCAACTTTCCTGCAAAAATACTGTTCTTTTAATTCAGCCAAGAGGTCACGCCATGACGAATCGATCTTCTACTGGTCACTCGTCTTCATGTGATGCGAATTCGCTTTGAGAAAATTTTCACATGAGCTTGCGTTTCTGGTCTGACGCATTCATATGCGTTTCAATCGAAGACAATGGAACAAAACGTGCAGTGTACACAATACATTGCTTTAAAGCAAGCAGCTTTCAGTATGAAACATGAAAAAATAGTGTCCGTGTCACTTTCAATTAGAATTACAACTGTACTATACTATAAAGCAGCTCTCCACTGTGTTAATGTTTTTACTTGCGTCTGACCTTGACAGACTGAAGGCGTAAGGAATGAAAGTCAAAACATGCCTACCTATTATGTAATTGCTACGAACCAATGGAACCAAGTGTTTAGCAGCCGGAGCGAACTTTTCCAAATGAACTTAGTTTTGGCCTGATTTTATTCAAAATTACATCAAACCAGTTATTTCGCTTAAAGTATATCAGACGTACCTTTAAGGTACGACTATGACTAGCTTTTTGGTGTAAATAAGGTACAATAAAGATGTCCCTTTATGGGTACTACCCCACTGACTTGCTGTTATACCCTTAAAGATACAATTTGTGTATTTTTTTTTCACGAGTGTGTTTTATTTCCTGTTCTTCTTCTAATAAATATTATTGTTATATTCAATTGATGATTGAGATTCAATTGCCATAGTTTTGTTACCCTCATATTACTGATTTAATTGCTTTTTAGATTCCGGTTTAAGAAAAGAGCGTAGACGTAAAAAGAAGATCACAAACATAATCTCTTTTGACGATGACTTGGATGTGGGTGCGGAAGACGAGGACGAGGCTGGTGAGGATGTTGTGAGGAGTCTCAGGAAGAGTACAGTGGGTCATGTGAGTTCTGAGGAAGCTCTGGACCGTCCGGACTCCATTTCTCCCATTCATAACGGCCTGACCGAGCCTGGGATTGTGAACTGGGCTGAAACACCCGCACAGAATGGAGTGCTGCCTGATACCAAGAGCATTGACAATGAGGAGGAGGAAGAGGAGGACATTTATGGAAAGAGCAGGCAGGAGACCCCACAAGAGGATCATGGGAGTGGGGAGCGGTAAGTTTACTTAAAGGCTGTTCCTAAAATCAGCCTCTGTACCCTTAAATAGGGCAGTATTTGAGGGGACAGCCATGTGTAATGGTGTCCAAAACCATAGTGGACATTATTGAGTGCACGCATTCGATCCCATAATGCACAGTGAGGGTCGTGCAGAATAAATTCCTGTGTCTCGCCAGAAGATGGCGCCCGCATCTGAATTATTCATCCATCCATTTTCCAAACTGCTGGTCTAATGTGGGTACAGCATAATATAATATACAGGTATAAATTATTTCTTAATTGATTATTAAATTGTTTTATTAAGGGTTATACATGATATTTATCACGAGAGAATTCAAGAAAAATATTTCTACTCCTAGTTTGCTAAAATTCAAATAATTATTATCGGCAAGCACAAACTATGCACACTTATTGTCCGAATTCGCTCACTCATTTTCATTCAATATTTCAAGTGGACTATATTATTGGAGTAATGTAGGGAATAGTGAATGAGGGTATAGGGGGCGATTTCAAACATGGCTATAGTCTTGCTTTAATTGTTGCATTAATCAGCATCAAGATGTAGCGAGACTTGAACTGAATTGACTTGAATTGATAATTAAAAATAGCTTTATTAACTTTTGGTAATAACACTTTATTTTAATGTGTCCTTGTTACACTTATCACATGTACACTACCATTCAAAAGTTTGGGCTTAGTAGGATTTTTTTTAAAGAAATTAATATTGGTCAAAAGTGACAGACATTTCTAATGTTAGTAATAGTAGTATTACAATATATAGTATTAGTATTAATATAGTATTACAAATAATTTATATTTAAAATAAATGCTGTCCTTCTGAACTTCCTATTCATTGAAGAATCCTGAATAAAAATGTATCATGGATTTCACAAAAAAATTAAGCTGCACAACTTCATATTTCAAAATATTTCTGTTTTACTACATTTTTGATCAAATAAATGCAGCTCACCAGCTTAAGAGACTTCAAAAATATGATAAAAAATAAAAACAGTAAAAACATCTTACTGACCCTAAACCTTTAAAAGGTAATGTATTTTACTATAGTAGTAAGTTGTACATAATTGCAAGCAACTAACATTTAACTCTAATCCTATTGTAAGTAAATGTTGTTAATTAATATGTAGTGCTTGTTGATTTACAAAGAAACAACAAAATAAGGTTTGACCATGACATTCTGCTCTGTATAGGATGGTTGTGGGGAGTTTATCCAGTGTTTCTACATGGAGTCCAAGGCAAATCATTACAGAGAATGACAATGACAACTCGCACATTCTCATACCTCTGGCCTCCAGCGAGCCCTACACACATCAAGGTCAGATCCACAGCCGGTCAGACACTGTGCTCATTCAGGGACATCTTTCTATGTTTTCATGTTCTTGTCCACATAGATGTGGCAGGCATACTTTGCCTTCTGATTGTTCAAACTTACGAGTTTAACTTAAATGTAGCACTATTTAATTGAGTGTGTAATGTTTGACTACAGTTCTGGCATGAAGAAATGTGCTATTTTTGTACTTTCAGCTGGTAGTTCAGTTGAGAATGTCGAATTTCATGGACAGAAGGAGAGCTCAAGCCCAACAACTGACAGTGAAAAACAAAGCCAACTCCAATTTAGGTATCTGATACAAAAGAACACTTTTTTGTAATATTTTCTTTGAAGACTGATGCTTTATTGTCTGTGTTAACTTTTGCTGTCTCAGCATGGAGCCCGATTCACCAGCGCAGATTGCTCCTGTGACCAGTGTTTTGCCGACCCCTGGCCTTCCCGAGTCCATGACCATTGGTGAGTTGACCTAAGATAAACCCTATCATTGTCCAGGGGCCTGTACCATTATGGTTACTGAACAAACTCAGGGTTACAGGATTAGATTCCAGTTGACAAAACCAAACCAATCCAATCCGGCTTTGTTGGTACCATGATGATGATCATCAGATTTCTCTGTCAACTCAGGCTTTGATCCTGAGTTCCTGGAGCACGTGAATATGAAAGTGTGACATCAGCAGTGAACAGTCAATCACATGCCTTTCAACACAGAGAACGTGTGATTCATTTCTCACAAGAGAGCCAAAACACACACACACACACACTACTGGTCAAAAGTTTTAGAACAGTAAGAACGTTTTTAAAGAAGTCTCTTCTGCTCACCAAGGCTGCATTTATGTTATTAAAAAAAAGAAAGTTAATATTGTGAAATATTATTAAAATGTAAAATAGCCGTTTTCTATTTGAATATATTTTAAAATGTAATTTATTCCTGTGATGCAAAGCTGAATTTTCAGCATCAATACTCCAGTCTTCAGTGTCACAAGATCCTTCAGAAATCATTCTAATATGCTGATTTACTGCTCAAGAAACATTTATGATTATTATCAATGTTGAAGATTTTTTTTCTTTGATGAATAGAACGTTCAAAAGAACAGTATTTATCTGAAATGGAAAGCTTTTGCAACATTGTACTACCGTTCAAAGGTTTTGAGTCGGTAAGAATTTATTGTTTTTTTTTTGTGGGGGAAATAACTTTTATAAATTAGAAATTAATACATTTATTCATCAAGGATGCATTAAATTGATCATTTACATAATGTTGCAAAAGCTTTATATTTCAGATAATTGCGGTTCTTTTGAACTTTCTATTCATTAAATAATTCTGAAAAAAATTGTACACAACTGTTTTCAACATTTATAATAATAATAAATGTTTCTTGAGCAGCAAATTGGCATATCATAATGATTTCTGACGGATCATGTGACTAAAGACTAATAATACAGAAAATTCAGCTTTGAATCACAAAAATAAATTGTATTTTAAAACATATTCGAATAGAAACATCTGTTTTAAATTGTAAAAATATTTCACAATATTACAGTTTTTGCTGTATTTTGGATCAAATAAATGCAGCCTTGGTGAGCAGAAGAGACTTCTTTAAAAACATTTTAAAAATCTTACCATTCTAAAACTTTTGGCCGGTAGTGTATGTATTTTTATATATATAATTTTTTAGTATATTTATGTATATTTTTAATGTATTTATTAATATTAATTTAAACTAAATGCTTAATAATTTATAAAAAAATAGCTTGTGTGTAATGGATTCAGGGCATATTAATTAATTATATATATATATATATATATATATATATATATATATATATATATATATATATATATGTATATATATATATATATGTATATGTATATATATATATATATGTATATATATATATATATATATATGTGTATATGTATATATATATATATGTATATATATGTATATATATGTATATATATGTATATATATGTATATATATGTATATATATGTATATATATATATATATATATATGTATATATATATATATATGTATATATATATATATATATATATGTGTATATGTATATATATATATATGTATATATATGTATATATATGTATATATATGTATATATATGTATATATATGTATATATATGTATATATATATATATATATATATATATGTATATATATGTATATATATATATGTATATATATGTATATATATATATATATATATATATATGTATATATATATATATATATGTATATATATATATATATATGTATATATATATATATATATATATATGTATATATATATATATATGTATGTATATATATATATATATGTATATATATATATATATATATATATGTATATATATATATATGTATATATATATATATGTATATATATATATATATATATATATATATATATATATATATATACACACACAGTATATATATATATATATATATCTCATATATATCTCTTCTGCTCACCAAGGCTGCATTTATTTGATCCAAAATACAGCAAAAACTGTAATATTGTGAAATATTTTTACAATTTAAAACAGATGTTTCTATTTGAATATGTTTTAAAATACAATTTATTTTTGTGATTCAAAGCTGAATTTTCTGTATTATTAGTCTTTAGTCACATGATCCGTCAGAAATCATTATGATATGCCAATTTGCTGCTCAAGAAACACTCATGTTCACACTCATTTCATAGCTTTTGCTGGCTCTGTGACTCACTTGGAAATTCTCATACTCTTATATATATATATATATATATTATATATCATTATAAATCATATACAATTATTATATTAAGTAATCATCGTTAAAGCCAGACGATATACAGTGCACAGCCTAAATGAGTACACCCCCTCTGAACAAGAACAAAAACATATACTTAATAAAACCAGAGAAATATATGTCATTAAAATCCGTAAAATAAATAAATTTGCCAATTTTGTTTAAATGAAGGATTGCAGAAATGAGTACACCCTAGATTTCATTCAACAAATGTATAATATTCTAGTTCTTAGTATGTCCTCCATAATTTTAAGTATCTGCTCTGATTGCTTCTTGGCACGGAGAGTACAAGTTCATGATAAATTGTCACATCTGTCCTGTTTAACTCCTGGATGATGACCTCCTTAAATGCCCTTATCTTTAAGGAGGAGTGTTGCTGGACTCGTCTCTACAGAATCCCCACAGGTGCTTAAGAGTATTAAGACTGGGTTAAATTCATGTCCACAGAAGGGTTTTCACCTTGGGAGAATGCATATCGTCATTGTCATGTTGAAAAAATTCCCAACAATGCAGGGAATGAGGAGAGGGTAGCATCTTCTGCTTCAAGTTTTTGCTTCAAGTTTTTTCAAGTTCAACTTCTGCAATCTGCATCTTACTCTGTGAGATAAACACTCATGTTCACACTCATTTCATAGCTTTTGCTGGCTCTGTGACTCACTTGGAAATTCTCATACTCTTTGCCTAGCAAAAAAATATAAAAATCACTCGTCATCACTAAATGAAAGCTTACAACGAATGCCTGATTATTTCAGTGGCCTTGTCACAAGTTCATTGTTTTTTAATTTCTGTTACTTTTGCTATGATTTGGTAATCCTCTTGTACCACTGTCTTCTTTTGTGCTAAGAAATAAGTCTCCTGACAGTTCTCTCCCAAGTGGTTCAATTGTTGTCAGCATTAAGTCTGAGAATGATTCAGTGGGCTATATAACACTTTAATGGTCAAGAAATGACTTCTCTTTAAATGTTCTGTTTCAACATACTTACCTGTTGATCAAAAATTGCCTTAAACTTACATCAGAATTTTTTTTTTAGTTTTAATTAGTAACTTTCAGGAGGGTGTACTCATTTTTGCAACACAGCATTTTATTATTTTGATAAGAAAATCGTATTTTCCTGAATAGTTTTAACATGCTTCTTTGGTAATTGGTCAAGCAGACTTCCTGGAACATTATATCTCTAAAGAACTCTAACATTCTAAGTAAAGAGTAATTGCTGAATTTGTTATGTTTCAGAGGGGGTGTACTCATTTATGCTGTGCACTGTATATATTTTTTATCATACAGTGACCTTTATTTCGGAGCAAGAGAAAATGGGGGAGTGACTTTATTGCATCAGACATTTCATTTTGCTCAAAGCTGATTGGTTCAAATTCAGTTTGAGATCTCTATCCAGAACATAACCTGCTCCGGAGCTTAAGTTACTATGACGATGAACACAGCTAAAAGCCAAGCCACTTTCATGGTACCTAAAACCTAGGATTGGCACAATCTAAACTGAAACTTACCTGGTTAGCCAGCAAAACTGGCTTCATGGTACAGGCCCCAGATATCTCTTTTTTTTAAGGTTACAACTTCACTCGAACATTGTTTATACAAATTTAAAGGGGTAGTTCACCCAAAAATAATTTTCAGTTTTTACTTATTTATTTATCTCATTCCAAACCTCTACGCTGTTTAATAATTTTAAACTGTAGTCCGTAAGTTTGGCCTCTTTGTCGCTATCTCTGTTTGAAACCTTTGTTAGGGGACAACAGTCTAGTGCTGCGTTCCAGTTCGTTTTTATTATGCCCTTCACTCGTTAACTTCCCACCGTCTCGATCACTCGGATGTGCGTCATTGCTTACGTTGCATGAGTGCCCACTACTGGGGGAACCTTTGCAATGGACTGAACTGGAATGTCCTAAGCCCTTGATCACTTGGAATCCACTATGGAGTTGATTTATTATTATTTTTTTTCTTTACGAAATTGTTTAATGCAGCATTCTTTATGTATATAGGTGTATTTGGGTTGTTTTAAATATTTTTAAAAATAATACAAATATCATAGAGTTGTTTGTGGTGGGGTAAATTAAACGCGATATGCGGTGACGTCACAACCGTTTTGCATTGTGGTATATGAAGCTGTCTGAAGTGTACATATGAAGTAGACTCGCTCCCTCGGTCAAAATCGAGGGAGCATGGGTCTGTCCATATAAACTTCCCTTGTCCACTTCTTGAAGTGGAACGCACTTCAAAATGGCAGCGGGGATTCCCCCGAGGGGAAGTGCTTAGGGAAGTTTGCAAATGCGTGTCTAAAACTGGAGTGGAACGCAGCATAGGACCCAAGACCAGTTTTGAAAAATGAAGACCAAGAGTCAGGAGTGCAATTAATTAAAGAAAAATTTACTGAAGAATAGTTTGCAGTTTCATCAGCAGAAGCCAGCTTCAACTCTCACAAGGAGTTCGTAGGCCGCGCTCTCCCTCTACCTTTTTTCGTACATACAATTTCTCAACAGTTATACTCTTTTCAAGGTCTAGCTACGTCATTACTGCAGGTTGAATGATTCTGATTGGCTAAGAGAAAATACACTCACCTAAAGGATTGTTAGGAACACCTGCTCAATTTCTCATTAATGCAATTATCTAATCAACCAATCACATGGCAGTTGCTTCAATGCATTTAGGGGTGTGGTCCTGGTCAAGACAATCTCCTGAACTCCAAACTGAATGTCAGAATGGGAAAGAAAGGTGATTTAAGCAATTTTGAGCATGGCATGGTTGATGGTGCCAGACGGGCCTGTCTGAGTATTTCACAATCTGCTCAATTACTGGGATTTTCACGCACAACCATTTCTAGGGATTACAAAGAATGGTGTGAAAGGGAAAAACATCCAGTATGCGGCAGTCCTGTGGGCGAAAATGCCTTGTTGATGCTAGAGGTCAGAGGAGAATGGGCCGACTGATTCAAGCTGATAGAAGAGCAACTTTGACTGAAATAACCACTCGTTACAACCGAGGTATGCAGCAAAGCATTTGTGAAGCCACAACACGCACAACCTTGAGGCGGATGGGCTACAACAGCAGAAGACCCCACCGGGTACCACTCATCTCCACTACAACTAGGAAAAAGAGGCTACAATTTGCACGAGCTCACCAAAATTGGACAGTTGAAGACTGGAAAAATGTTACCTGGTCTGATGAGTCTCGATTTTTGATGAGACCTTCAGATGGTAGAGTCAGAATTTGGCGTAAACAGAATGAGAACATGGATCCATCATGCCTTGTTACCACTGTGCAGGCTGGTGGTGGTGGTGGTGTAATGGTGTGGGGGATGTTTTCTTTGCACACTTTAGGCCCCTTAGTGCCAATTGGGCATCGTTTAAATGCCACGGCCTACCTGAGCATTGTTTCTGACCATGTCCATCCCTTTATGACCACCATGTACCATCCTCTGATGGCTACTTCCAGCAGGATAATGCACCATGTAACAAAGCTCCAATCATTTCAAATTGGTTTCTTGAACATGACAATGAGTTCACTGTACTAAAATGTCCTCCGCAGTCACCAGATCTCAACCCAATAGAGCATATTTGGGATGTGGTGGAACGGGAGCTTCGTGCCCTGGATGTGCATCCCACAAATCTCCATCAACTGCAAGATGCTATCCTATCAATATGGGCCAACATTTCTAAAGAATGCTTTCAGCACCTTGTTGAATCAATGCCACGTAGAATAAAGGCAGGCGAAAGGGGGTCAAACACAGTATTAGTATGGTGTTCCAAATAATCCTTTAGGTGAGTGTAGATAGTCATAGTAAATTTCTACACATTGTCGGTTAATCAGATGCACGTCTCCATAGATCCCTTGTTGATGCTTTCACCCTGAAATTATGCATGTAGTGACCTTCCAGGACTGGAGCAGGCGTCAGTTTACCCAGAAAACAAGTCCACCCCTCTCCTAGGATGCCCGTAATCCACCTCCAATACTGATCTGTAACACAGAATACTGGCGCACATACACAGTTTCTCCAAGGTTGAAGTTGGTGGAGCGTCAATTGAAAACAACATAGTTCTCAAAAAAAACAGATATCATGTTCTTCTCCTCAGAGAAAAGTACAGGCAATAGTACAGGCTACTAATCTTTGTTATTTAGTGTTGCAGTAAAAGGAAATAATATAAAATATAATATAAAATAAATATAAATATAAATAAAATCATTCAATTCAAAAGGAATGAAACCAAACATTCAAACTGGAAGAAATCATTTTATATGTAGGAGGATAGATATTGATTAAGGCTTATATATATATATATATATATAGCCTTGGTGAGCATAAGCAACTTCTTTAAAAAGCATTAATAAAAATATTACTGACCCCATCATTTTGAATGGTAGTCGAATGGTGTTGTGTACCAAGTCCTATGTCTTCTGAAGCCATACAACTACTTTGTTACCTGTGGTCACTATGAACGTTGTTGTTGTATGAATGGATGAAGCTGGATGAAGTTTCTTTCAAAATTATCTTTTTGTTTTTCTACAACATGGAACGACATGGTCAATAAATAATGATTTAATTATTACTTTAAATCTCTGTAATGACAGAACATTAATTGCGTGAACTGTTCCTTTAACTATACTTTTTGCATATTTGAGCTTCATCTAAAGCATCTAGGCCTTTGAGGATTTGTGCTGTGGACAGATGGCATCATTGAGGTAATTTGCCTTGACTACAGCCCTGTTGTCTAGTGGTTTGGTGCAGATGTGAGACCGTTTTAATCATTGTTTTTAATATTCGCCATATGACTTTGCCTTTGAAAGCACGCCTTTGAAACTGTAAATTATGATGGTAATCTTATACTTTAGCCTCTTTGTGCTGTTGAGACACGCTATACTTGTAGGCACAGACATTATTCTGCACTTAGATGGGATTTCTATTCTTTTGGTTCATCCCCTGCATATTTCCTCTTTCCAGATGAGGGCAATGTTGGTTCAGTGTGAAACACTCTCACAGTATTCCTCTTTCGCTCTCTCTCTCTCTCTGTCTTTTGTCTGGACAAAACACAACTTTGAGATGGGGCTGGAGGTGACTGATCCAGTTACACTTCAGCTTTCAAAAATAAAAAGGAGAAAAGATGAAAGCAAGAAAATATTCCATGCAGAGTGCCATCTGCTTGTGCTTTCAGACAGAAGTAAAATTCAATTTCAGATCAAACATGGCTTTCGCAATTTGCCTTAATAACCTATTAACTGCTGTTTGATTATGGAAACATCGAACATTACATTCAAGGCTTGAAAATGCTGCTTTCTCCTTGGTTTTGTTTTTTTATCAGCTATATGCTAGACAGCCTTTTGACCTGGATCATCTTATTTATGTGCCTTTTTTGGTTATTTAGTGCTACAAAAAGGGGTTTTGTTAACATCTTATTTTGCTTATATGCTAAAACAACTATAAGACATTCTTAAAAGGAAACTTCATTTAAAAATGAAAACTGTCATTTACTCACGTTCATTTCTTACAAACCTGTATGATTTTCTTTTTTCTGTGAAAAACAAAAGACGATGTTTTGAGAAATGTCGTTTTTTTGTTCATTCAATAGATGTCAATGGTAACCAAAACTGTTTGACCGTTTCACCGTTTCTCAAAATATCACACATAGGCTATGGTCAACAGAAGGCAAGGCAAGGCAAAGCATTTTATTTCCAAATAACATTTAAAACAGCTACAGCTCACCAAGGTGCTGTACAATCTACCAAAGGAGAGAATATAATATAATAAAATACATAAAACTGACAAAAAGACACAAACTAATAAGATTACATTGATTCAAAAGCAAGAGAAAAAAGATTCCGATTTAAAACTTTCAACATTTGAAGATAGCCTAATGGGGACCGGCAGATTATTCCAAAGCCGTGGGGCAGCAACAGAAAAGGCACAATCTCCTTTTAATTTCAAATGTGACCGCGGCACGGTCAGCATCAGCCTGTTGAAAGACCTTAAGGGCCTAGAGTATTTCTGGTGGAGAAGCAAATCTGATATTGTGGAGCCTGGCCGTTTAACCCCTTATACACATACAGGGAGTGCAGAATTATTAGGCACGTTGATTTTCTGATCATATTTTTTTTCCAGGCACATTTGACCAATTCCAAACCACAGTAATCCTAATAGCTACTATTGATTTAGTATTTAATAATGTATAAGTGATATATAATTGTTCATGAAGGCTGGAAATGAAAATCACCGGAAATCACCGGAAAAATCAAAACGGACTTCAGGATGGACTAAAATGAACTCCCAAAACGTACTGCCAGATTCTGGAAACAGTGGCAGTACGTTTTTTCTTCAAACAGTGGTACTAGAGGATGTGGTGCTGGTCCTTCAAGAGTCACTCTCAACCTATCTGTCCATAAAGCCTATAAAAAAACCGTCTTCATGTATTTTACAACACTTCAGCTTGTGATTCTTATCTAGTGGGGGTCATTTTTTAGGATTCTTTACCTAACTGAAGTCTCTGAGATCCTGACACCTTGCACTTCTGGAGACTCCAGGTAGGTTGCAGCTTTGGAAAATGGTGGCGCTGGAGACTAAAGGGTTCCTGATGGTTTCACCCTTAATTCTTCACCTTAATTCTTAATTCTTTTGCGGTTAATAGGTGTCTTTTCTTCACCACCTGTTTTTTTCAGATCCTGCTGAGCCAACGAGCATTTCACTGTCCAATGGTCATGCCTTAACTGCAATGTCTAGTATTGCATTAGTATTGCATCCTTCTCATGGGCATTTAATACTTTTTGACTTTTCAGTCTGAGTTAAATCTCTTTTTTGGCTCAATTTATCTGTAAAAGAAAACATGCCTAATAATTCTGCACACCTGAATATAAGGTGATTTTCATTTCCAGCCTTCATGAACAATTATATATCACTTATACATTATTAAATACTAAATCAATAGTAGTTATTAGGATTACTGTGGTTTGGAATTGGTCAAATGTCCCTGGAAAAAAAATATGATCAGAAAATCAACGTGCCTAATAATTCTGCACTCCCTGTATAATAAAACCTTAAATGTAATACGGTATTCAACCGGCCGCCAGTGAAGTGAAGCTAAAACAGGCGAAATGTGTTCCCTCTTTCTTGTCCCAGTAAGAAGTCTGACAGCAGCGTTTTGTACCAATTGCAGCCGGGATAACGAAGACTTAGTCACAACAAGGTATAATGAGTTACAGTAATCAAGCCTGGAGGAAATAAAAGCATGAATAATTGTCTCCAAATCTTTTGCTGATAAAAAAAGCTTTCAATTTTGCAATTGATCTCAGATGATAAAAGCTACTCTTCACTACTGGATTGATTTGTTTGTCAAATTTAAGGCCGTTATCGAAAATCACTCCCAAATTTTTTCCATGACCATGAGAATTCATCAGAAGAAAGTCATACAGGTTTGGTTTAAAACGACACAAGTAAATGTGAATTTACTCACATGTAAATTCAGAATTTGACAGAATTTTTTTTTTTTGGGGTGAACTATAAGTTGATTTGCTAAAACATGTTTGACGACATTGGCAACATTGTCTTAATTGTTTGCAATATCTGTTTTTTCCAACCAATGGCAACAACAGTACTGATCGTGAAAAAATCGTGTTGTATTTTGCATTCGCTGATGCTAATGGTGCAGAAATTATGAACTTAACCTTTTTTCAGGACTTTGGGCTTAAAACTAAGGGTGTAATGATAGTATAATTTCCTGATATATTGCGATGCAAAAATGTGACAATGCAAATTGTGGATGTGAAAAATGATCAGGAAAAATCATGATTTTACAGTTTCACAATATATGGTATTAAACAGTCAATTATTATTATCACCAGTTAAAACCATTTGTTTTTTTTATACAAATTTCAATCATCAAGAACATGTCTAGTCAATTAAATTTAATAATTATGGATTAGATTAACACCTTAATAATTTATTCGAATTTTAAGAGTAATAGAGTTCTATGAAATGTATTTTATTCAGATAAAAAAAAAAGATTTAATACTGGGTGTATGTGGTAGCACTTTACAATAAGGTTGCGTTAGTTAACATTAGAACAACGCTTCTGTTCAGCATTAGTTAATATTTGTCAACGTTAGTTAATAAAAATACAGCTGGTCATGGTTTGTTCATGTTAGTTCACAGTGCATTAAAGGGTTACTTCAGTGATTTAGCATTAAGCTTTGTATCAGTAGAAACCCGGTATTATATTCGAATGATCGTACTTTTCCCCCTCATATCCCCCTGGGACGAGAGAATTATGCATTTTATTTCTGGAAAAATTCCTCCTTTTTGGCCAGAGGCTAGAGACTACTACAGCCAGTAGAAGAGCTAATTCCGCATGTTTTTAACCCGCCCATAGGGGTGGGACCTCACTCTCAGAATGTAAATCCGCACGGCCGCTGCCGCCCGGATCGGGCATTAATAACGGAGTGGTTTGGAGCAAAGTGAGTGTTTCAACTTTTCAATTAATTCCTATTAAAGTTAAGCTTCCATATACGATCTGAAAACGCGCCAGACTGGATACGCGCTGTGAATGACTGCCGCGCTTACCTCAGCTCTGCTCAGCTCTTCTCTCGTGATGAATGAAATCTGACTCCTGCTGCGTCTGTGCCATGACTTTCGTTCGGCTTACTCACACTTTATTGAAAAGACACGTTCAGTTTTTAATTGTAGTGTCTATTCTCTAACTGAACGAAATGATTTTATTACTATGAAAATCAAAACCACAGTGGGGACGGTGTCATGGTGGGCAAGTGATAACCAGTAGCCGTGGCTTTGGGAGTGGCCTTGTAGGGCAGCGAAGCAAGTGCATTCTGGGTGTTGCTGTCTTTCATCCACATGAGACAAAAATAAATTTTCTGTCTTTTCTCAGTCTAGAAGGCACCAAATTAAAAAATTATTTCACATTTCTACTACATGAATGACATACACATTCATCTTCCTAGCGCTGAAGTACCCCTTTAACTAATGTTAACAATACTTTAATAATGCATTAGAAAATATTGAAATTAAATAAGATAGATAAATGCTTTATAAATGCAGTTCATTATTAGTTCATGTTAACTAATGTAGTTAACTAATGTTAGCTAATGAACCTTATTGTAAAGTGTTACCCATATGTGTATACATGGATATAGAGAAAAGTTGCTCCGGCTACTTTGACGCATGTATGGTGTTGGAGTGGCATAAGTTAGTTGTCACAACGAGCGAGAAAGTTTGACATGGAGAACACGAAATCTCGAAACTCCAGGACATCACTCATTTAAAAAAAAAATGCCGAACATAGGAGTGTCTGCTGACAAAAACAAAACGCGACAGCAACCGCTAGAGGGCCAAAAGTTACATAGTGTACCTTTTTAACTTTGTTGGCTTAGTTTAAGGTGTCATGAGAGTATCGTGTTGTAAGATCAGTATAGTGTATCGAACCAATATATGACATGAGTGTATCGTTACACCCCTACTTGTAACACAAATCTTCAGGTTCAATCCCAAGTAGGGGTGACCCCAATGTGCTTTTTGAGCAGACTCTTAATCTCAGGTTACTCCAGAGGGAATCTCCATGCCCATAATACACCGTAAATAGCCTTTGATGAAAAGCCTATGTGCTAAATGTGAACCAATGCCAGGTGTCTCAGACTGCTGTCTGTGAACCTTGCTTTCTGGGAAGAAAGTCAAAGCTTTGCCTCCTGTACTTGCTTCTGCCTGCTTCCTTTCTGGATTACAAACATACTTGGACCGCCTCACCCTGGTGTGCTTCTCCTCCTCCAGATGAGGGGCTATGGGACAGGGAGTGGGCTTATCCGCAAGAAATTTCCTCCAGATCCCTCTCCAGCAAACACGCACTTCTTCACGGTCCTGTGTAGCATAACTGTGACAAGCACGTAGTGCAATGCACATTTACAATCCTTTGTGTGGGTGAAAACAGCCATTTGTTCTGTTAAATATAGTGCTGCTGTGTATATAATTTGTGTACTGTAATTTATGTGAAACAGTCCAGTATGCACATAGGACTAGGCAGCCAATTCAAACAGTCCTTATTAGAAAACACTTACCTGACTCTCTGGAATGCTCACTTCTGATTGGTTAGTCGTGACATTGAGTGGAAGGGCTAGGTCATACATAGAATATTAGCGATATTATCACAATATTTTGCTGACGTTTTAGGGAATATTGTGAATTTCGTGATAATGTTAAAAGTTTAGCTTATATAGACATTAAGCCAATTTCACTCCCCTTGAAAAGCAGCTGATAGGTTGCTGTTTTTAAATGCTCCCGTTATTATTTTTGAAAAGCAGCTGATAGGTTGCTGTTTTTAAATGCTCCCGTTATTATTTTTATGAACATTCTGTGAAGAGCGGCAAAGATTTATAAGCATAGTATGAGCATAGTAGCCAATCATGTCTGTTGAGCGCATTAACGTAATGATGAATCAGACGTGTTTGTTCTTCAGAATCCTGCTCAAAACGTGAGTTTTTGTTTAATGTGACCTCATAGAATGAGTGCTCATGAATCCTTTCATTACAACCAACAAAGTGTAAAGCTGATGTAAATGTGAGATATGCAGTGTAGACTGTTTTTTTGTTTATAAGGGCAGCAACATTGCGGAACTCAGTGCGCTTTGCAAGTAATTGACAGCTTAGGTGATTATAGAGGGAGCATTCTTTGCTCACTTTTGGTATATAACAATTTGAAGAAAAGTTTTGTTTTTAATGCTGCTAACTACATGCTGAAAAGTTTTGGGAGTGACAGACGAATTTAAATGCAGAACTGAATCTTAAAGTGCAGTGATTGACAGTGAAAACCATAGCAATGGAAAAGACAAAAAATATTTGTTCTTTGTTCTTCATTTTATTACTAACTTTTCACTTGACCTTTTTAATGTTTATTTGACTGAAAATTATTTGAAGGATACATACTATTATTAGCATATATAATGAACTAGTTACATTTTATATTTTTTATTTTGAAATGGTAAAATAGTTCCAAAAGTTTTTTCTATGGTACAGAAATAGGTACAGAGAACCGTGAAATTTTACTTGCATTGGTACCGACCAGGGCTTGACATTAAATGTTTTGCTCCCCAGTCACTGTGGCTAGTGTTTTTCCAAAGTTACTAGCCACTCTGTTTTCTCTGGCCACAATGTTGATATCGATACCATAGGGAACAACTGCCATATAGATATTTTTAATATTATCTCATAAATTGGCAGCTAGTATATTAGGCTGCTGTCACTTTAAGACCTGACACACCGATCCATTATACTGTTACACATGACTTTTCTTTCTCAACTCTGTTTACATTTACTTAAAACATAACTGACTGTAATACTCGCTAGGCATGCAAGATATTCACAAAAATGGGATATTGCGATATCGATAATGAATATTGCGATATCGATATTAATTTCAATATTTTTAAACCTATGTAAAATTACAAAAGTTACGGAAAACGCATCAAAATAGATTCATAACAAATAAAACAAGTTCTTACAACACAAGGTTTATTTCAACTGACAGTCATTAGACTGGTACAACATGAATAAATAATAATCATGTCTGGTTGTACAGTAGGGATGCAACAATACAGTTAGTCCACGGTTCAATACAGACCTCGGTTTTTAACCACGTTTTTGGTTCGGTTCGGTTCTGATGGCTTGTCACATTAGTTTTTCGCTATTCTATTCTTAGCCGACAGGAACAGAAAGAGTTATTATTATTTTTATTATAAATATTTTTTTTTTATTGCAATACTCTTTTTTTATTTTACTTAAAAGACTTGGAAAAACCTTACTTAAAAAAACCTTGTACACATTCCTAGTGTATAGTATAATATAAAATAAATATATATAAAGATTTACAGTGGCAGCTCAGAGCAGTACAGCATGAAAGTGTATGAATAAATGTAAAATTAAAGAGAGTTCACTCAAAAATGAAAATTCTGTCATCAATTACTGGCGCTCAAGTTGTTTTAAACCTGAATAAAGTTCTTTCTTCTGTTGGACATAAAATATATTTTGAAGAATGTTGGAAACCAACAGTTGCTGGTCCCCATTGTAGGAAATAATAATATGGATGTCAATGGCTACCATCAACTGTCTGGTATTCAACTGTCTGTGTTCAACAGAAGAAATTAATACAGGTTTGAACAACATTAGAGTGAGTAAATAATGACATTATTTTAGAGGTGAACTGTCCCTTTAAGGACAAGCGGCAGCAGCGTGGTCACTAGGCTGCGCTGCTGTCAATGTAAACCTCTACACATCTAATATACAGACACACGCAATTTTACTTTCACTTTAGACATAACTGACTGTGTTTATGTTAACCTTGTGTGTATTTGACAGTATTAGCGCAATAAGACTACTTAGTCAAGTAATCACGTGTTTGAAAGGTTTTTATTGCGCGCGCTCAGCGCATGTTAAAGGTCCTGTTCTTCGTGATCCCATTTTTCAAACTTTAGTTAGTGTGTAATGTTGCTGTTAGAGCATAAATAATACCTGTAAAATTATAAAGCTCAAAGTTCAATGCCAGGCGAGATATTTTATTTAATAGAAGTTCCCTTTCAAAGCCTACAGTGAACAGCCGGTTTGGACTACATCCCTGTATATACTGCTTTAATGACGTCAGTAGAACAGTTTGTTGACAAACCTCCGCCCACAAGAATACGCAAAAAAGGGGGCGTGGTCTTGTTGCTCTCCCACGTGGAGAAGAGGAAGTGTTGCGTTCGTAGCAGTCTATGGTTCGTAGAGTGTGTTTGTCGCCTTGTTGCTCTCCCACTTGGAGAAGAGGAAGTGTTGCGTTCGTAGCAGTCTATGGTTCGTAGAGTGTGTTTGTCGCCATGTCGTTGAGACGCTGTTATTTTCATCCCGGAGTCAAATCACCTTTGTGGCTCAAATTGATACGGTAAAATAGACATGTTTACAATAACATTGAGCGCATGCATCTCCCCGTCATGGTAAGAGGCGTGACCTTTCCGGGCAACGTGCGCTAAGCTGCTGTCGAATCACAACACGGGAACCGCTGGCACAATCAGAACTCGTTACGTATTTCTAAAGGAGTGACTTTTTAATTATCGCGAAACTTACGATATAATATCGGGCAAAGTGATATCGCGATAAAGATATTGAATCGATATATCGTGCACCCCTAATACTCGCCAAGACCGGCATTTTGACATTATTTTGCATGTACTGTTTAAGTGTAATAAGGCAGCGAAAATTAACTTAAGATGGCTTTATGTGCGCACACTTTGTCTGTAAGCACAAAATCTGCCGGAATGAAATTATGCGCAGTCCCACGCCAAAATTCAAGCCCTGTAACACCATCCATATTCGTCCGGATCAAATGAAACGAGTGAGTGAGGTGAGGCGGGTTTGTGTATCCAACCCGCTGTTGGAGAGATGAGAAAGCGAGATGTATCTATTCTTCAGAAAAATTAGTATTGAAAGCATTTCATTATCAAAATCTATATTTTTGACAACACTACAATGCATGTAGTTTATTATTTCAGATGCATTTTTAAAAGACTACAATTGAAACATGTATATATTATATACAATTCAAGTCCATTGCTGAAATCCACCAGCAGGTTGGTGGGAGTTAATGTCAAGTCCTGGTACTGACTACTGAAATTTTGGTGTTGTGACAACACTACATGTGACCCAAGTTGAACGTAATGCTAATGTTCAGTGATAAAGAAACTCTTCATTTAATAACGTTCTGTGACTCCAACATACAATTTCACTATAGAGCAGGGTCCCTTATTCCCCTCTTGAGATCATTTTGTAACAGTTTTGACTTATTAATTTACATATTACTTTAATTGTGAGTAAATTGTATGATTTTATGGATATTGATTATTTTGGAGTTTGTCTTGGTTCAAGTTTTATTACTGAATTGATGTTTTTTTGCCTTTTGGGTTTGTTTGTTCCTCAAGGCTCGCTATATTTCGTTTGTTAATTTTCAAGAGTTGCTTTTTGCCTCAGGATTGATTCTTTCATTTTAGTTTTTCATTTGGTTTAATAGTTTGCATGCCTTCCCCTTATGTGTTTTTCACATTATCACTTGGCCAGCTTTATTACAGAAAACAAAACTCACAGAAAAATTTTGTCCTTTTCTTGTAACCATTTTCTGGAAAAAGTTTACTGAAACGGTTTCTGATTACGCCTATGGCTGCCAAATGGATCTCTGGTGGTCTGATAAGCTTTTTCTCATAGAGAGACCGTAATTGAGCTATACCGCTGTTCAAAGATACCAATGTTGTTGCTTCTAAAAAGAGAAAAAGAATAATAATAAAAAAAAAACAAAGACATCTTTGACTTTCTTTTGCTGAGAGTACTTTAAGCTTGTTAAATGTGAATCAGGCTAGCCAGGTTTATATAGATGGCTCCGTGCAAGCCTGCGGTTCCTCTGAGATTCATTAAATGATAATGGACTGATAGGAATGTTCAGACTTTGTCTTTTGGAGCCGTGTTGTTGGGGTTATCTAGGTTACCCTGTGCCAGGTTATCCAGCTTTTGAGAGTGCAATGGCAACAAAGACTCTCTTAAAAAGTCTCTCTCTCTCTCTCTCTCTCTCTCTCTCCTCTCTCTCTCTCTCTCTCTCTCTCTCTCTCTCTCTCTCTCTCTCTCTCTCTCTCTCTCTCTCTCTCTCTCTCTCTCTCTCTCTCTCTCTCTCTCTCTCTCTCTATCTCTCTCTATCTCTCTCTCTCTCTCTCTCTCTCTCTCTCTCTCTCTCTGTCCCTCTGTCCCTTTCACTCGCCATGGAAGTCTGGATTTAGACTATACCGGGTGCTGCAGTTTTTTTCATGGTGTTTTGAAGTACTGTAATAATGCTTTCCAGTCAGAGTTTTATGTTTCACTTGGATTATTCAAAGACTAATGTGTTTTGAGACTAAATCTGCAGAGGCTCCCCTTACGGCTGTGTTATAAATGCCTTACCCTTTCACGTCACCTTCATTTTAAAGAAATTAATGTCGGGCTGGTATTTTAAGGCTCACATAGTTCTCTTTATTAGTTCTGTGGTGCTATACAAATGAAAATGTCAGTCGTATAAAACAGTAACCCTTATTGAAAGAATGAAGACAGGTGTGGGACATTAAATCCCACTGAGATATTGAGTCTTATTGTTCAGAAGTCCTGTTTTTTTTCTGAGCTGGGTGAGGACAAAAGCCATTGTTCATTTTGAGTAGGTTGTGATACCTTTATAACATTGTTTTTTTTCCTTTCTTAGCTGAACTGCGGCAAGCCATTGTGGCCATGATGAACAGGAAAGATGAACTCACTGAGCAGAACACGTAAGAATTTCTTTACCTTCTTCGCTGATTGCACCTTTTGCTCGTTAATGAAACACGAATGGATTTGTGTGGAAATCTGTTATTAAAACTATTCTTTTGGGTGGGAATGGCTCTAATAATTTTCAGAAATGTTTTTCTTTAAAATTATGATTTTGGCCTGTTGCACCTTGATGTTGACTTTCTTAACTGTATCCAAATTAAAATTATACTATATTTTTTATATAATCTATAGAATTGACATATCGGTTACACTTTACAATAAGGTTTCATTTGTTAACATTAGTTAACTACATGAACTAATGATAAACAGTACTTATACAGCATTTATTAATCTTAATTTCTACATTAACACATTATTCAAATCAAAATCAAAAGTTGTATTTGTTGATATTAGTTAATGCACTGTGAACTAACATGAACAAACAATGAATAATTGTATTTTATTAACTAACATCATTGTTACTCAAGTGTTACTCCTATGGCAATTTAAGTTTGTTTGATTTTTATAATTAGTTGATTGATTTTAATAGTTTGTTATAGTAATAGTATGTTATGTGTATTGTAAAGTAATAATCAAATACAATACTGTTAAAATTGGGTCAATAAATTAATATTTATTTAAAGAGCCCCTATTATGGATTTTCATGTACCTTTCATGTAAAGTGTAGCATAGTTCTAAGTGAATGAAAACATCCTGCAAAGTTTTAAATCTTAAAGTGCACCGTATATAAAGTTATTGTCTCTCAAAAGAAAGAGTCGACTCTGTTTTTTAAACGAATCGCAAGCCGTTTCGTTGTGACGTCAAGACGAAACATTAGTATATTGCCCATCCACTTATTGCGTGCGCAGACACCAGGGAAAACTTGAAATATCTCAAACACTGCAGCGGATACAGGATAGCATAATGTCGAGAAGACGCTGTGCTCTACAGTGTGTTTATTGTGTAAGTATCTGGCTAACCAGCTAACTCACGTTATTACTGTCATTACTGTAAAGACTACTATAAATCAGCTGTGGGCTGCAGTATTGCCTAAAACTGTGTCTATTAATCCAGATTGTCTGTCATTCTTACTACTTTGAGTAAAGATAAAGGATGGAGCAAACTTTAATGTTAACTTGCATCAGTCATTCACGTTAGTGCTTGGCTAACGTATGCGCAATTATTGATACAGTTCCAACATGTGCACCGCAATAAATGTGTGTACACACACACACACACACACACACCTAGCATCACTGAGAAACGTCCTGCTCAAGGTTCGGGTTGAATAACTGGTTCTTCCATTGTTTCATCATCAGAATTGTGCTGGGATTGATGTAAAATCAACGTCATCATTACTGTCTTTACAGTGTGTAAGGTAAGGTCAGTTATGGTAATGGGCGTTTAGAAACCGCTGTACCCGGTAGACCAATCACAATGGACCATCTGACCAGAGCAGAGTAGGTTCACGGAAAGGAGGGATTTAGAGAGACGAATTCATCCATTGAGTCGTTTGAGAATCATTGAACACTGTGGTGATGTGAAATGTATATTATGAGAAAATGAAAGTGTTTTTTGACCTTTGATGCATGTAAACCTTTTGTTGGAGATCTCCAACTTAGGAATTAGGAAACTTTAGCATAATAGGGGCACTTTAAGCAAGGATGGATTGAATTGATCAAAAATTATGACTGAAATATTTTTTAACATAATACAATCTTTATTATTTTAAAACACTTACTGTTCTTTTGAACATTCTATTCATCAAAGACTACATCAATCCTGAAAAAAATGCATCACAAAATGCATGCAACATTAAGCAGCACAACTGTTTTCTTGTAATAATAATTTGTAATAATGTATAAATCATAATAATAGTTTTCTTTCAGAAACATTATCGACCCCAAATATTTGAACGGGATTCATCCAGCATTGGTTTCAGCAGTGCTTCCCAACCGGGGTGCCTGCCTTCTGACGAGAGCAGGGGTGCCGTGTAAAAGTTCTTCAAATAAATTTTTTTTTTTCTTCAAATTTTTCCATTCATTCTCTCTTTGTAAACTTTGTTCAATGCATGCTGCCGGATGTTCGAATATGACCAGTCATTTTCGCCGTCATCACCCGGGTGTAGTGCCAGAAGACGCGAATGAGAGGTCGCACGCTCTGTGTGAAAATTTGTCTCTGTGTACTCATCCTAAAGCGCGCACACGTCTCACAATGCGCCAATATTGAGTTCTCTTTCAAGTCTTGCTTTTGAACGGACAAACTCACACAAAAAGTATGTCAAAATGTCCATCTTGATGAGTATTCTAGCAGACATTGTCTGTATATGCCTTAAGTAAACTTTATACAGTCAAAAAAACGACGCATATCCGTGCATTAGGTCTTAAAGGGGCAGTAGCCTTGGAATTGAATAGCTTTTGTAAGTTTAATAGGATTAATCTTTAATTTATACACTCAAATATGCATTGTTATTTTACATTTGATCAATTTCTGTACCTGAAAACTAATGTTAGACGTACCTGAAAAACCTGAAAAGCATAGTTTATTTTATTAATATCTTTGCTCAATAGTATTTATTTGTGCTGCTGCTTGTATTTAAATTATTTGTTCTTATTTTTTGCTTTCTTTTTATTTGACAGTAGTCCTTTTTTCCCTGAACATAGCAAATACATAACCGTACCGAAACCGTGAACCTAAAACCGTGATACAGACCGAACCAAGAGCAATCTTTACCGTTACACCCCTAGCGTAACGTATGCGAGGGGGTGCCACAAAATGGAGAACATTTTCAAAGGGTGCCATGACTGAAAAAAGGTTGGGAAACACTGAGTTACAGTATTGCAAAAATTGAAAACTGCATATAAAATAAATAGAAAATAACTCACTGACATTATAAACTAAATATATATTATTGAGATTGGTGAGATTTAAGTGTCCTCCACTCACTGACCCTTTGTTAAAAAAATTATTTAAGTTTCAGAGAGTATCAGGCCTTATTTTGTAACCAATTTGTGAAAAGTGCCATGATGCGCATAGTCAATAATGTGCAGCTGGGTAATTATCCTGTGCACTGGTAGTCATTAAAGACAGCTAAGGAAAAGTGGGTCAGATGTGTGTGTGTGTGTGTGTCTTAATGATGTTAAACTCTTTGGCACAGGTCTCTGCGCAGTCTCCTGGATGGAGAGATGGAGCACTCTGCTGGGCTCAGGCAGGAGGTGGACAGCTTGAAGAAGAGACTGGCTGAGCTAGAGGAGAGACATGCAGCCAAAGTCCAAGCTCTCATGAGGTAATTTCACTAGAGACTAGGGCTGTAACGATTTGACCAAAAATAAAAACCTTGATTAATTGAACATTTGACCTCGATTATGATGAATGAACGATTATTTGGCTTTTTTTTTTTTTTTTTGCCCTCATAAGGTTTTTGAGTAAGTTCACTGATAAGATTTGTACTGTAAATATTTTCTACTATTAAAGGTGGAATTTTTTTTTCTAATGAAAAAGTGCATTGTGATTTTAAAATACTTGAAAGAAACGGTTCACTTTCAGCAGTTATTGTCTATGGAGCAGATTTCTGTTTGTTGTACATCAGATACAGATAAATTAACACTGTAGGCCTACATTACATTTATTTGAATGCATTATTGAGAGAGTGATTGTGTGTGTGAATTACTCTTACTGTCTCTATTCATTATGAAGCTGTGGTTTGTACTTCAAAGGTATTAAAATGTATGTGTAATGGGGCTCTACTGGTTATGAAAATTAGTCACCAATATGGGGTGTCTAGTCAGGACACGGAAGGCAGGGATATTCATTGAAGGGTTTAATATATATCATTTGAAATACAGATGCACAGGCACTATTCTCTTTGGTGCTTTACAGTGTAAGTATGGTTCTAAAGGAAAGGAATAAACATAGATATTAACTATCATAAGCACAATTGAAGCTAATAACTCTCCTTAGCTACTTAAATAAACAGTGCTAAACATGTCCTGAAATGTAAACTACAATAAGAATAGCATACAAGCTACACATACAGTACAACAGAGATAAAGGCTGTCACTGACTGTAAACTCAACCATAAATTACTTATATTAACTTATCTATATATGTGATATAATTATAACTTACTTGTGGTCACTGACGCACACGAACACAACCTGAAGCTTAACTTATAAAGTGAAACTAAACTGACGGCCGTTCTCTGCAAGCCAGGACATGTCGCAACATGTCGGAAAGGGGGCGTGGTCTGGGCGAACACTCGCTGTACATGCTCCGTACCGATTCACATCACTTGAGCCTTTTGCACAGCCGCCCCATAATTCACGATGTGAATTATCTTCTAGAAAGGCTCAACTATCCACCGGAACTGTTGTCGAGGCATCATCCGGGATGGCCGGCAGCTCAATGAGCTTGGCCACTGGTCTGGTGTAGGTCCTCTTGTCCACCTGCACCTCAGCAGTCCTAACTTTACCATCAACACTCCTAATGGTCTTGGTGACCCGTCCCACGGGCCACAACGCACGAGGTAACCTTTGGTCAATTACCATCACCACTGTACCAACAGTGAGGTTCTCTGTATCCTTTACCCATTTCTGCCTTGACTGCAAGAAAGGTAAGTAGTTCCGTATGAAATGGGTCCAAAACTGGTCAGCTAACACCTGACTGTGCCGCCATCTTCTCCGACTGAGAATCTCAGACTCAGGGTACACCACTTGAGGAAGTGAAGAGTCGGGCCGCCCCATGAGGAGGTAGTTAGGGGTTACGGGATCCGCATCGGCTACATCTGTTGACACATAGCCCAGTGGCTTGGAGTTGAGGATTCCCTCTACCTCAATCAGAACTGTCTGCAAGACTTCTTCGGTCACTGTCTGTGCTCCAAGAGTAACGTAGAGTGCAGCCTTAATGGATCTGACTTCCCGCTCCCAGGCTCCACCAAAGTGAGGTGCATTTGGTGGGTTGAACTGGAAACGGATCTGGTGCTTAGACAACTTGGTCTGCAGCTCTTTGCACATGACCTCAAAACTTGCTTTGAGCTCACGCTCCCCTCCACGGAAGTTGGTCCCACAGTCAGAGAGAAGCTCGAAGGGAGTTCCCCGTCTAGCTATGAACCTTCTGAGTGACATAAGGAACGAGTCGGTATCCATGTTGGGCAGCACATCCAAGTGAATGCACCTGGTGGTCATACACTTAAAAACTATTCCCCATCTCTTTTCGGTACTCCGACCTCGCTTGACCTGGAACGGGCCAAAGCAATCTACTCCTGTTGAATAAAATGGAGGCTTCAGGAGGCGGAGGCGACAAGGGGGCAGATCTGCCATCTTGGGAATAACAGGCTTTGCTCTCCATTTCTGGCACTCCGGGCAGGATCTCTGATGACGACGCACAGCTTCGCGGCCTTGGAGGATCCAAAACTTGCGTCTGAGCTCTGCAAAGACCCTCTCAGATCCAGAATGGAGTAACTTGTTGTCATACTGTCGTATGATAAGTTTGGTAATATGGTGCTTAGGTTCTAGCACAATTGGGTGTACAACATCTTCTTCCAGACTGGTAGAACGGCGCAATCTACCACCTACTCGTATAAGGCCCCTAGAGATGTCGTACTCTGGAGCAAGTGACAAGAGCCGACTGCTGGATGGAAGTGCTTTCCCTGTTTTTAAGCACTTGACTTCGTCTGGAAAGCTATCATACTGTGCTCTCTGAAGGATTCGGAGTTCTGCTTCTGCATAGTCATCTGCACTGAGGGCGCTTGACTGGGAGGCCGCCCCATGCAGTGACCTAATCGTTGCTTCAAGGAGATCTTCAAAGGTAGAGTGGTCTTCAGCGGCTGGGATCTCTGAAGCAGTAATGACTGACATAATGCCACAGAACGCAGACCTCTTAACTTCTGTCTCATCTTGAACCTCCACGAAAGAAGTTGTGGCTGGCCAACTCTCACGTGGTAACCGAAGGAAGGCAGGACCTTGGCTGAATTGGTTCGGCTTGGCTAGGTTGGAGAGTGTCATCCCTCTGGTGATAGCGTCGGCAGGGTTATTCTGTGTGTCCACATACCTCCATGATCGGTGATCCGTCAGCTCCTGAATCTCAGATACCCGAGTCCCTACAAACACCTTGTATCTGCAGGACTCTGACTGTATCCAGGTAAGTACTGTGGTGGAGTCAGACCACAACACTGTGTCTCTCAACTGAAGGGTGAGCTCTCTCTGGATCATCTGGGCAAGCTGAGCTCCGGTAAGGGCAGCACAGAGCTCAAGGCGTGGTATTGACTGCTGTTTCTTCGGTGCCACTCTTGAGCGTGCCAGCACAAAGGCTACTTGGACTTGGCCATGAGGATCCTCACCTCGTAGGTAAGCAACTGACCCATAAGCAGACTCTGATGCATCACAAAAGACGTGAAGCTCGAGGGTGATGGCACTTACATCCACGGCCAGTGGGAAGTAACTCCGGGAGAGACTGACCATCGGGAGCTGAGGGAGCTCTTCTTCCCATTGTGTCTGACCATGTGGTGGGGCAGAAACCATGACTCCTCTGATGAGTCCGCCTCGCAGGGGTCAATCTTGGTGGCGTACCCAGCAATCTCCAGTTTCTTGATCTCCTCTTGGTAGGTAGATGCACGCAGTGGGTCTTGTACTAACCTCTTCTCTGTGTTTCGCAGGTTCTTCATCACAACTTCCTTTGAAACTTGCAGCTTGGGCATGTTTGGTACTCGTAGAAGGGGTGTAGCGTACCGATGCACTCCGTTTACCTCTACACGGATGGTCTCAGACTCTAAAAGGTCCACTGAGTACTTGTCCTGTCTGGATCTAGTCACCAATCTCTCACTTTTGAAAGGCAGTGTATCTAACTGCCACAACCGTTCAACTTGACTGAACAGCTCAACAGAAGGGGAGGAAACTGTGGTGAACAAGCACCGTGTGGAGGGAAGCTGTTGCTGTAGGTATTTTGCTGGACCCTGAAGTGTCCATCCGAGCTTAGTCTTGACTGCTGCAGGACCACCAGGGGGACCGAGATGCACTGGCTCAATCGGAACGATCAGATCAGCATTATCCGATCCAATCAGGAGGGTTGGTTGAGCTCCATCGATAGCTGGGATTGCCAGACCTCGTAGATGTCGATATCTTCTCTGGAGCTGGGTAACTGGGCAGCTGTACTGTGAGAGGCCTAGGTGTTCACCTGTGAATGCGCCTTGAATGGAGAACCTCTTTGTTGGTTGGGAAGCTGGAGTGATCGTAAAGGACACACGTGAGCCTGACAGTATCTTGATGTCTTGTCGGATAGTACGGAGTGTGAGGTCTTCTGCTTGGCCCTGTACTCCCAGGCGGCGTGCTGCAGACGAAAGCAGGATGGTTCTCTCAGAGCCATCGTCCAGCACTGCATACGTGTCGAGCACTTTATCCTGGTATTGCAAATTGACTCTTACAATCTTTAACAGCACATGGCTATCTCTATTTGGCTGATCCAGGTAGTGAGTCTCTGCTGCCGATGTGATGGTGGGCTCGTTCTCACTCCTCTGGTTGACCTCGTGAAGAATGGAAAGGTGTTTCGACTTACAAAGGCGACACGGCTTCTTGAGGTCACAGGCAGAGGCTAGGTGAGATCGTCCGCATCTCCAGCACCTTCTCTTGACTTTAATCCAGTCCACCATCTCTGCTTTAGTAAGCTTAGCGAAACTCTCACATTGGCTGAGGTAGTGTTCTGCCTCGCAGTAAGGGCAATATATCTTACCCTTCCCTTGGATTCGGTTAGAATGAGCTGCTTGGGAGGGTGTGTCGAATGGATGGTTACTGGAACTACCTGTCCCATGCATAACAGTAGTAATCTTAACCTTGGATTTCTGCTGCTTGAATTCTCTCTTATCCTTCTCACTGTGAGCTTGAAGTGAAGGCTCAATGTCCAGGCATCTGACCTCTGCCTTCAGCCACTCTGAAAAGTCAGTGAGCGTTAGCTTCAGTTTATCCGGGTCCTTCCTATACTGTTGACGACGAAATCTGTCTTGCTGGTGTTTGGGGAGCCTGCTTAGAAGGCGCTTCACGTTGGATCCGCAGTGGAGTTCCTCATGGCCTTCGCCTCTGAGAGCTTTCAGCATCCCAACAAGCGACTGCACTCTGATGGAGAACTCATCAAGAGCTCTATCATCACGGATGGGGGGTAGGCATTCCATGTCCTCTATCTCCTTCAGCACAAACTGATATGGTCGTCCATAGCGTTCATCCAGTGATTTTAGAGCTTCAGAGTAGGGCATATTAGATTCTGCATGAGCTAGCACAAGGCGATGTGCAGGTGGCACCTTGACATGCTTCAGCAAGATGGCATACTTGTAATGCTCGGACTGAGAAGGATGAAGGAGTGTGCTAAGGGAAAGGCGTAGCTCCACATATTGAGCTCTATCCTCCTTGTTGAAGTCAGGAAATGTTGGGCCTTCTATATTGGGGGGTACATGCTGATACCCGTAGGAGGGATAATGGGCCAACATGGCTGGGTTCCCTTGGTAGAAGGATTGGGGTACATAAGGAGGCTGATGTATGGACTGGTGCACAGGTGAAGGCATAATCTGATCGAGAGCTGGATTTACATGTAGCGATCTGGGAGGGGCAACATGTGGAAGATAGATTTGAGGCTCAGGTAGCACCAGATGTGTATTTCCCAACTGAGATTCCCTAACTTTCTCATGTTGGTTGCCGAGTGTGGCTGCGTTGGGCTTAAAAATACCTGATATGGGGTAGGATGAGAGTGAGCCATATGATGAGGCACCTGCTGACTGCTGTAGGCCCTGGGATGGCCCTTTGTGTGGTTCATGTTCAGTATCTTGCTTGATAGCTTGAACATCATAGCGTGGATCGAGCGTGTGCGGAGGGGGTTGAATGACTCGGCTGAGAGGTGGAGGAAGTGTCATTTGTTCTAGCTGGTGGGTTAACTCTGCAGCTACACTTGGGTGATCCTCAGTTCTGTGGTGGTGAGGAGGAGTAAGGACTGGGAAAGGCTGTGGTTCACCTCCTCTGTCTGTATAGAGTTGGCGTACAGGGGTCTGATGCCGTGATGACCTCCTTGACCACTGAGCTGAGGTCTGAGGGGAATGGTGCTGCAGGAAAAGCTCCAGAAGCTCTGTTTGTTTCTTGGCCGTTTCACTCTGTTGCCGCGCTGTCTCCAAAGCCTGATGAACAATGGCTTCATTTGCAGTCTGCATTGGTGGCATTGAGGATATGCTTTTAGCAGGACTGAGTAGCTCCCTCTCCTCTTCGTGCCTGTGCATCTGTGCTAAGCTATTCTGATCTGTATATTCAACTAAAAAATCATCCAGATATCTTGGGCGTTGCACTGAGCGTTTGGGGCGCACAGGTGAAACAGGTAGGCTGATTCCTTCCTTTCTGGTTGCCATATCATTGACTCTATCCGGCTCGAAGGACCATAAATTGTAATGGGGCTCTACTGGTTATGAAAATTAGTCACCAATATGGGGTGTCTAGTCAGGACACGGAAGGCAGGGATATTCATTGAAGGGTTTAATATATATCATTTGAAATACAGATGCACAGGCACTATTCTCTTTGGTGCTTTACAGTGTAAGTATGGTTCTAAAGGAAAGGAATAAACATAGATATTAACTATCATAAGCACAATTGAAGCTAATAACTCTCCTTAGCTACTTAAATAAACAGTGCTAAACATGTCCTGAAATGTAAACTACAATAAGAATAGCATACAAGCTACACATACAGTACAACAGAGATAAAGGCTGTCACTGACTGTAAACTCAACCATAAATTACTTATATTAACTTATCTATATATGTGATATAATTATAACTTACTTGTGGTCACTGACGCACACGAACACAACCTGAAGCTTAACTTATAAAGTGAAACTAAACTGACGGCCGTTCTCTGCAAGCCAGGACATGTCGCAACATGTCGGAAAGGGGGCGTGGTCTGGGCGAACACTCGCTGTACATGCTCCGTACCGATTCACATCACTTGAGCCTTTTGCACAGTATGCCTATAACGGAGTTTCTAAGCTACTTTAGTGACTTTACTTTAGTCACAGCTTCTGTCTGAGTTTTCGTTTGTCAAAATATATCAGGCATTAGTTCAACATAATACACATCTGATGGTCGAAACTCGCTTTAATGTTCAAACTGGCAGGGCTTAAACCACATACAAATGACAAAGCTTTGTGAGGACGCAGGTGAAAGAGGTCTGCCTTCAGGGCGCGCGCGTTTTCAGAGACGCGACACGGCTCGGCTCTGTGTCACTGAAAAAAGCTAAGCACTGAACGGAGAAGTTTTCCGTATTGTTGTTTTTGAATAGTTAACAGTCGCTTTAAATGTTGAAGCTGGCAAGCCTTTAAACGCATTTACTTGACAAACTTTATGAGCACGAAAGTGAAAGCAGCTTTGGGGCTTGCGCGCGCCGTCTGTGTGTGTGTGTTTGTGTGTGTGTCAGCGCGTAGGCTATAAGAACAGCAATTAACTGACCTGTATAAACTGTGTAAAACATGCAGTTACTATAGTGATTCTGGGTATCTATAAACACCGATAACTGCTCCTGCATCTCTCTGAGTGCCTTCAAACTGCACTTGATGTGACTGACGGGGCGTGAAAACCGAAATAACCGACATGGGAAAAATACGTCGGTTAGAGGTTCTGAATGTCGGTTTCGGTTATTTTTCGATTAATCGTACAGCCCTACTAGAGACTAACCAAAACAAGGTCTCACATAGGCAGACTATCAGCCTAAAGTCTAGTCCACTTTACATTTTAATCTTGCTAAATACCACCTACTTAGACAGAAAGCAGCTATCTGACATGAAGCACTGTTTATTTCCCCCCCTGTAGTTTAGGGGTGAGAAAATCGGTAATTAGTGATACCACAGTTTTCATCTTACTAACTTGGTACTTGAAACAAAAATAATAATTTGATACCACAAATTTTACAGGCGTTGAGGTTGCCAAACAACAATATTTGTGGACATAAGTAACTTTATCTAGATTTTTGTATGTTCAATTGCTGGTTTCCCAGAGATGTACCATGATCCTGAAGAGAGATCCACCAATTAGAGGAGTTTCAAGCGAAAAATGTAAGCGCAGTGTTATGAAGACTAGACGGTAACATTAGATGGCTAATGTTAGCATTAATTAACATGAAATGTTGTGTTAGAGCATTAAGGTTGGCTGTGTTTTCAGAAAAAAACATTAAAACGATTAATAACCTCTAGCTGATTCTAATACACTATCTTTCAAAAGTTTGTGTTTAAAATGTTTAATGTTTTTTGAAAGTGGTCTCTTATGCACATCGACATTTTATTTGAACAAAAATACAGTAAAAACAGTAATATTATGAAATGTTATTAAAATTTAAAATAACTTGTATTTTAATACATTTAAATTTTGTATTTATTTCTGTGATGGCAAAGCTGAATTTTCATCAGCCATTACTCCAGTCTTCAGTGTCACTTGATCCTTCAGAAATCTGATTTGCTGTTCAAGAAACATTTCTTATTATTATAAATGTTGAAAACAGTTCATAACTATTACTGTTAATACATGAAACCATGATTTTTCAGGATTTGATCAATTCAATGCACCCCTCCTTATTGAATACAATTATTAATTATTGATATATAATTATGTATATGTATGTATATGTATATGTATGTATGTATATATATATGTATATATTTTTATATATGTGTATATATTACCCCAAACTTTTGAACAGTAATGTACATAATTTGTAGTCCTTGAGTAGTTCACTCAGTCTTTTATAATTATAAAGTCTTTACCTTTTTAAAACTTTTCAAATACTTTCTTCGTTGCCAAATCAAATGTGGAGATGAATCTTGTGGATTTATTTGGTTTTATAGTCTTAAGGCTTATAACTCTTCATTGAAGAATTTTCTTAAGCACCTATGGAGAAAATCAATAAGAAAAATACATAAAAGCTCTGCGGCTGAGACTAACTAAAGAATGAGATGCGTTAACATTGTTACAGTTATCCTCAAAGTCATCAGAAACCTTCAAGTGTTTCATGTATTAATTCACTTCAAGTATGAGCAACAAATTTATTGCAATTGCTTAAAGGATTAGTTCACTTTAAATTGAAAATTACTCCATGATTTACTCACCCTCAAGTCATCCTAGGTGTATATGACTTTCTTCTTTCTGATGAACACACTCAGAGTTATATTAATAAATATCCTGAAGCTTTCACGCTTAATAATAATGGCAGTGAACAGGGCTCACGAGTTTGAAGCTCAAAAAAGTGCATCCATCCATTGGATGGGGTTAATAAAAGTCTTTTGAAGCAAATCAGTGGGGTTTTGTAAGAAAAATATCCATATTTAAAACTTTATAAAGTAAAATATCTAGCTGTCGCCAGACCACCTTCCGTATTCAACTCACGCAGAAAGTGTAACGGCTTTAGCAGTTCAAAACGCTTGCGCTAGACCCTATTCATACGTCACACCAGTTACACTTTTTAAGTTCAATACAGAAGACGGTCTGGTGGAAACTAGATATTTTTCTTTATAAAATTTTAAATATTGATATTTTTCTTACAAACGATTGTGTGGAGTACGTTTATGATGGATGCATACAATTTTTAGCTTCAAACTCGATGGACCCCGTCACTGCCATTATACAGCATGGAAGTGTCAGGATATTTATTACAGTTTTTCTCATTCGCTTTGTTACATTTCTCAGATCATCATTGTGTCACTTTTGCACATCAAAAAAGCTTTTTCTCATTTCTTTGAACAAGTTGCAAATGCTTTGGTACATCCATGCAAATTATTATGTACAATTCTCTGGTGTTTTCTTCATCATCAATTGCTTCTGTCATGTTGACCAAAAGGTATTATAATGGGTCTCTGTTGAAAAGTCTCACCCCCACAACATTTAGGCATTAGTTCATAGCATAAGTCTTTACATGCAAAATGGTTGAACAAGTTGTCATATGTCAAGCATATTTCTAAACATTTCCATTATACTTTTTGGACCCACTTTATTTTAGGTGGCCTTAACTACTATGCACTTACATTTAAATTAATAATTTGATACAATGCACTTATTGTGTACATACGGTACATGTTTTTACATTGTACTTACATTTAAAAAATTACCTGCATGTAATTACATCTGTAATTAATTTCTGTAATTACATTTATAATTTCACTGTTGTCACTTCCCTTACACCAAACCCTACCCTTAAACTTACCCATACCACCACACCTGTCCCTAACTTTACCCGTATCCCACCTCAATATCAGCTAAAGTGTTTTGCAAAACAATATGAACACAATAAGTACATTGTACTTATTGTATGATGTAAGTAAATAGTAGTTAAGGCCACCTAATATAAAGTGGGGCCGACTTTTTTTCTGAAGATATTTGTTGTGATGTGGATGAGAATTTGTGGCCCAACAGACAGGAATGTCAGGAGGTGTAGGAAGACTGCACTGTAATTCCTACAGCACTGCATGTACAGTTTTCCCTAAGGAGATTGTCCTATGTTCACATTTCTACTTTAGTTTTTTTTTCTTTGTGCTATGCAGTGCTGTCTTTTCCTTTTCTGTATCGCAATGACATGGTCTGTCAACAAATTACAGTACAAACAGAATCTTTTCCAGTTTCTTGCAATCAAACTTCCACATACACGAAGGTCTACAATTTACAATAATTATCATCAAACTTTAGCCATAATTTACATCAGAACATCCCTTCAGAGTACGCTGTTATATTGACAACATGACTAAGCAATTTGACTGTCTTATCCGCACACAATGACACAAGGTCATTCTGATGGCACTGACATGTTCATTGACACAGATATTTAGTTTTGAGAGATGAACTAAGGATTTTGAGCAAGAGACTGGCTTTTGCCGGTAATCTATGGTGTTTTGCTGTTTGTATGAATTGTTTTGAGAAATGCACTTGCTGTTTTGCAAATGTCAAGGATGATTCGAGAAATGTACCAAAGCGACTGAGAAAAACTGTAATATAACTCAGATTGCGTTCATCAGAAAGAAAAAAAGTCATATACACCTAGGATGGCTGGAGGGTGAGTAAATCATGGGTTAATATTAATTTTAAAGTGAACTAATCCTTAAAGTAAAGCATGGTTTTCTAACAAAAGTCTTTTCCGTTTCTTCCTGTCTTGGAGTCTTGCAAACTGAAAAGTTGAGATTCCAGTCAGTTTTTCTGACTGAAACCTAATCTGTCCCAGTCGATAGCGACTAAAAATAAGGTGTGGAAATGCTCGGTACGGCTGTGCGCTCAGAGGAAGCACCTGTGAGCCGTGCTCTTGGGCTTAGCTCCATTGATTCATCCTGGCTCAGTGGTCAGTATTTAAGAAGCGGGATCCATGCAGCAAGAGGCCAAAACACTCTCACACTCCTGTCAACACAAACCTCTCCCACGCCATCACATCCAGGTTTAACCAGACGAGCAGAAACAGACGAAGGGATGGTCATGGCAGCGTCTGACAGTCAGAATAATACTTTACCGAACACTGCGGAGCTGCCAGGGTTTTTGTCTTCCTGAAGTGCTGCTGGATTATTGGAAGAGACATCTTGCTTTTGTGAGCATTTCATCAGCTCTAATGTAGTGGTTCCTCAGGGGGATAATGTGGGGAGTGAATGAACAAATTAATTTAGCTCAGTAGGAGGACAGCGGCCGAGAGCAGGAGGCAGGCTTGTCAGTATGACGCTGTGTCAAAGAGAGTATTATGGGGGAGAAAACCACACTCCGTATCATGCTGGTGACATCTGCACCGTGCCTGGATGGTGCATCCCTCCACTTGCTTTTCATCAGCCTGTTTAGGCAAACTGACGCTGAGTTGGCCTTGTTTACAAGTCAATTGAGTAATGTATCTGAAAGCACCCGCTGCCTGCCGACCCTTTCGCATTTAGTCTACGCGTCACTTTGAGACTGCACTCTTTTGATTCACATTGAAATGTATTTGACCTCCATTGTGGCTGTAATCACCACATTCTTTGTAACACTTAAGATAGCAGCAGCTGCTGCATAATGCCGGTTCTGTGTTTGACATTTTATTTACCTGTAGCCTTAGGGAGATGGAAATGGGTTTTGTGAAGGGCATCTAGACGGCTGTCATGCATAGTCATGTCCATGCCCTTTTTTACATTTGCAGTGCTGAAGGAAAATCTGTAGAATTCTGCAAAATATATTTTATGCATTCAACATGTTTGATAGAAGTTTTTGAGGCACCACGTACCTCTAGAACAGGGATTCCCAACCTTTTTTTTTGTGTCAGCCGAACACTTGAAGTAAATATTCCTTCCTGAGATTTTAAGTTAATACATCAATAATTTAACAACACATTCACGGTTCAACATCTTCATGATTATGGTCACATGACATGCAGGTAAACCATAAAAATAGTTCTTCATCTTGAGAAAGGGGTTTATTTTAAGGCAGCGGCTATTTGCACTAAGTGTTGATAGCAACTAGATTCTATTTACACTCAGTGAAAATAGCATATTTTCTTAATGATAATTGCTATTTACACTAAGTGTTAATAGCAACTAGATTCTATTTACACTCAGTGTAAATATCATCTATCACTAAGAAAATGTTATTTTCACTAAGTGCAAATTACTGTAGATGCTATTTACTAAGTGAAATAGCATACTAAGTTGATATATTCTATTTACACCATATAGTGGTTCTTTGCAATATGTGTAATAACATGTAATTTATATTTTGTTTTTTTACAGATACATACTATTTGCACCTCTGTATTGTTGTACATTAACAGGATGCAATAATAACATAGAGATTATGTAAAGATTATATTTATTAAAATTATTAAATGGTGTCCCCCTAAATGGGACAATAAAAGCCCTCCCTACACCTACCCCTAACCCTACCCAATAAATGCTTTTATTATTATTAAACATTTCGTTAGGCACTTTATTTCCACTTTCAGAACATTTTCTTAATTTTTATTGAAAGTAAATACATTTCTGGTGTGATTTGTGATGAGAAAAGAGATAAGAATACTCTGCAAAAGGCGGATTCGAACCCAGTCAAGCGCATCAAAATCAAGATCCATTAGCCATACGCTTTACTGTTTGCGCCACTGAAGACGTTGACATCTAAGCACTATTTTAAATCTTGTTTGTCCCAACCAGGCATTATTAGGCAGAGCTAGTGCGAATAGCACTTGCCAACAAGGCACGCTATTTGCACTTGGTGTGAATAGACACTCCGTTATTTTAATAGTTATTTATTTAAAGCAGCACTAGGTAACTTTTGCTCTCGGGCTCCCCCTACAGTTGTGAAACAGTATTGTCCTCTACTACTGTCGTAAACTGTCATTCTACATCAGCGGATGCATCGCACGTGCATTTGTTGACATGACAACTATGATAGCCCTGAACACTGCAGGAGTTCACATGCAGGTGTTCTGCTTGCGTCGCGTGTGAAATGTCTTCATCCCAGGTACAGTGGCATATGTTTCAGCATGTCATATGAATATAATTTCATGGGTTTTATTTTTTTCAAACGCTAAATGATCGCGATGCTCACGTTTACAAGCCAGCGTCATTATAGTAGCCTAGTCTATTGGTTCCCATTTTACAGAATCTATATGATACTTCTGCTGCGTTCCAGGCAGGTTTTTGAGCCCGTAAATTACAACTTCAAACCACGACTCACGACTTTGTAGTGTTCCAGGCAAAGTCACGCCAAACTGCCTGAGCGCAAGGAATTGTGTGGTAGTTTGATGTAAACAAAGCATGTCGGACCTTATGGGGTGTATGCTCATTTACAATCATTTCTAGCGCCAAAGGTGCTTACTCCTTGCTTATTTATTTGAGGCAAACGGAGGAGAAAAACAGCGCAGACGGCAAGAAAAGCTGTTATACCTTTTATTTTACGTTATTTGTATATTTGTTTCATAAACACCGCATCCGTAGGGGGCTGCTTCGCGGGCTATGTGACGTCAAAACTCGTGTACATCGATCTAGTACGAGTTCACGGGTGGGAAGACACGGGTTTGACTGCCGTTCCAGTGCACTTTCACGGGTAGAAGGTTGGAAAAACACGGGTTACGGGTTGCCTGGAACGCGGCATTCAATTCAATGTTTGAGTGGTAGGTAATAACCATATATCGTCAATATTATAATATCAAGCTACCCTAGATGAATCTGCAAATTTGAAAAATCGATTTGCATTATAGCTTGAGGAAAGACAAATAAACCAATATCACAGACATGTTAGGTGTCCTAAAATATGATTTTGTATGTATTACGTATTTACTTGCAAGAATGTAGCCCCTCCTCCTTCAGCTCACGCCAACGAGCAAACGCTGCCCAATGTTGATCCTCGTCCTGCCTTTAATCCCATCACTTTCTCGTTTCCTCTTTTTGCTTTCCTCCGACAAAACCTTTGCTTTCTTATTTTTCTGTGCTGCTTCGGCCATGACTATAACATTTGGCAAACAATTATAGTTTTTCTCGCACGTCCGAATTTAAGGAAGTGGGGGTGGTGGTGGAAGTGACGTATATGCCGTAAAGCAGTCGAATTTTGTAGTTCTTTTTTTTCTCGGGTTACTACCCGAAACCCGAAGTTTAAAAGTACGATTAAAAACGATACAGACCCCGTCAGGCTATGGCAGACGTGTCATTCAACCTATTGTAAGTCGATGTATCATCACAAGAGTTTTGAAAATATATTATGAAGGTTGAAAAGTTACCTAGTGCTGCTTTAATTATTAGCTTTTCATAAACTCATGAACCTCCTGCAGTTCCTCACAAACCCCAGTTTGAGAACCCCTGCTCTAACTGTTGTTCCAGGAGATTCAGACCTGTAAAATATTTTTAACAAAAGTAAAGTCACTTCTTTTCAGATTATTAATGTATTCGTTATCGCTTAATTTGGAGGGTATATTTGTTCATTGGGTAATTTAATTAAGATCTACCGTGACTCTTAATTATTAGAATAGTTACCAATAGCCTGGTCCTACCAGACTCTCGTTCATTTCATTTGTACAGGGAGTCTGGCCACTCTCCATTGACAAGCGTTAACTTCCTTGAAAGCGGGTACTCTGTTGAAGTTTAAAACTATTGGATCTGCCCAGAGCCACTCTGAATCTGCCATAACAATCGCTAACGTTTGGTCGTGACGTATGTCATCTCAAACTAGCGTACGACGACATCAACGTCATCGTTCTCAGCCACTCCCTCTGTTCGCTGATTGGACCAGTTAAAATAGCTAAAAAACCCGAAGTTTAAAAGTACGATTAAAAACGATACAGACCCCGTCAGGCTATGGCAGACGTGTCATTCAACCTATTGTAAGTCGATGTATCATCACAAGAGTTTTGAAAATATATTATGAAGGTTGAAAAGTTACCTAGTGCTGCTTTAATTATTAGCTTTTCATAAACTCATGAACCTCCTGCAGTTCCTCACAAACCCCAGTTTGAGAACCCCTGCTCTAACTGTTGTTCCAGGAGATTCAGACCTGTAAAATATTTTTAACAAAAGTAAAGTCACTTCTTTTCAGATTATTAATGTATTCGTTATCGCTTAATTTGGAGGGTATATTTGTTCATTGGGTAATTTAATTAAGATCTACCGTGACTCTTAATTATTAGAATAGTTACCAATAGCCTGGTCCTACCAGACTCTCGTTCATTTCATTTGTACAGGGAGTCTGGCCACTCTCCATTGACAAGCGTTAACTTCCTTGAAAGCGGGTACTCTGTTGAAGTTTAAAACTATTGGATCTGCCCAGAGCCACTCTGAATCTGCCATAACAATCGCTAACGTTTGGTCGTGACGTATGTCATCTCAAACTAGCGTACGACGACATCAACGTCATCGTTCTCAGCCACTCCCTCTGTTCGCTGATTGGACCGGTTAAAATAGCTAAAAAACCCGAAGTTTAAAAGTACGATTAAAAACGATACAGACCCCGTCAGGCTATGGCAGACGTGTCATTCAACCTATTGTAAGTCGATGTATCATCACAAGAGTTTTGAAAATATATTATGAAGGTTGAAAAGTTACCTAGTGCTGCTTTAATTATTAGCTTTTCATAAACTCATGAACCTCCTGCAGTTCCTCACAAACCCCAGTTTGAGAACCCCTGCTCTAACTGTTGTTCCAGGAGATTCAGACCTGTAAAATATTTTTAACAAAAGTAAAGTCACTTCTTTTCAGATTATTAATGTATTCGTTATCGCTTAATTTGGAGGGTATATTTGTTCATTGGGTAATTTAATTAAGATCTACCGTGACTCTTAATTATTAGAATAGTTACCAATAGCCTGGTCCTACCAGACTCTCGTTCATTTCATTTGTACAGGGAGTCTGGCCACTCTCCATTGACAAGCGTTAACTTCCTTGAAAGCGGGTACTCTGTTGAAGTTTAAAACTATTGGATCTGCCCAGAGCCACTCTGAATCTGCCATAACAATCGCTAACGTTTGGTCGTGACGTATGTCATCTCAAACTAGCGTACGACGACATCAACGTCATCGTTCTCAGCCACTCCCTCTGTTCGCTGATTGGACCGGTTAAAATTTGACCGGAGAAAACGTTTCGGTTACTAACGTAACCTCGGTTCCCTAAGAAGAGGGAACGAGTATTGTGTTTTGCTAAAACGCTAGGGGGAATTCCTTTCCTCGAGATATTGAAGCAAATTTTTATCCAAAAATACCTTTTATACGCAGTGCAGCTGCACAACTCTCAGCAGGAAGCAGCTACGTGCTGATTGGCTGTGCCGCTGCAACTGCAGCAACCTATAGCGAGACCGCGGGGCGGGATGGACCAATCAGGTCCTTCCAAATTCCCGCCACAAGGGGCAACAGAATTTGCATAGCCAAGGGTATGTAAGACCCACTCTCGCAAGGTTAGTCAGATTAATCGACTGAAGCGACTCCTGAGCAAGTGAGCAAGCACGGCAAGCAAAACGCAATACTCGTTCCCTCTTCTTAGGGAACCGAGGTTACGTTAGTAACCGAAACGTTCCCTTACAAGAGTACTCTCGTATTGCGTTTTGCTAAAATGCTAGGGGGAGCAATACAAAATGCTGTGCTTGCTTAACGGCTCTAAAGCCGACGACACCAAACCCAGACCAACCTAGGTGGGCCCGTAATATGATATCAATAATTCAGAATGAGCCAGACCTGAGTCGGGCCCTAATGAGAATGAACACGATATACGTGCAATAATAAGAATAGACCAGACATAGTCGGGTCAGGAATAATGAGTGGCCAGATAATTCGAGCCGTATAAGGAATATGCTTATGACTTATACAATATTCAACCCAGGCCGGACTTATCGAGCCTTAAGGGGTTAAATCTGTTTACACAGCAAGAAGCCCAGCTTGTAAAGCCGGAACATCTAAATGATAGAATCTGATAAAAGTGGACGGGGAGGCCCAGCCTGCCGCTGCACAGATATCATTCAGAGAAATGCCAGTAGACCAAGCCCACAAAGAGGCCATGCCTCTAGTAGAATGGGCTTTAATGCCTAAGGGGCAGCTGAGATCTTTAGACTCATAGGCCAGTGAGATAGCATCCACTATCCAACGTGACAAGGTCTGCTTTGTAACCGCGTACCCTCGGGTGCGGCCGCCAAAGCATACAAAGAGCTGTTCAGTTTGCCTGTAAGCAGCGGAACGCTCTATGTATATTCTCAGCGCTCTGACAGGACAGAGCAAATTAGCATCTACTTCATCTAACTGTGATGAAAGTGCCGAAAGTGAAATGACCTGTGCTCTGAACGGAGTTGAAAGCACTTTAGGTACATATCCATGTCTTGGTTTGAGGATGACTTTGGAGTCGTTTGGCCCAAATTCCAGACACGAGGCGCTCACAGAGAGCGCATGCAGATCACCCACTCGCTTAACTGATGCGATCGCTAGCAGAAAAGCGGTTTTTAGTGACAGGAGCTTTAAGCTCACCGAATGCAGAGGCTCAAATGCAGAGCTCTTCATGGCATCCAGGATCGTGGACAGGTCCCATATAGGAACTGAAGGGGGGCGAGGTGGGTGAAGCCTTCTAGCCCCTTTAAGGAAGCGAACAATTAGATCGTTCTTTCCTAGTGACAGTCCGTTCACTTGAATGTGATACACTGCTATAGCAGCCACATAAACTTTGAGCGTGGAGGGGGAGCGACCCGCGTCCAGAAGCTCTTGTAAAAATGTAAGCACCTCTGACACTGCACAATCATGTGGGGTCAGACTTCGCGCTTTACACCAGTCTGAAAAGACTGACCATTTGCCTGAATAGAGCCGCCTAGTCGTGGGGGCTCTAGCTTCAGTAATAGTATTCATTACGCTTTCAGAAAGGTTCTCATGTACCCGTTGATGGGCCAAACATGAAGCGCCCACAGATCGGGACGGGGATGCCAGATCTGCCGTTCCGCCTGCATGAGGAGGTCTCTCCTCAGCGGGATCGGCCACGGAGCTGTATCTGACATCTGACTCAGCAGTGAGAACCAAGGTTGATTTCTCCAAAGCGGGGCTATTAGAAGCACCGCGCATTTGCTCTCCCTGATCCTCTCTATGACCTGAGGTAACATTGAGATTGGGGGAAAAGCATAAAGAGGAAGGTTGGGCCATTCGTTGGCCAACGCATCTTTGTGCTTGGAGAAATATATTCGGCATTGAGCATTGTCTTGTGAGGCGAAAAGATCCACTTTTGCCTCTCCAAACTTGCCCCAAACTGTCTGAATTATATTTGGGTGAAGAGACCACTCTGCAGGGGACACTTTGCCCCTGGACAGCATGTCCGGACCCAAATTCAGAATGCCTGGCACGTGAGTCGCTCTCAGCGAGCTCAGATTGTGCTCTGCCCATATTAGGGCTTCTTCCGCCATTGAGTGCAGATCGATAGATCTCAGACCGCCTTGGCGATTTATATAGGCTACCACCGACCTGCTGTCCGTTCGGATCAGGACATGGTGGTGTTTTATGTACGGAAGGAAAGCTCTTAGCGATATCGTGACCGCTTTCATCTCTAGACAGTTTATATGAAGGCTTTTCTCCGAGTCTGACCAGAGACCGGAGATCGGCCTGCCCTCGTGAAGGGCTCCCCAACCTAGGTTGGATGCATCTGTCGAGATAACTTTCCACTTCGTAACAGTGCCCAAACTCACGGCCGTCTTGTACCAGACGGGATTTTTCCAAGGAGCCAGAGCTAACACACAGCTGTGGTCTACCTTGATTCGTAATCGGCCCGAAAGCCATGCGTGAGCTGGAACGTGGCGATTCAGCCAGCGCTGTAGGGGGCGCATGAGCAACAGACCCAGTCTGAGAACTGCCGCCGCCGAGGCCATGAGACCCAACATCCTCTGAAAGTGTTTGAGAGGAATGTGTGCACCGGACCTGAGGGAAACCGCTCGGTTCCGAACAGAGAGCGCGCGCTGTGACGTCAGCCGCGCGCTCATCTGCAGTGAGTCCAATACTGTTCCCAGAAACGAAACTTTCTGTGTGGGAGACAATGAACTCTTTGCCACGTTGATTCTGAGTCCCAAGCATTGTAAATGGTTGAGAAGCCAAGATCTGTGGTTTAATAACTGTATCTCTGACTGAGCTATTATGAGCCAGTCGTCGAGATAGTTGAGAATTCTCATTCCCCGAAGCCTCAGCGGGGTTAGCGCCGCTTCCATGCACTTTGTAAACGTGCGGGGGGCTAGAGATAGACCAAAAGGTAGCACCTTGTATTGGTAAGCTTTCCCCTCGAAGGCGAATCTCAAGAATGGCCTGTGATGGGGGCTATTTGTATGTGGAAATAGGCATCCTCTAGATCCACAGTGAAAAACCAATCTCCCGGGCGAATGTGCGCGAGGATTTGTTTCATTCTCAACATTCTGAACGGGCGCTTCATAAGGGCTTTGTTCAGATGTCTGAGATCTAGGATGGGTCTTAGACCACCGTCCTTTTTTGGTACAAGGAAGTAAGGGCTGTAAAAGCCCGACTCGCTCTGTGAGGGGTGTACGGCTTCTACCACTCCCTTTATTAACAGTTTTGAATTTGGCTATGCAAATTCTGTTGCCCCTTGTGGCAGGAATTTGGAAGGACCTGATTGGTCCGTCCCGCCCCACGGTCTCGCTATAGGTTGCTGCAGTTGCAGCGGCACAGCCAATCAGCACACAGCTGCTTCCTGCTGAGAGTTGTGCAGCTGCACTGCGTATAAAAGGTATTTTTGGATAAAAATTTGCTTCAATATCTCGAGGAAAGGAATTCCCCCTAGCGTTTTAGCAAAACGCAATACGAGAGTACTCTCGTAAGGGAACCAGAGAATTTACTGCAATCCCAGACGGAGTACTGAAGAAAAATGAAAATTGAGCGTAAGTACGGAGGAAGTACGCCAGGCTAGTTACCAATTAAACTATTAAAATAAATGATGCCGCAATTTTCATGATGGAGCGGCTATTTTAATTAAACAGTATTATGCATACTTATAAGACTTGTAAGATATTTATAAGGTTAAGATTATAATTCTAATAATCATATATCATACATCAATATGATTTATAGAAAACTTTGTTGAATTGTATGAATATGGATGTTATAGTTCTGTGGAACTTTCTTCTGCTTTCATAAACAAAATACAATTAGCAATTATAGAATTTTATAGAATACATTATAAAATTTCATGAATGATGAGTGTTCTGTGGAACTTTTTGCAACCAGGGAGGTTGTATTGCATCTCAAGTGCTAAATCCTTTGTAGCTTACTCTTTTAATAGTTTTTCTATGATCCAATTTCCTTAATGGATTTACATTTAGGCAATTCATTACGAGTGTTTTTTAATAGAAAACATTCCTCTTCTGGGTCTGTGTAAGGGCGCATATGTGAAGCACATTACGGAAGTTATACTTTAATGTCACAAGTTTTTATTTTATTTTAAATGCTTTAACTTTAAATGCTTGAGCTCTTTAAAGTAGGATGGATTCTGATTGGCTGTCAATGTTTTATTGTTCATCAGCAAAAAAATAATTCTGAAAGTAATTCCAATGGTATTGTTTCACTGGTGTGGTGTGGGCTCTGCTGTTCTTTTATATTTAGAATGATTTTTAGAACTAAATCTTTGTTATATTTATAGTTACCGTTCTTGGTGTGGACGGGCCTTAACCGTGTCGCAAGCTGCAGATAGATCTAACAGAATGAGAACTGATGATTTGGAATCAGCTTTCGCAATCCATAGAGTTTTACTCACAGAGAGCAAGGCAGTTTCAGTTGAATAAATCCTGATTGAAGTTAAAAGGTTTAATTTAAACCAACAGAAACCACTGACGGTTAAGAACAGTGACCTTTTTGTGATATGGATAAATTATTTACACATTCCTATCTTTTTAGACTTGGGCAAATATTACTTTCAAGAGAATGCCATTGTGTCTGTCAAGTCAAGTCAAGTCAACTTTATTTATATAGCGCTTTTCACAAAGTAGATTGTTTCAAAGCAGCTTTACAGTGTTAAACAGGAAAATAATGCAGCATAATTTTATTCAGCCGCATAGCCACTCCGGAAAAAACGCTGATGTCATCAGCCCATCTCAACCATCACACAGCGACAGTGTGTGCTTTAGATCAATAATTCGATCAGTAATTTAGTTTAAATGGTTAATTTAGTTTATTATTTAGATTTATTTCGATGTTTATTTGAAAAATTTTGTGTCCCCAACTGAGCACGCCAAGCCAGAGGCAACAGTGGCAAGGAAACCAAAACCCCATCAGGTGACCTAATGGAGAAAAATAAACCTTGGGAGAAGCCAGGCTCAGTCGGGGTGCCAGTTCTCCTCTGGCCAATTAACAAACAGCGTATGATTATTATTATTATTCTGGCAGCTTTACAGCTCAGAGGTCATAATAGATCAGAATATTCGAGGGACCGGGGGCAACATGCTGGAGACGGGTTTATTGAGGATGATGTTGATTAAATAATTATTAAAGTGCAATATTCGAATGATCTGAGGCAACACGCCGGAGACGGGTTTATTGAGGATGACATATCGATTTAAGTATAATTTAATTGTAATATTCGAACAATCTCAGTCAACACGCCGGAGACATGTTTATTGAGATGCCGTGTCGATGAGGCAGTTGCAGGGGGAGTCTAATCACGGTCTCTGCAGACACTTCAGGGTCCTGTGTTGGTCTTCTCTGGGCGCAGGTCCACCATCTGATCTGGATACGGCCCGGATCCAGCTGACTGCAGTAAACCTCGGGATAAAACAGAGACTATCATTAGCGTAGATGCCATTCTTCTGATGATGTAACGAGTACATCAGGTGTTATGGGAAGTGTTCCCGGTTCCGGCTGACCTAGTTAATGCAGCCTAACAATCATTTCATTGAAAAAGTGTTTTATGTGTATGCCACAGTAAAGAGATGTGTTTTTAGTCTAGATTTAAACTGACAAGAGTGTGTCTGCTTCCCGAACAATGTTAGGAAGACTGTTCCAGAGTTTTGGAGCTAAATAGGAAAAGGATCGACCGCCTGCAGTTGATTTGGATATTCTCGGTATTATCAACTGGCCAGAATTTTGAGACCGCAGTAGACGTGATGGAGTATAATATGTTAAGAGCTCGCTCAAGTATTGGGGAGCTAAACCATTTAGTGCTTTGTAAGTAATAAGTAAGATTTTAAAATGTATGCGATGTTTAATAGGCAGCCAGTGCAGTGCATGTACAGGGTGAAGAGTAGCAGTCCTAGCACTGAGCCTTGTGGTACTCCATACTGAACTTGCGATCGGTGTGACATATCTTCATTTACTACTACAAACTGATAACGGTCGCATAGGTATGATTTAAACCATGATAATGCAATTCCACTAATACCTACATAATTTTCGAGTCTATTCAAAAGAATGTTGTGGTCGATAGTATCAAATGCAGCGCTAAGATCGAGTACCACTAATAGAGAGATACAGCCACGATCAGATGATAAGAGTAAATCATTTGTAACTCTGATGAGAGCAGTCTCAGTGCTATGATACGGTCTAAATCCTGACTGGAAATCCTCACAGATACAATTTCTTTCTAAAAAGGAACATAATTGTGAAGACACTGCCTTTTCAAGTATTTTTGACAGAAAGGGTAGATTTGAGATTGGTCTATAATTGACTAAATCTGTAGGATCAAGTTGCGTTTTTTTAATAAGTGGTTTAATAATAGCCAACTTAAAAGTTTTACATATCCTAATGACAAAGATTAATTAATGATATTAAGAAGAGGATCTATGACCTCTGGTAGCATCTCTTTTAATAGCCTAGACGGTATAGGGTCGAGCATACATGTTGTCGATTTTGATGATTTAACGAGTTTAGCCAATTCTTCTTCTCCTATAGCAGTGAATGAGTGTAATTTTTCCTCAGTGATACTACAATGCTCTGTCTGATGTGATGCTGTAGTAGACGGCTGCATGGTTAAAAAAATGTTCCTAATATTATCAATCTTACATGTGAAGAAGTTCATAAAGTCATTACTGCTGTGCTGTTTACAATCATCAGAAGTTGAAGCTTTATTTTTGGTTAATTTAGCCACTGTATCGAATAAATACCTTGGGCTGTGTTTGTTTTCTTCCAAGAGAGTTGAGAAATAAGCAGATCTAGCAGTTTTTACAGCCTTTCTGTATGTGATCATGTGCTCTTTCCACGAATTACGAAATACCTCTAATTTTGTTTTCTTCCAGCTGCGCTCCATTTTTCTGGCTGCTGTTTTAAGGGCCCGGGTGTGCTCTTTGTACCACGGCGTTGGACTATTTTCTTTAATCTTCTTTAAGCGCAGAGGAGCAACTGTGTCTAAAGTACTGGAAAAGAGAGAGTCGATAGTTTCTGTTGCAACATCGAGTTCTTCTATACTATCTGGGATGCTGAGCAGATGATACTGATGAGGGAGATTATTTAAAAAGCAATCTTTAGTAGCGGCAGTGATTGTCCTGCCATTTTTGAAGCGAGGGGGCGGCTTTGCAACCTTAGCTAAATTAAGTATACATGATACTAAGTAATGATCTGAGATGTCATCGCTCTGCTGCAGAATTTCAACGGTATCAACATTTATTCCATGTGACAATATTAGGTCTAAAGTATGATTATGGCGATGAGTGGCTCCTGACACGTGTTGCCTAACTCCAATAGAGTTTAGTGTGTCTTTAAATGCTAATCCCAATACGTCTTTTCCGTTGTCTACATGGATATTAAAATCACCAACAATTAGTACTTTATCTACGGCCAGTACTAACTCTGATAGAAAATCAGCAAATTCTTTGATAAAGTCTGTATTATGCCCTGGTGGCCTGTATACAGTAGCTAACACAAATGTTGAACGGGTTTTATCATGTACACTACATAGCGTTACATAAAGCACCAAAACTTCGAAGGAATTATATTTGAAACTAGACTTCTGAGTAATACTGAAGATATTATTATAAATTACAGCAACCCCTCCCCCTTTACCTTTCAGACGCGGCTCATGTTTATAACAATAATCTTGGGGGGTGGACTCATTTAAGGTAATGTAGTCGTCAGGTTTTAGCCAGGTTTCTGTCAAACAGAGCACATCTAGATTATTATCTGTAATAATATCATTAACAATAAGCGCTTTTGGGGAAAGCGATCTAATATTCAGCAACCCAAGCTTTATCAATTGTTCATCTGTATTATATCTTTTGTTTATTTGTTGGACGTCAATTAAATTTTTACTGTTGAGTGGTTTTGATGTTTTTTTTGTATTTACTAATTCGGGGAACAGACACAGTCTCTATATGATAATATCTAGGTGAAAGAGTCTCTATGTGCTGGGATTTATCTGACTCCGGTAACGTGAGACAGCTAGCAGACGGTCGGTTTAGCCAGTTTGTCTGCTTCCTGACCTGGGCCCTAGTGAGTCAAGGTTTAGCTCTAAGACTATGTGCCAAATTACTAGAGAGAAGAGCGGCACCACCCCAAGAGGGATGGATGCCATCCTTCTTCAACAGGTCAGGTCTGCCCCAAAAACTTTTCCAATTGTCTATGAACCCTATGTTATTTTGCAGACACCACTTAGACAACCAGCCATTGAGTGATGATAGTCTGCTAACTATCTCATCACTCCTTTTTACAGGGAGCTGTCCAGAACAAAAAACAGCCTCAGACATCGTACTATCGAGTTCACACACCTCTTTAATGTTAATTTTGGTGATCTCCGACTGGCGAAGTCGAACATCATTAGTGCCGACGTGAATAATAATCTTAGAGAATTTACGATTAGCTTTAGCCAGCACTTTTAAATTTGCTTTGATGTCAGGTGCTCTGGCTCCCGGTAAACAAGTGACTATGGTGGCTGGTGTCTCTATCTTCACGTTCTGTGTAATAGAATCGCCAATGACTAGGGCACTTTCAACAGGATACTCAGTGGGTGCTTCACTGAGAGGGGAGAACCTGTTTGATGTTCTAACTGGAACGGAAAAGCGGTTCTTTGGTCTGCGACTATGCTGCCTCACTGTTACCCAGTTTCCCTGCTGCGAGGGCCCTGCAGCCGGAACCGAAGAATGTACAGAGTTCACTAAGCTATTCGCATCCAAATCAGTGTCTAAAACTGTTACATCCTCACTACTCTCAGATAAAGTATGGATGCGTGTTTCTAATTCTGAAATCTTCTCCGTCAGCCTAACTATTTCCTTACATTTATCACATGTGAAGCCCTGTTCGCTAGCGGAGAAGCCTACACTAAACATGCGACATGCAGTGCAGGTGATAATGACAGGAGAAGACATGACTTACCGTGTTTGTTGATTAATCCAACTTACCACTTACCACAATCGTTTGCTGGACACAATTTACTAATCCAAGTTATGAACTCAGAAAAAGGGAGACCCGGGTGCAGAGATAACAAGCTAACAGGCTAGCGAGATGCTAACGTGTGATGGTGATTTAGATTAAAAGCTAGCGATGTCAAATTTAACGTGATAGGCAATTTTTAAACAATGTATGGTGATGAGTAAGTTATATTTAGCAGTAGAAGAAAGAGGAAATATCAAAATAAAGATTCAAACGTAAGCAAGGCTCTACAGAGCTACAGACTTGAGCTACAGAGCAACAGACACAGGAGCAATCGATCAGGCAGGAGCAATCGATCAGGCAGCTTCACAAGATAGACAAGATCAGGCAGTCTGTCCAAGGTGGCACTCATTAAATAGACCAGTATGTGACCCGTAAGCCCTTCAGAGGGACACCAGCAGTCCCCCTCTTGTGCTGGATGTTAGTCTTGTAATATGAATACAATGGCATGTGTGCATACTGTGGCTCGCTCTGCAGGGGCAATGGAAAAGATCAATGTGGCACACCTGACTTGCTGAGTCCTCCCCATAGAGAAGCTGTCACTTATTAACTTTAATTAAATCGCAGCGGAATCGTGCGCAGCTCGCCGATGCGAAAAACGACTGAGTCCCCTCCTTTGAGAGCCTGCCACACGCCTTTGGATCTCCTTCATTCTTTCCGTCTATTGAAGGGTATAAAATGGGCAGTGATAAGCTAGCTACAAAAGGCGTCCTGGAGGAATAGTAAGGGATGTTTTTCACAGTAACACAACCTGGATTGATTCTGATTGATTTTCCCAAACCACCAGTAACAAGCCTTGTAAGCTAGTGCACATGCGCACGCACGCACATCTCATTCCCTAGAACAGCCTTATTAAACTTTGTGTAAAGCAGTTCCTGGAATTGAATTCAGTGGGGGGCTTGCCGTGGGAGTCTCTCAATGGGCTCCTCATGCATACTGCACATATATCCTGAATGCCAGGAAAGTGTTGGATGTCAATCCTTTTATGCATTATTTTTCTGTATTTTCTAACTGTAATAAAGATGTGTTTCAAGTGGTGCGATTCTATTTTGTTTTATGAAAGATGCAAGCTGTTATTACAAATAGTTTTGTAGTTCTATTTTAATTGGCGTGTGAATTAATTAATTAATAGCCATTCATCATGTTAACTAACATTTAAAAATATTAACACATATTTACACCCCCTAAATGTATGTATAACCAACAAAAAGGAAGTATTTTTATTTAAAAATATTGTTTAACATTTTCCCCACCAGTGTTTTAAAAACAAATTGCCGCTAGTGTTTTTGATAATTTTCACAACATTTTCATGGCCCCATTTTGTTGTATGAATATTTGAACATGCAATATATCAAAATAAATTATATTCTTGATTATTATATACCGATTACCCATACACATTGTCTGGAGTCTGTTTGATTTATTGCTGTGCAGGAAGTTAGTGGAACACTAGAGAACTTATTCCCAAGTGTTAGTGTTCATGGGGGACAAGACGTCGCCCGACTTAGACAACCTCAATTAGGAGATGCGCTAGAGGATAAATTTGTAAGTGCCGATCAGTAGACGTTTAGGAGTGTCTATTTGGAGATGACCCGGTAAACTTAAGTCAGGTGCGTAGGGGAATTTCTACCACAATTGGAAGTCCTACCTGCCCTCCAGCATATGTATTTCCATACCTCTGCGCACCCTGCTCGCGCAGACATCACATGTCATCAGCGTGTGAGTTCTAGACTGTCACGAGACATGCCATGTCGTTACCGTAATTACGAGGTGGCAACCCATGACGTCCTGTTCACGACCTCAGACTCTGATTAATGTGTTTCTATGTCAACACTATCAACACCGAAATGAATCTGCAGCTGTCAGGTGGTACAACTAAGAGCTTGCCGTTTACGTTCATTATTATTGTAATGTTATGTGCTTTGAGACATGAGGTAATTTAATGCCGTCTCTTGTTTCGTGACACTTTGCAGACTCTGCTGTGTGCATTGAGTTGTGTTTTAAAGGAGGCGTGGAGAGCGTGCTCTGAAGGGAGGGGGGATCTCATGCTTTCAAAGCTAGCTTGCTATTGCTAGCCTCTCCAACATTGCCTTCTCTACCTTTAAGAATTGAACCCATTTTAATTAATAGCACGTTTCGCTTTGCCTCTCTTTAGTGTGAAATAACTCAGCTTCTATGTGCATTTTGTTTATCTTTCTTTTTATAGTTTTATTTTTATTTTTACAGAGAGAATGAGGTTCTGAAGGTTCAGCTGAAGAAGTATGTTGGAGCTGTCCAAATGTTGAAAAGGGAAGGCAGCCAAGGCAATGACGGTAAGGCAATGTTCTCATACTATAGAAATGTGACATAGAAATGTTTCTGTAACATGCAGCAATTTTCGTTTAATTGGTAGGTAGTAATTTTTAAGATAAAACCACCTTATCAAAGTCAAACACATTAACATGAAATATTTTGTTGAGAAAAATACTGTTAATTATTTTTTATGTAAAAATCATCGTTATCTGTGCAGTTATGCGTTGGATCTACAGACATTTCAAGCCCCTGGAGGGTTTATAAGGAGCCCAAAAACATTTCTAATTAAAAAAACAACCTTTATTGAAATATTGCATTGCAGTTGTTCCTTCGTTGCTGCAGACTATTAGCATGTGTGTGATGAATGACATAACATCCCTCAGTGGGATGCTGTCATATGTTTGAACAGCCTGTGTCTATAATTTCAGTTTTTCTGCGATATGGTGGGAATTTCAATTATCTCTACATCATTTCATCAACAGATTGAATCAGATGAATATTGTAAGATATTTCCATGCAGTAAATTTAGTGTGGTAGAATGGCTCTTATATGCAAAGTAAAAGTGGCCTTTGCAGGAGCTGAAATGAGAAGAGTTTATCAAAATTCCTGTGTGGGCTGTTTGCATCTCAGCCCTCCGATAAATCCAGCTAACTGGGTAATGTACACCCAGCAACAATTGGTTGTGAACCTTTAAGATTGCGCTTTGGATCTCTTTAATGGATTTGACAAACGCATATCTTCACAGATCAGCAGTCGCAGCTTTTTCAGCACGTCATTGCTTTGCTCTATTACAGTATCAGTCAGATCTGTGTGTGGAAGAGCAGTCTTACAGGAGATTGAGCCTCAGAGAAACCCCAAACAGATGCCTAATAAAGAGTTTATATGGCTGGATCATGCTTTGTATGCTGGGTCTATTATGGCTCCTTGTTGGATGCACACTGGCTGCACTTTTGATGCAAATTTCCCCATTTGCTTTCTCTCTCTCTCTCTCCATTGTTGCAAGAAATAAAAAACTAGAAAAATAGAGGCCACCACATTGCGAGTCTAATGCTCCATTTGAAAACCTAGTGTGCTGCCTATGGAGGCAGCATTTTAAAGCGTCAAAGACACGCTCTAAATTTGAAGGTTAGGCATAGTAATTGTACTGACTCCTTTGATCAAATTTTACACTATTTTAGCCGCATATTACGATACTCTATATCACCAAAAGTATTGGGACACCCCTCCAAATCATTAAATTCAGGTGTTCCAATCACTTCCATGGCCCCAGGTGTATGAATGAAGCACCTAGTCATGCAGACGCTTCTACAAACATTTGTGAAAGAATGGGTCGTTCTCAGGAGCCCAGTGAATTCGTGATTATCAAGCGTGGTATCGTGATTGGTTGCCACCTGTGCAATAAGTCCATTCTTGCTATTTCCTCACTACTAAATACTCCACGGTCAACTGTTAGTGGTATTATAACAAATGTATCAGCAATTGGGAACAACAGCAACTCCGCCACAAAGTGGTAGGCCATGTAAAATCACAGAGCGGGGTCAGCGCATGAAGTGACGAATCACCCTTCTCTGTCTGGCAATCCGATGGATGAGTCTGGGTTTGACGGTTGCTAGGAGAATGGTACTTGTCTGACTGCATTGTGCCAAGTGTAAAGTTTGGTGGAGAGCGGGATTATGGTGTGGGGTTGTTTTTCAGGGGTTGGGCTTGGCCCCTTAGTTCCAGTGAAAGGAACTCTTAATGCTCTCTTCACTATACCAAGACATTTTGGAAAATTTCCTGCTCCCAACTTTGTGGGAACAATTTGTGGATGGCCCCTTCCTGTTCCAATATGACTGCACACCAGTGCACAAAGCAAAGACATGGATGAGCGAGTTTTGTGTGGAGGAACTTGACTGGCCTTCACAACTGAGTCCTGACCAGCGCCCTCCTCCACCCTCAATACCACGACTGAGGTGAGACCCTTGAGCAAGGCACCGAACCCCCAACTGCTCCCCGGGCGCCGCAGCAATATGGCTGCCCACTGCTCCGGGTGTGTGTTCACGGTGTGTGTGTGTTCACTACTGTGTGTGTGCACTTGGATGGGTTAAATGCAGAACACAAATACTCACCATACTTGGCCACACGTCACATTACTTCAAAGGCAGACGTCCCAACATTTTTGGCTATACTGTATAGTGTATTTCATATGTCCTTCACAGGGAATGCACTTCCAGAATGCATTGTGACTAGAAAAGATAAATCCAAGATGGCAGACGTGAAATGCCAATATAAATAAACTTTTTTTTTTAACTTACGATTATCGATTAATATAGTTCAGTGTAAATTAATGTGAGCATTTATGGCAATTAAATGTAATTCAAATTAAATAAAACACTTAATTTGTTTTAAAATGTGTTTATTAAAAATATATTTAAATATATTTTTATTTTATATTGCGCTGTCATAGCTTATCATCATACTAACCTCAAACTCTATTTAAATCAATTGTGAGTCAAGTCTTTTGTGTGTAACGTTGTTTGTAGGGCGCGCTGCCTATGTAGAGCGCTGGCGTATGAGGTTCAATGACATTTAGGTTGCTGCCTATGTAGGCTGTAGACAGCGAGGCAGCTCACTAGGTAGAATAGGGCTTAAATGATTCCTCCCTCCATGTCTTCTGGGCTAATGATGTGACCGTACTGTACTCTGACTTTGATGTTGAACAGCAACTGAAAAGGATGGTTGGGACACATCAAATTGATATACAAGCGCACAATACGGGCCTTTTTCATGTCCTGTCAGACTGTGCACACACGATATGAATTCTTTTGAAAGTTTTGCTTTAATGATAGTGTGCTCCGATGTGATCTTTCGTGAACCCACGCTTCTGAGATCATGATATGTTTAAAAAGATTCCTTGTGTCTCCCCAAAGTTGAACTGCTATCACGGTATTGCAAGTTTTGGATTAGAGCATGCAATTAGATAAACGCCTCGCTCCACCAAAATGTGAAATTGAAGAATCTTTTTCATTCCCATATCAAATATCCTTTTATTAGGCATTGGAAGTAAATAGGAAATCATGCAAATGAAGGAGGTTAAGTGTCTTGTCACTTGCAGAGGCTGCAAAGAGAGCAAATACAGCTCGGTTTTCTTCTCTATCTCTCTTCTTCAGAAATATGGGTCAAAGGGAGAGTCATCAGTTCTGGGATAACCCGAGCTGAGAGAACACTACATTTGTCTCAGACGATGAATGGTAGGTCTGCAGCTTGTTATAATAGATAAATCTGTATCTGTGTAGCGTGAACTGAAAACTTTTAGGAATGGGTCACAGTGATTTGACAACAACCAACTGGTCGATTGGCAGAGTTGAATAATATCTAGATTCTTTTCCTTTTCTAAAAATATATATTTTTTGCAGTGTTGCTTTAATAAGCATTCTAACGCTGTGCTGGTTTTTTTTTTTAGCTGACAGTTTGCACAGAAAATATCCCATAAAAGTTTAAAAACTACTTCATACTTTTCTATTCAGTTAGTCTAGCTTTTTTGAACATAAGAACACATCCCATATTATGCTCTTGGTAAGTGTGGTTTGCCCACTCTTGCGTTTTTTTAAAGAAATGCATGTTTTTATTTTAGCAAGGACGAAGATTAAATATGACAGTAATGACGTTTATGTTGTTCTTTTGAACTTTCTGTTCGTCAAAGATTCCTGGAAAAAATTGTATCATCTTTTCCACACAAATATTAAGCAGCACAATTGTTTTCAACATTGATAATAATATTTGCTGATTTGATTCTCAAAACATTTCATAAGAATTATTTCTGAGGGATCATGTGACACTGAAGACTGGAGTAATGGCTGCTAAAAAAAATTCTATTAAATATATTCTAATACAGTGGTTTTTAAACTGGGCTCTGGGGACCCCCAGGGGTCTTCCAGAAGGTTCTAAGGGGTCCCCAGAAAATCTCAGAGATGAAAAAGACAAAAGACAAAGCAAAAATGGATAGTCTACCAAACATTCAAAGTGTTTAATTTCTAAATGTTTCTCTTCTTTCTTGCCATATACATACTTTCCAGAATTGTATGTGTTTGCTTTGTATCTTTCTAGTGAGTTTTTCTCACTATAGTCCCCTTTATCTCGCTCGCTGGGGTTCTTAATGCAGTTTTCTTAACGCAGTACGTAAGCTGATTACATACATTTATTGTGAAAGTTGCTCATACAAATGCTTTTTAATTGAAAATGTTCTTCAGGTTTATACATCCAACATTTAAGTATAGCCAATTTTAGTTTGGAAACAATATGTTGTATTTATAATGTCACACTTACTATTTATCTAACAGTTTAAATGTTTTTTCATACATAAAAATAAATAGATGGATTCTAGGAAGGGGGTCCCTCATAAAAGATTCATCATATTTGGGGGTCCTTGGCATCATAAAGTTTGAAAACCCCTGTTCTAATAGAAAACCGTCACTTTAAATTGTAATAGTTCATAGTATTACTGTTTTTACTGTATTTTTAATCAAATAAATAAGGCAGTTTATGTGAGCATAAGAGACTTCTAACTTTAAATTTTAAGTTTTTTATAAAAAAAAACTTCTTAAATTTAATCTTAAAAACATATTGTACATTGTAATGTTGTGATGCATAAATTGATGCCATTTGAAACAATTGACTTTAGTGTTTAGCGATTTATTTATTTATAAAAAAATTTTTAAATTGCATTTATTGTACACGCAAACTATTTGGATGTATCCCATGGTCACCTTGGTACAAGATTTTGGCATTCAAATTGTGAAGGATTCATCAGCCCTCCATGTCTTATAATGCATTCATTTGTTTGAGCTTCTGACAGGCTAAATTCATCTTAGTTCAGGAAATAGATCAGGGGGCTATTTAAAAATGAATAAACGTGCCGGGCTTTCGCCTCTCTCCGATGACAGCCACAGTTAATGAGTCAGTGAAGGCCATTCTTCACTAGTGCAGCCAGAAAAGCGTTAATAATTTCATGTTTCGAATTCATTACACGGCGGATTGTATTTACTTGTCCCTGTTGGGCTCTGGAAGTGAACCCGATTTGTTGTTTGCGCCTCCGCTTTGGTGGAGAGGTGTAGATGAGTGTGCAGCCGTGTGTGGGTAATGTGGGTTATTGTGTTTACTTTGACTAATGCGGATCCCCGTCGTGTGTGAGAGCTTGGTCTTTATTAATCAGAGGGGGTGCGTTCACAGCAGAGCAGAGATGAGCGGGCCGCGTAGGTGGGGACAGGTGGTCTTCGGCAAGGGGGATGACGTACCTGATCACCTGTTAATGAACAGTGTTAATGAACATTTTAATCATCGCCCGCAGGTTAAACAGGGACCTCATAACTCTCGGCTCAAGCCGTGTTCATTATTGCACCGCCGCTGTGCCTAAAGATAGAGAGGCCGAGCAGGTGTACGCCCAATACCTCGGTGGGAGCACCTGGACGGCGATGGCTTCTATTGCCTGCGGTTATTTTTCATTTACTGTCAAGCCATCCTCCGACACTCCACAGATGCTCCCCTCTGGCGACAGAGCAGGTGCTCTGCTTCTATACTATGGTGGACCTCAAGATCTCCTCTGACAGTCAGAGTGTGACGCCGACACTAATTTGTGATTCAGGTCCTGCCACGCTACCCGAGAGAGAGAAACAGACTGGCGAGTAAAAAGGGCAGGGGTGGACTACATTTGCCCATCATTACTCAAGACGTTATCTCAGTGAGACTCGATCTTGAATAAAAAGCACAATGCGAGATCATCAGAAACTCTTTTGTCTGAGGCTCTGATTTATGGTACAGTGATTGTGCAGCAGGATTGGTTTAACACTAACATTTCTGTTTCCTGCTTTGATAACTCTGGATTTATACCAAATTGATACACATATAATACAAGGGCATACTACAGGGCTCAAAAATGCTGTAAAAAAACGGCCAAATTTTGACAGTAACATGCTGTTTTCCAATAAAACAGTAATATACCGTAGAAAATAATGCATTCTGGGTAATATTTGTCATTTGTCATATTAGCCAACAGGAATATACTGTGAATTAACAGCACTCAAAGTAGACACTCAGAAGCTGTGCTCCAAATCACACCCTATACCCTCATTCACTATTCTCTACACTTGTTCACTGATATAGTCCACCTGACAGAGTGAGCGAAAAGAAGTGAGTGAATTCAGACACTGATGAACACCTGCTGTTATCACTGAAGGAAAGATACACATGAACAGAAAAAAGTTGATTTCATCAACCGAAGTTAAAAGAAGACATTAAATCTCTGAAGTTCTTAGCAGTGCAGGATTAAACAACTCCACAAACAGCATTACCAGCTTCACACATTACTAACCAGATTGACTTTATTTCTGTCTAACGTCTACAGAAGCTCTTATTGAGAATTGACAGATGTTGTTTTATTGTTTCTTTTGACATTACCATTATGGTGATCAGTGTTATCTTTAGTTTAGTTGAACCTTGACATAATAACATTATTTTTTCTCTCGCTGCTCTAATTGTGTGTTTTAAATACATTTGTTATAGCAAGCAAAGCCGAAAGAAAACCGAAACAGATGATGTTGACTATTTATTAATGGTCTGATTCACCAAGCTCCTTCAGAGTCTAATCTATAATGACATAGATTATGTTTTTTTTTATTTTATTTTTATGGTATCCCAATAATTTTACTGCATGAGATCCGTCAGTGTTGCAACAACCAGAAAATTTGAAGGACATGAAAACAGTTTGTGGTCAAAACATTTTGAACACCAGTATCATTCAGACTCACATAGATAGACACCAAGAATCGGCATATGAATCTCAACAATGGTGACAATCAAAAGCTTCATTCTACAATGCATGCTGGCTACTGGCATTGTACAAAAATCATCCATGTCTCCCAGCATGCATTGCAGCATGAATAAATTATTCTGCTGAATAGCCTGTTTATTCTCTTTAATTCTTACTATTTACCTTTATTTTTGGTGTTGTTTTTGTGTTGACTTTGTCAGAAGTTTATGTTCAGAGTTGATCTGTTCATCTTTTTTGTTGATTGTCACCGTTGTTGAGATTCATATGCTGATTCTTCATGTCTGTGAGTCTAAATGACACTGTAGTATAAACCATTTTTGCAAATCATGAGTTTAAAAATCCTTCATAACTGATTCCTACTCACTGCTTGATAATTTGCAAGGGTAAAACAAGGGTAAAATTATACCTGTATGTATTTTTAAAACAATGGGGTTGTTTAGGGAATAGACACTGGATGAGATTAACGAACCAAGCATTCCATTATGATTATGTTATAAGCAATATTATTGATTATGCATAACCAATAACACCTGATCACATTTTTGCTACAACAAATGGTTACAGCAGCCAAAGGAAAACTATTTTAAAAACTATATTAAAACACTTATCCCCATAATGGTGACCAAACATTTTCAATTAAAAATAAACACCTAAAGATCTGTTAATTTTTAATAAGAGCTTCTGTAGACCTATAACAGACATAAAGTCAGTCTGGTTAGTAATGTGTGAAGCTGGTAATGCTGTTTGTGGAGTTGTTTAATCCTCCTCTGCTGAGATCTTCAGAGATGTAATGTCTTCTTGTATCTTCAGTTGAGATTCATCTAAGGCTGTGGCTGAAGCTGAAGTCAGTTGTAGTTCTTGTATTTCTTTTTCATTCAGTCATTATGCTTGTTAACAGCAGGTGCTCATCACTAATTCTCAATTATAACTTCATTAATCTCTTAATTATCTCATTAACTTCAACAACGCTTCAATAGCTCTAACACTTTGTAGTGTGGACACATATAAGTGTTCATTTTAAATTGAAGATTTTGCTGTGGGGTTAAAAGGGTTAGAGGGATTAGATGAAAAAAACCAGAGTGAAACGTAAATTAATTTATGGAAAAGTACTGTAAAAATGAAATGAAAAGAGTTTCCTTTCATGGTATTATTACGGTAACATACTGTAAAAAAGGAGAGCTGTAAATAAACAGTAGAGGGCTGTAAATTAACAGTACATTGCTGGCAACCACAGCTGCCAGTAGATTACCATTATTTTACAGCACAATTTTTACAGTGCAGACTGTGACTAAAGTGTTAGTGAGAAGCATTATGTTATGAACCATAGATGTCAGATCAAACAGTGCTGACGTGGAAACCAGGGGAAACATTGTGCCATGAACGGACAAATTCTTTTCAGTCCATAAATCACCAATATTCACCATAGATTTAATGTTGTAATGCTAACTCTAAAAATGGTATTGTAGCAGAAATAGTCAAATTATTTTACTTTATTCCTTTCAGGGTTCGTACAACCTTTTGAGAGTGAAATTCTTGCACTTTTAAAGGACTTTACAACAAGTGCTTCAAACTACTTTTTCCAGCACGCCAAAGCTCTAAATATGATAATATATTTTTTTCATCCTTCAAAGATTGTCCCTATTTGTAAAACGAAAAGTTTCAAGATGTAGTAAAACTAGCACTTAGTCGCAAATACACTTTTGTATAAAAATAAGAAAGACTTGAAATTACCACTATAACCACTATGTAGGTGGCGGCAGAGGAGCACTTATTGGTTTATCAGCCATTTCCACTCCCCAATATATTTTTTCACACATTTAGCTGTTGTATATTTAGACATTTTGAAATCACTATTACAAAGTATCAAATCATCAAGAAAACTATTCAAATTTGGCAATTTTTTGTACTGAAGTATAAAAAGTATGAAGTAGGAAAAATCACAGTCTCATGGATAACAAAAACTTTTCTTCAGTCAATTGTGACTGAATTACACAAAGCAAGTAAGGAGCGCTCCTTTTATAATCACTGAAGTTGTCGGTCAGTTCAATATGATACTATAGAACAATGGTACATTTAATAAGAGTAGACTATTTTCCCTATAAATGTGAGGTTTTGTTAATACTAGTTATTTTTATCTGCATCTCAACTCTGAGAACATGTAATATTATTAGTAACTTATTGATGAAAAACAATTGTAACTGTATGATTAAATTACCTTATGATTAAAAATACCCCCACCCCCACACCCACCAATTCTTCCAAATCAAGTGCTGGCACAACATCTCTAGAACCTAGTGGCACTGTTGCTACTGCTCTCAAATGATGGTCTGAAGCCCTGTACTACTTTGGGTCAGTACAATTGTTTTGTTAAAGAACATTTTTATTCATCAAGGATGCATTAAATTGATCAAAAGTGACAATCAAGACATTTACCGCATTTATGTTTTGAAACATTTCTATTTTAAATAAATTGAGCTCAGGAGCTCATTTGAACTTTCTATTCATCAGAGAATTCTGAAAAAGAATGTCTCACAGTTCCTAGCATAATGTCTTCAACATTGATGGTAATAATAAATGTGTCTTCAGCATCAGATCATTAGAATGATTTCTGAAGGATTATGTGACACTGAAGACTGGAGTAATGACCTGCTTTATCATCAGATATATAACATTAGAAAAAGACAACGGTTATTTTAAGTTGTAATAATATATTATAATATTTTAGTGTAGTTTTGATCAAATAAATGTAGCCTTAGTAAGCATGAGACATAAATCTTGTTTTATGCGTTTTATTTTTGATTTATTAAAAATTGTTCATACAGTAGTGAACAATTTTAATATCAGCCGTCAGGGAAAATAATAATTGGTATTTGCTTATTGGTATTTGACATAATTCTAATATCAATGCATATATTTTAAGAAATAAATATGTAGATATAAATCCATATATTTCAGGACATTATCATTATCGATCACAATTGTTCAAGTAACCGCATATAACTTGCTTTCTTCAAATTGTCACACACAATTTTGAATAATGACATAGCCAAACTCGTGTCATGCATCATTATTACTTTGATTTTATGCTTCACATCACACACAAATAAATGTACAAAATAAGGGTAATATACTGTTTCAAATATGTTTCTTCTTTGCATTGTTTGTGTGCGTTGGAGTCTTGCCCCCAGCATGTTCTCATTCCATCTCTGTATACCGTCTAGTACGAACAATCCCTTAAACTTGCTTGGCTTATGCCTTGGCTGTTTTCTCCCTGTAGCATCACTCACTGTGTGTTCATCTTGCACAATGGCAGCTATACAGTTAGGGTGAAGTAGAGGGCAACAGATTGTAGGGCGCACAAGGAACCAATGCAACAGTTGCATTTTGGTGAGTAGCAGCTGCTTATCTGACATTATTCAGATGAAGCTGGACATCAGAGGCCTATACCATGCTGAGGCCCTCCAGGAACACTCTGCGCTTGAACAGACCTGCGCTCATCAGAGAAGCAGCTTGGCGCTTCTGCTCTTATCAAAGCGGGGCCGGCCGTTCTGCCTGTCCCCAGGCCCTGCTTCAAAAAATCACGAGGAGATGAAGAGTAAAAGCCGGAGCTGCTTGTACCTGGCCCATGCTAATGTGCCTCTCAGCATGGTGACTTAAGCTCTTTAACATGCATGATAGTTATCATGGTTAATTGAACTGTTTCTTGTTACCCTAGCAGCCAGACTGAAAAGGTGATGGCTGTCGGCTCTCTTTGCACTTGATAAGCTTTTGGGAGCTAGAACTTTTGTGTTTGTTGTCATCTTCTGCGTAACTAATTGTAAACTAATGAGCATGACAGTTATGTTGCATTATAGCCATGTCAAACTGCAGACAATATTACAAAGTGGTTTATGGGTCACCATGGCTTTAAAATTTAATTAATGTCAATGTGAATTGCTGTACAAGATCCAATAAAAGAAAACATTGGGTGAATTTTTTTTTTTTTTTAATTTTTTTTTTTTTATTATTATAATTTTTTTAAAATTATTATTATTATTATTATTATTATTATTTTTTAATATCCATCAGGGATTGTCAGGAACGAAGAAGGAGTTTCAAGAAATTATTTGATTTTGAATAAAGATTTTGAAGACTTTCGTAGGAAATTTTTTGGAATAACATGCCACAAACAGAAAGTACATGGTCTTCCTAGGTCAACATATTCTGATTTTATTTATTTTTTTCATTTTTAGTTTGATCAGTTCCAGCATTTGCTCATCATTAATTGGTAAGACTTCACAATAAGATTCAAGCCATTAACATTTGTCAGTGTATTAGGTGTCATGGACTAAACAACTTTTTTACAGCATTATCTATCTTCCAGGTTTATATTTATAAATATACTCTTGTTCTTTGTTAATTCAGTTTGTTCATAATACATTAACTAATGTTAATTTATACAACTTGAAATGTTAAAAATGCGTTATTGTATTAAATTAAGATAAATACTGTAAAGGAATTGTTGTTCAATGTTAGTTTGCGATACTTATTGTATTAATTTGAACACATTTAACCTTATTGTAAAGTGTTACCAAATAGCTAAAAGCAATTATTCAGTCCATTTTTTTTGTGTAATATTTTGTAACTATACTTCGCTATACATTATACTAATTAATAATGTATGGAATTTAACTTAATATTATCTGCAGTGTCCAGTGTGCAGAAACCCAAATGACTGATTAGGGTAAAGTTATGTAACATTTTTGGGTTTTGGTAATCTATAATGAGAGCATTTTGTCTAGGGTTTAATTATAACAGTACTTTAATAAGCGCTAATAACCCAATTCTTAGGTTAACCTTTCGAGACTTTAATTGGTCCTGTGTGCTGCTCAGTTTTTTAAAAGATAATAATTTGCAGCATTTCAGTGAAAACTCTTGTTTAAAGTGTAACTTTGCCGATTTTCAACCCGCTTTGTATTGTTAAGATGTTGGTAGCATATGTAAATGGACAATGTTTACTCGTTCTCTGTGTTACCTAGACTGAGAAATTTATGTTTAATTGTCAGCAAAAGTTTGAACTTTTGACAACTCTATCAACGTCGGATCAACAGAGGGTTATTAAAGGGATAGTTCACCCCAAAATGAAAATTACTCCATGATTTACTCACCCTCAAGCCATCCTTGGTGTATGACATTCTTCTTTTCAGATGAATACAAATGGAGTTAGCCTATATTAAAAAAGTCCTGGCTAATCCAAGCATTATAATGGCAGTGAATTGTTGTCTCATTTATGAAGTCCATAAAAGTGCATCTATCCATCATATAACTGCTTCACACAGCTCCGGGGGGGAATAAAGGCCTTCTGAAGCAAAGTGGCGCGTTTGTGTAAGAAAAATATCCATATTTAAAACCTTATAGACTAAAATAACTAACTTTTGGCGATTGCTGTATGCATCGATTTACGGCGAAAGAGTAAACCTTGACCCTTGACGCATGCGGATTGACGAACGCAGAAGCACAGTGGATAGAGCAAAACAAAACACTGGTCATGAATTAGAGTCTAAAACAAGAATTTTTAAAGAGAAATGGCAGAGGATTTCGATATAAGAGAAGAGGGGCTTAAGTTTGTTGCCCAGCCATATCTGCGAGAGGCGTCAAAGCTTGAGATGCTTCTATACATCGCGTCAGGGGTTACTCTTTTGCCGTAAGTCGAATTGCGTATGGCTTTCTGCCTGGAAGTTAGTTATTTTAGTCTATAAAGTTTTAAATATGGATATATTTTTCTTACACAAACGTGCCACTTCACTTCAGAAGGCCTTTATTAACCCCCCGGAGCTGTGTGGAGCAGTTATATGATGGATAGATGCACTTTTATTGACTTCATAAACGAAACAATTCACTGCCATTATAATGCTTGGATTAGCCAGGACTTTTTTTTAAATATAACTCAGATTTTATTCGTCTTAAAGAACAATGTCATATACACCTAGGGTGATTTGAGGGTGAGTAAATTATGGGATAATTTTAATTATTGGGTGAACTAATCCTTTAACAGGACAGTTATTGTAAGGGTAGGTTTATCACTGTAAGTTTTATCCTCCTTTGTCTACTCTTTAAACAGCATTATGGTAAAAATTGAAACTATAGCTTTCTTACCTGTATGCGATGACGTTTTGCTGTGTTTGTAGTCATCCAGTTTGAAATGTTGACTACAAACACTGAGGACTACAAACACTTTTCTGATTGTTCTCTCCATATTTACGCCCTTTTTAAATTCTTGCACCTGGGAACAATACAAGTTAACACCATTATAACTAAGTTTGCTTAGAAGTATTTCCTACTAAAGCAGGGCAGTATTTGACTGGTCAAGCGTGTCCATAACAGACTGGTGGGAGTGGCCTTGGATGGCAACATGCCCAGTATTATGGGTGTCGAATTTTTCTTAACTACTTGGCAAAAGGGAAGACAACAGCCTTTTCTCTGTTTTCTCTAGTCAGGCAGCACTGATTAAAAAAAATCTCTTTCTACGACATAGACAGCCAAGTTTTATTGTAAGCTTATTTTGCCAGCGGTAAAGTACCCCTTTAAGAATGATTTTCCTTTGGCCTTGTCCATAACGTGAATTATTACCCTTACTCTCATATTTTAGGCTGCATAATGGTGTCTGTGCATTAATTATGCAAACAGACATTTTGACATGGTTTTTTCATGCACATTTTGATGCAGCTGACCCCATGATCTGTAAGCATTTCAGGATTTTAGTGCTTGCTTTCTGCTGACAAGTGGAAATCTTTTATGCAGAGTACCACAATAGATGTGAGAAGGTAAAATGTTTTCCTCCCTTCTTTCATGCAGCAAACTGAATGAGCTGATTTACATTATTCCTTGCATCTCTGAGTTCATCAATGTGACATCTGATATAAATTTAGCCAAAACCAGGAACTATTGGACCATCTGTTTGCTCCAGCTGAGCTCGTCTCATAAACGTCTCAAACAGCAGCTGCCATCACTATTATAGAGAGAAGGAATTGTTCCAGCATCATTAGACCTACAGGCTTTTCCAATATGACTGTATTATTTCTGGTTTGTACTGTTCTCCTTGTGCTAATTTTTGAACTATAATGAGTTTTCAAGGGAAAATATTCATGGGCTGCCAAATCAGATGAACATGTAGGACAGCTTGTGTATTGAAATGCTCGAGGTCAGTTTGGTTCAGACTCATCGCGTAGTGCCGAGGAGAATTTGAGATGACTAATCACACCGAGCTCATGTTAGACAGGTTTATCAGAAATACGTGCCATATGACTGTGAGCGAACAGCGATCTAAAGTTTGCATCACAATGCTCAATCTTATTAACACTTTGCCACTGGTGACTTAATATCTAATGGCAGTTTAATCTGAACAGTAATTAGGTGCCTGGCTGATTAAATCGGATATGCATGTTGAAGCTTATTTGTGTATTTGCATGAATGCCAGGGGAGGAGATTGCCTCAATTTCCTGCAAGAGAATGTCCTTCCTCAGCCTTGAACAGCTTCTTAATAAAGTCTGATGTCCCTTCGTCATTAAAGCAGTTCACTGTGCTGGTTCTTCCATTTGAACCTGCATTTAGAGAACTCTTTTTTTTTTTTTTCACAGTCTGTTAAGCTGATTTTATTGGATTTAAATTAATTGAGGCTTGTATAATTATTTGTTTTCATTTTTTTGTGTGTTATTTTTTGTGTTTTGTGATTTGCGTGTTTTGTTTTGCGTGTCGTGTGTTCTGTTTTTAATTTTGGTTGATTTTCAGCTTGCTTTATGCTTTATATTTTAATGCAAATGATTTTTTTTTTGGAGCTTTAAACTCTCCTCTGGTTACTCTTAGGGATGCACCGATGTATCAGCCAATAATCTGTATTTTTTGGCTGATTGTTTAAAAATTAAAAATTGTTGATGATCCGGGCTGATTATATCCTGTCAAACAAAAGCGGCAGAAAAACGTGTCAGATTGCAACTTATACTGTGCAACTTATAAAATATGTCTCGTGTTAAATTTAGGGCTGTCTAAGTTAATGCGACAATAGCACCTTACCAGTTACAAAAATAGCAATGTTAAAACTCTATTTGCTCTAATATATTACCTATACTTCAAGCCAGGGGTGCCGGGTCAGCGTTTTTTCCTTAAACCAAACATTATTTATAGCAAGCCTCCCATCCAACAATCTTTGTTAGAGCTTTGTTAGAAACAAAGTCTCCGCTTTTAAATTCTGTCCATTTTATCACGTAATTAAAACAATAAATGTGACGTGACCGATAGCTTTAGCACCATAGGTCAAGCAGTCATGCGAGTCATCGCTTTCTTTTTACAGTTTTTCTTGATTGCTTAAACACATTTCTAGAAATTATGCCTTCTTTTCTGGAAATTCTAAACACAAATCCGTAACTTCTCACCCAATTCCCTGTACTTCCTATTTTCAGGTCATAATTAAGCTCTCCACTCAAAAACAATTCAATCTTGCTGAAAAACCAAACTTTTCCCTCAGACATGACATACAAGCCTTCAGAAACACACGCAATACAAAATAGTCTTACACACTAGTGAGATCAATTCAAAACACTGTTACAAAAAACTCCTTTTGGAATTCCGGAATCATTTTACAGCTCAATGTCTATTACGTATACAACATAAACAGAGGGGTGCAGATACAGTGAAAATCAACTATAAGCTTTAAGAAAAGTTTATTTTCATTAAACTACTGTAAAGAGATCTTGTAGTAGATGAAAAACACTAGAAAAGAACAGTTGAAATACCAAAGAATTGAACATGAACTTGGGATTGCACTACAATACAGTATACTGTCAATTATAGTACAGTAAAATTCAGCAACCTCAGCCAAATTGCATTGCAGTACTGATAAAAGACTTTCTCTTCCTCCCCTAGGCAGTCGTCTCTCAGTTCTACAAAAATACCATATGTAAGAAGTATCTGGCTACAAATCAGTTTGACAATTACGTGTTTGAGGGAGCACAACATGTGCTACAATATTTAGTGTACGAATACTGTAGAATAGTGAAAGTTCTCTCATCTAAAGTACTGCTACTGTGTACTGTAATTATACTGTACATCTAAGTAGTATAATACCAACTTCCCTCATGGTCATTCCGGCACAAGAACATGCTCAACTATAATGCTTTGTATTTCATCAGGAAAAAATTTATTTTGACCCCATCCCTTCCTCTTCCTCTTTGTCTCTCCCACCACTGAACACTTTGAATTCACAGTGTGACACTTGAGGTAATTATATTATGTCTTTGTGTTTTCTGAATGAGAACACACTCTCAGAAAAAAAGGTACAACGCTGTAACTGGGGCAGTACCCTATGGTACAAAAGTGAAAAGGTACCCCTAAATGGTACGTATTAGTACCTTTTTGCTTTTGTACCTTAGGGTACTGCCCCAGCTGTACCTTTTTTTTTCTAACAATGCAGGGTTAAACGTGCAAAATGAGGGCATTTTTGAGTTTTGCAGAAAACATTGAGAAAATTGGAATGTGTGTGGAAACAAGTGAAATGGGTTTAAACGTGTCGAGAAACGTGTCTTTGTTTCTAGAACTGAATGAAGGGTGTGGGAAATTGGGCCAACTGAACCAGTTATAGTGTGTTAAGCAATTGAGAAAAACTTTAATACATATGATGACACAAAAAAAAAGCATGAACATCAAAAGATATGTGGAATGATACAGTAAATGTAGCGAAATGTATAATGTATTATATAATCGTTTAATCATTTTTTTCAACCGCAGAATGTGAATGTTAATAAAGTTGCTTGTGAACAATATGTCATTTAACGTTGCAATTACTTCACACTCTAAAAATGGCTGGGTTAAAAACAACCCAATTGGCAACCCAGCGCTGGTTAAATATTGGACAGAACACATGCTGGGTTAAATTAACCCAGTGGCATTTTAACCCAGCAGGGTGGGCTGTTGAGAAAACCCAAGATGTAGTAAATTTTTACCATTAATGAATTTGCTATTCTGGGTTATTCTTGCTGGGTTATACTTATAATTTCTCCTGTGCATTAGCCTACTGTAAAACTAGACAATCATGAAAGAACAAATAAGGAAGAATACATGTTTAGACTGTTAAAATAACAATTTTTAACGCTTGTCAACTGGTACAACACACAAATGTCAATAATGGCAATAATGACAACTACAACAGTAGCCTAATAAATTCTGTCAATTTCTTCACGTTAAATCAAACTTTTATTTTGACGGGTTGAAGACCTTTGGGTGTCTGTGTTCATGATATGAGAGTTTTCTCAAATGAAACGGTAAATTCTCATGAAGTGACGGTTTATGTGTTCGTGTCCTCATATAGTGACACGGCAGAGACTACAAAGACAGCGAGCGAGTGTGTATGTGTGTGTGTGTGCGTGTGCGATATGCAGAACATGCTGGAGTAATATTTAAATAGTATTTTGCAGTTTAATGTTAACAGATACTAGTATATATTCGGCTACAGTCTGGAGCCCTGTGCTTAGATAAACAATGCGGGGACCAAATATACTCTGGTAGGCTATCGTCACATTTTTTTAAATTTCAGTACGAACTTGGTACTGAAGTACCGGTACTTGTGACATCCCTACATAAAACCATGGTTCATTTTCGTAAGGGGATCATGGTTCCGTGTAATAAATAATTACAAACTGTATTAACATCGTTTCACATACCTATACTAACATGACTATGTGTGTCAATAGCCTACATGGCATCGGATTCTGAGGTAAAACTTTTGTTGTCTCGGTTAACGTATATCATGTAATCTTAAGAATTGTGGCCGTGAAAAAAACAACAACAACAACTATAGGCCTACCAATAATTATGCTAATTAAAATTAATATTAATGAAAACATTAAATAAACTTACCTTAAAACATCTGAGACCAGTGGCTTTGGCCCATGCTTTGTCCTTTCAAAATGAAAGTTTGGGAGCAAATTTAAACATCAAGGCGCGAAGCTCATGAAACAACCAAGCGCTGGGTAGAATCAACCAAGCGTTGCGACCCAGCAGGTTTAACCCAACAACTGGAAATTTGAAATTAACCAATGGTGTTTTAAATGTGTTCAAATAAACCAACAAACATTACCCAACAGTCTCAACCCAGCATTTTGGGTTAAAAAAACAACCCAGCGTTATTCAGAGTGCAGGAAACCTTAAATCCAATGTTCACAGTTTGTTAGTTAGCTATAAAAACATAGCCTAGAAATCTAGAGGCACCCTAGCGGCAGCAAATCTAATTTGCAGCCAGGGTAGTCTAGCAACTCTCCGTTGGCTTGTGAGCTGGAAAAACCAGGTGGGCGGGCTTAACACGGCAGAGTTGCCGCGGTTCCGCATGCTACTCTTAAACAAAGAAGCTGGCGAACAGCGGTCTTTCAAAACGGCTTTGGCCGTGACTCTGGAAGACTGGGAGTTGAGCTTTTCTTTGAGAAAAGAGCAAAGAACGCCACTGAAGTCATTCTTAAGAAAGGAAGATGTGTTCGGAGTTTTGCCGACCGGATACGGCGAAAATTTAATCTATCAACTACCTCCGCTTCACCTTCTTCGTTGCTCTGGTTGGTTATAGCGATATCCTATTGCGTGCAGAGGGAATTTGAAATGTTGAAACCGTTTATCCCGCCCCTCGGATTGAACCCTGCCAATGGTGAGCTCCATTGGCAGGGTCAATGGCTTGTCAGGCTAATAAAAACCCTTAGAGCTGATTTACTGTTAATTATAAAAATAAATGTGTTATGTAGACAAGTGTTTATGTGCAACTGAGTTTACATTTTCAGTTATGTGTGTGTAAGTATTATATAGCAGCTGAATATAATAGTTTGGGCCCTATTGTTAATTTTAACATCTAATATTATAGTAATGTACAAAATGAGAGGGTTCCCTGTATAGTTTATAGCATTAGTTGGGAGGTTTTTTTCTTTCCTTAAGAAAATCAAATATCGTTATTGGTCATTCTGAATAATCGGCAGATATCATTTTGAAGTATCTGAGAATTTTTTTTTAGTGTCGGTGCATCCCGACTTTTTTTATACAGCACACAGTTTGAAGTAAATAATGAAAGCATTTTCATTTTCAGGTGAAATGTCCCTTTAAATGTTTTGTGTTGTAGACATTAATTGGCAGTGATATCAAAAAAGTTAACATGATATATGAAGTAACGTCACAGGCCTCGTAATTTCTACAGCCATACGCTTTCTCTTGATGATATTTCTGGATTAGCCAGCTCAGTGCTGAGGGCCTCAGGATATGGAGATTTATCACATTAAGATGCTCTGAGAAATGAGCAGCTATGCATTTACTGCTTATCCTAGTGTGGATGGACTGCAATCTGCCCACAGGGAGAGAGTGATTCTTAGTGAAATTGCACAGAATAACATATTTCACATGGGTTTCTTTGTGTTAACCTTGCGGTCCTTTATTCGTAATGATTTAAAGATGGAAACTCACTCTGCCATCTGCTGTCAGGAAATGTTTTAATGGATTGTGGAAGGTGACTCATTCCTTCATTATTTTCAACAATAGGAAAATAATTCGCTGACAAGACAAGGGAATTTTTGCTTGACATGTTTTGTTTTTATTAGTTACATTTAATAATCTAAATAAGGCTGGGGAAAATAATAACTACATGACACCTTTGATTGAACATGATTGTGAAATTTAAATTGCGAGTTGCTTGGAAATTAGACGTGGGGTGGCTGATTGTGCAGCGAGGATTTGAGACCAGATTCGGTTAGTGAAGGTGACCTTTTTAATATGCTGGTATGTTCAAGTTTCTCCAAGATGAGAACGCCCACAGCATCGTATATGATGCCTGTTGGAAAGGAGAAATACTTCTTGTAAATACCTTGATTGGTTGGTCACTGTGATTTACACGCTGACGGTCATTTGCTCCAGGGGAGACACCAGTCATTCAGTAATTACAGCACTTCCTTTAATGGGGTTTGATCACTATGTTTAGGCGAGAGAGGTATTTATTTCAAAAGTACTCTAGTATTATCGTCAAGGGAAAAGGGGATAGAGATAAAACCTGTCTGATAAAAATGATTAGCAGCATCTATAATGACACGACTTGCCCCGTATTAAAGGGTTAGTTCACCCCAAAATTAAAATTCTTTCATTAATCACTCACCCTCATGTAGTTCCAAACCTATAAGACCTTCGTTGATCATCTTCGGAGCACAAATGAAGGTATTTTGGTTGAAATATACCACTTTGACGCTTCAAAACGTTCCTAAAGAGATCGTAAAACTGATCCATATAAACTGAACTGTTTAGGCCAAATTTTCTGAAGAGACATGATCACCTTATATGACAGATTGAATTTAGGCTTTATAAACATTCAACTAATACATAAGTTATGGTAAACGGAAGCTCAAGCATGTTAGCTTGATGTGCGAGAACCAATGAGGTTCATTCTCATGTGTCATTCTTTATGTTTGAGCTTCCGCAAGAACCAATGAGGTTCAATCTCGTGTTATGCAGCACATTTGGACTTCTGCAAGATCCAATGAGGTTCATTCTCATGTGTTACGCAGTACATTTGCGCTTCCGCAAGAACCAATGAGGTTCGATCTCGTGTTATGTAGCACGTTTGGGCTTCTGCAAGAACCATTGAGGTTCATTCTCATGTGTCATTCTGCATGTTTAAGCTTTCGCAAGAACCAATGAGGTTCAATCTCGTGTGTCATTCTGTATGTTTGCGCTTCCGCAAGAACCAATGAGGTTCATTCTCATGTGTCATTCTGCATGTTTGAGCTTCCGCACGAACCAATGAGGTTCAATCTCGTGTAATGCAGCACGTTTGGGCTTCTGCAAGATCCAATGAGGTTCATTCTTATGTCATTCTGCATGTTTGAGCTTCCGCAAGAACCAATGAGGTTCATTCTCATGTATCAATCTGCATGTTTGAGCTTCCGCAAGAACCAATGAGGTTCATTCTCATGTGTCATTCTGCATGTTTTAAGCTTCCGCAAGAACCAATGAGGTTCATTCTTGTGTGTTACGCAGCACATTTGAGCAGGTTCGGTTGAGTTTGTTTGTTTGCTGATCAATGTTTATTTGTGAATAGAAGCCTAAATTAAATCTGTTCATCATATAAAGCGATCAAGTCTCTTCAGAAAATGTGGACTAAATTGCTCAATTCATATGTATTAGTTTAGCAATCTCTTCATGAACTTTTTGAAGCATCAAAGTGGCAATTGTGTAGCTGTCAATGTTAAGTACAGAAAGCTCTCAGATTTAATCAAAAAGATCTTAATTTGTGTTCCGAAGATGAATGAAAGTCGAGAATGGAATGACATGAGGGTGAGTAATTAATGACAGAATTTATCTTTGGGTGAACTAACCCTTTAAGTCTAAGCTGTGTCATATTGAGCCATTAGGGAATATGTGAATTACTTAGATTTCACATAAAAAATGCAAACATAAATTAGTTATTTAATAATAGTAATAATAATAATAATAAAAATAAAATTTTATTTAAAGGCGCCCTTTAAAACACTCCAGGACACCGTATTTATGCAATAAAGGCTTAAATAATGCTCTAATAATGCCATTATAGAGTCTTACTTGCATATCTGCATTTTCTTAAAATATCTGTTTACCAGTTTTCAACATTTTGTTTGTTCTTTTTTTCTAGAAAGATAATGTTGCATTCTTGATAGAAAAAAGTAAAACATTTGGGCTGGATGAACAAGCACATTATTATTCTACATACAGTACCAACCCTCAATGCTGCACGGAAATATGAAATGTTGTTGCTTCCTCCTTGCAGTTCCCCAAACTTTGAGGATGAAGGAGCTTCTTCAGTATATAACTTTTTTGGGGGGGAAATAAGTCCTTGATCGTTTTCTTGGAACGATGGGGTTCTTTTTGTCAGAGCTCCCTCGGATTCTTTGAAGGAATGTTGCCCCCACTTCAAAATGTAGTAGTACTTCCAGTCCAAGCTCACTTTCACTGTTAGTTGAGCCACTGGCACAGCTTTTGGCACATTTTTCCCAAAAAGATGAAATGTTTTATTTAATAATTCATGTTTTTTTTGTTGTTGTTGCCAAATTAATGCATTTATATATTTTACTATCCATTTGAAATATTTTATACTACCCCATTCAGGGTCAGTAAGTTCTTTTTGTTTGTTTATTCAGCAAGGTTGCATTGAATAAAAGTCACAGTAAAGATATTTATAGTGTTACAAAAGATTTCTATTTCAAATAAATGCTGTTCTTTTGAACTCTCTTTTATCAAAGAATCTTGGAAAAAAAATCACAAAAATATTAAGCATCAATACATCAATATTTCGTTAAAGGGTACATAACACACAGTTTCTGCCAATCTCATGTTAATTTTGAGTACCTATAGAGTAGTATTGCTTCATATCTCTGAAGAGTCTTTAGTTTTATCATATTTATAAAAGACAGATACGCTGTACCGATTCTTTTCGAAAACAGCCCAACTCGTAGAGGCCTGCAGTGGGCGGAGCTAAAGAGTCACGAGCACACGCACATACACGCACAATACATCATGGCATTATCCCTGGATAACTTTCGCTTCACTACACTCTAAAAAAAAAAAAAAAGGTTCCATATGGGACCAAAAATGGTTCTTCGTCGTAATCATAGAGGAACCACTTTTGGTGCTATATAGCACCATATCTTAACATGTTCTGTATATGGTAGCGGTGCTATATAGCACCTTAGTTAGCGGTGCTATATAGAACCTTAGTCAAAGAACCGGTGAAGAACCTCTGAAGAACCGCTGAAGAACCACTGAAGCACCAAAATTGGTGCTGTATAGCACTTAAAAAGGTTCCCCTATGATTACGAGCCAAGAACCATTTTTGGTGCCATATAGAACCTTTTTTTTTAGAGTGTATACGTTCATGTTGTTTACATTATATGCACTTACTCGCGCCAATTGCCAACAAAACAGACATTTAATGCAGTTTCACTCACTGCCTGCGGTTTCGACTCATGACCGGGGACAAACAAAAACACTTGCAGAACTCTGTTGCTGCTCCGGAAAAACAAACTGCATCCACTGTTTCCTTAACGCTGGGTTATTTGGGAAGCTGAACAAGGTTGTCTTTCCCTTACAACCAAAAACACACTTCTTTAGTGACATTGTTGATTTCATGGTCTAAAAACAAAATGACAGCGCTGTTGGCGGCCGTAACCCGAACAAAGCTCATTGATGGGCACACTCTTGCTTTCGCTCTGGTTGATGTGTGTGCGCATGCACGCGTTCATCCGGGAGAAGTGCCCATACAAGGAATTCGACCCTTTTATGACGTCATACAGGGTCATACTCAACAAAAACTTCCCGAAACTTGTTAGAATCCTGAGGAAGTGTATTTGGCACAGAAATAGTCATATGTCTAACTCGGTTTAAAAAATAAATAAATAAATAAATAAATAAATAAATATATATATATATATATTGTTTAGCATGAGATTCCCCTTTAATAATAAAAAATGTTAAGCACCAAATCAGCATATTAGAATGATACTGAAAACTGAAGTCATGTGACACTGAAGACTGGTGTGATGGGTGCTGAAAATTCTAATACATTACATAAAATATATTCCTATAGACGTTGCTGTGTCTAATGTGCACAGCTGAATTGGATGCATGTGAGTTGTGATTAGTTTGTATCTCATAACCAGTAGCCAACCGCCTTTGAATCCTCTGGGGACTGAGGTGTGGCTGTCCTCTGCTCATCATGATTTTACTATTGGTCAAAGGTGGAGCACCGATGGCCTCTCCGGCAGGATTCATTTCAGCTCCTTCCAGGGGAACGTGCTCTCTGTCCCTGCTGATGAATGCTGGGCGTGTGAGGAGACTATCGTACCCAGTGTCAGGCAGCTAGCTCTCATAATAGAGCATGATAGCATCAGACTAGCACTGGGCTGCTCTGCACTCTCTCCCCAACCGCAAAATAAGAAATGTCTAAATTACACTTGCTAATAGCATGCAGAGACGGCGATTCTTTTTGCCCTCCTGCCTGTTTTTAATTCTCTCTCTATCAGGAACAGAGCACATCTTATTTGATATGAAATAAAAGGCTCTCTCTTATCAGCTATTTGAAAAGAAGAGTAGCAGGGGGCAGGAGAGGACTTTTGTGGGCGGCCACGCTGCCACGCTGCAGACACACAACCTCCTGTCTTTTTATAAACAGATGGGGATATCAGCACTTAATGTACACCCCCTTGCCTTTAATTTGCCATCACTGAATGATTAAAGGAAGTCATTAATATACTAATCAAATAAGTTCTCTTCACTTTATTTTTTAGAGCCTCAATTATTAGTGTAAAGCAGCAGTTCTCAAACTTTTTGGACTTTAAGGCCCCCTATTCTCCAACTCAATATACAGTTTCCCCCACATTGACTAAGATATTTATATTATTAAAAGAAACTGGGCATGCTGATATGTTTTAAGTTAATAAAATACTAATAATATTATATGAATATATTTTAACTTAATTAAATATGATTCATTTTGTGATTCCAGAATATTTAAGATTCTCTGTATATTCCTCAATCAAGTAATTATTGAGACGAAAAAAATAAAAATGAATGCAGTTTACATCTTGATTTATTTTTAACGCTGTCTTTCTCTTCGTGGCTGAGTTGCTGCTGTTCCTAAATGCTTCAAATTTCCAAAAATACCACTTACAGGTGACCATTTATAGTTGACTTATTGCAAAGGTGCCATCCTACCACATTACCATGCTTGAATTCACTGAGCTCTTCAGAACAACCCATTTTTTTCTACAAATGTTTGTAAATGCAGACTGCATCACTTGGTCTTTTGATTTTATACACCTGCGGCAATGGGTCTGATTGAAACACCTGAATTCAATAATTAAGAGGTGTGTTCCAATACATGTCCATATAGTGTAGCTATACCAGTGGTTCTCAACTTTGGTCCTGGGAACCCACTGATGTGCACATTTTGTATGTCTCTTATCTGACACACAAGATGCGTTCCATTCAAACGTAAGTGAATTTCGCCGTCTTAAGTGAGATTCCAATCCAAAGGGAGCGAACCCTGTCAATCGGAACGCACCTTCAGTTCAGTTCATGGAGCTCTTTCCTAACTAGCTGATGATCTGAATCAGGTGTGTTAAATAAAGAAGACAAAAAAATGTGCAGTGTGGTGGTGGGTCCCCACAACTCAGAGTTGAGAACTACTGGTGTATACATTGCCTTGCGAAACTATTCATACCCCTTCATTTTATGTTGCTGCCTTATGTTAAACTACTTTATATTACTTTTTTCCCACATCAATCTACACTCCATACACCATAATGAGAAAACAAAAAACTGATTTGTGGCAAATTTATTAAAATAAAAACTGCAAAAGCCTAGATAAGTGTTCCCCAGTGAAGTTTCTCGCATCTCCATATATGATCATGGAACTCAGCTAGAGTAACCATCAGATTCTTGGTCACCACTCCTACAAAGGCCCTTCTCCATCGATTGCTCAGCTCTAGGAAGAGTCCTGGTTGTTCCAAACTTCTTCCATTAAGGATTATGGAGGCTACATGCTTCTGTGAACCATCAATGTGAACCTTCAATGCAGCAAAACATTTTTGTAGTCTTCCCCAGATCTGTGTCTTGACACAATCTTGTCTCCTGAGCTCTACTGACCTCATGGATTGGTTTTTACATTGATATGCATTTTTCAACTGTTGGACCTTTTTATTGAGAGGTGTGTGCCTTTCCAAATCATACCCATTCAATTGAATTTGCCACAGTTGTACTACTTTCGAAGTGTAGTAACATCTACAAGCAAAATTGGAACGCTCCTAAACTAAATTTCAGGTGTCCCAGAAAAGGATATGAATACTTATGCAATGTAATTATTTCAGTTTCTTATTTTTAATAAATTTGTCACAAATGTCATTATGGTGTATGGAGTGTAGATAGAAAAAAAGTAATTTAAAATAGTTTAACATATGGCAGCGACATGGGAAAATTAAGGGGTATGAATACTTTCGCAAGGCGCTGTATTTATTTATATTTATTAATACCAAAAAAAGTCACCTCTTGATTGAAATACCATCCCAACATTTATTTCTATCAAGAGGTACATACATTTTTGTTTAAGATCTTGTATTGACAGTACAAGAGTCCAGCACTCTAAAGTCTGTAAAGTCTCCTCCAGCACACCCAAAGACATTCAGTGAATAAGGTCTGGACTCAGAGGTGCCGATTCATGTGTGAAAATAATTCTTCATGCTCCCTTTGAGCCTCACAATTTGAGCCTGTTGAATCTTGACATTGTCATCCTGGAATATGGCCATGATGGTTCCTACATGTTTTTTTGAGAAGTAAAAAGCACTCCATCAATTAGGGTTGGAAGAACTGTTGCCAAACCTATAACATGGTAGAAACATAATAATCACTGCAAAAGTAATCCAATCATAGAAACTTAAGCATTTGCCTATTTAAATCCAAACAGCCACTTTTTACTAAATAAACATTGAATATTTTTTTTCTGTGACCCTTAACCGACAACAGAGAACCATGAACATGCGAATGTGTCGTTAAATCATTGAAATGTTGATTTAAAGTGTCAGTGGTGCTCCAAGTAAATATTTTACTTTTGATCATAGGGGTTTGACTCACAAAAACATGCAAAAAAGTTTGGGAACCCCTGCTGCATTACAACCAAACCATGATGGGAATGACTCCTAAGTTTGAAAGCATTGTCTCACTTTCTCTTCTTGTCATCAGTCTTCGGGGCTGACAGACTTGATCAAAAAAAAAAAACCCTGTCCAAGCACGATGCCATGATTAGTATTCAGACTCAGTGTAGGACTCCCCCACTACATTGAAGAACTTGCCTAATGTTGCCTCATGAGACTGCTCGAAGGATGTTTTTTCCCCTTTGTTTTTTAGTGGCTGGATGTTGAAATAATTGATTTGACCTACTTTAACATTTTGTCATTAGTCATCTGCAAATTTATCAGCCGTGGTGCATTTAATTACGGCGAAGAGGCAAATTAATCGTCTGTAGGCTCTGGTCCCTCTCATGGGGAGGGGGATTTCCCTCTACCGCTGTCAGGACTATTAACATAATAACGAAAAAGCAATTAGATTGACTTTTAGAAATGGCAGTCAATTATACTGACTGGAACTAGATTGTTGAGTGTCCGATAAAGTAGCTTTCCGCTAATAAAAACAAGCATCCCCACCACCCCTCTCACTTAAGCGACACATGATGAGCTAAATAAACAGTTTAGGGACACACGGTCTACCTCTAGACTTCTTTAAAGGCTAGACCGTGTCTGTGCCGACTCTAATAACTGGCCGTCAATGAAAATGTCATTCATGGCTTATATTAGAGCTATTGAAGTGTTGGGGAGGATGATTTGAATCCTCATTATGGCTTCTAGCCTATGATGTTTTCAGAATTTCACGATTAATGAGCCACAACAAGGCTGGTTCCATGTTTTCAGTGCAGACGACATTATCAGGTCAAGTTTCTTAAGCTAATAGCTTTGATCTTAATGTGAATAATGTGGAATTTTATTTCTAACACACAGACGAGTATAATCTTTTAAAAGAACTGTACAAGTGTATCTAAGTCAAGAGGGACATTGAGGAGGATATTATCAAGTCTTCCTAATGTTTTAGAAGATTTTTACAAGGGCTGTATGTTTCAGAATAACTGAAATGTGTTCTGTTTGATGTACTCCATCACACATGCTTATTCAGAGATTTATAAATGGTCATGTTTATGCAAATGATCAAGCTTTTTCAAAGCTCAATTTGTAAATACATCTTTTTTTTTATACCAGAAATAAGGTTGTTTTTGTTTGTTCATTGTATATTTTCTAATACCGATCCAGAGAAGCTTGAGGATTCTTACAAGGAAGCCATTGGCAGATTATAAGCTAAATCAGGCCTGATTATTTTAACCGTAGTGCTAAAAAAAGGGATTCCTTGATCAAACACTGGCCGCTTTCCATCTTCTTATGATCCATTGTAAGGCATAACATTACCATGTTGCTCAGTAATCTCTTTCAGTTTCTCAAATTAAAATTAAAATCTAAAATTGTTGATGTTGGATATAAATTATTTATATCCATGAATATATACACGCACAAAAGTGTATAGGGTTAGTGAGAATTATTATTATTATTTTTTTAATTAATTCATGCTATTATTCAGCAAGGAAGCATTAAATTGATCACATGACAGTATTGACATTTATAATGTTACAAAAGATTTGTTTCAAATAAATGCTGCTCTTTTGAAATTTATATTTATCAAAGATTCCTGGAAAATATGTACTATCATGATTTCCATAAACCAACATTAGTAATTATAAGAAATCATTTTCGAGCAGCAAATCAGTATATTAGAATTAGGGATGCAACAATACAGTTAGTCCATACAGTTAGTGAACAGATATAGAAACATTGGGTATGTCGTCAGGTCTCAGAGAGGTCTTTATTACTAATAAAAATGAAAAATTAAGCGAATTGAGCCGTTAGAGTGTGAAGGTTGTGGCGGCCCATGAGTTTACGCCTGCTATCGAGTCCGGGATGCGGATCCGTCATTCATCTCGGGTGCACCTCGGTGTCGGACAAACAGAAGAGAGGAGTAGGCTATATTTACTTTAGTATTGATGGCAGCGGTGAAGATGATGTGAGCGCCAGTGATGCCTCGCGTTTCTCATGCCCGCTCCACGCGTGGCTGCTGCGCGGCGATCAAACGGGATGGGCAGCACTGTCTAGACTATCAAGACTATCTTCAGTCACTCCGCAAATCATGACAGTTGTTTTGTCATAAATTACGCTGCCACAATATACTCCGTTATTAATTGATAGGCTACAATAAATATATTTTACGCACACGATCAGTAATGGTCTCTCTACGTAGCGCTTTATAAAGACAGTATAGTATTGTTGCTGTCAATGGTGAATACATCATGGCGGCAAAAAATAATCGTAAATGGAGGTTTTAATCACAGGTTAAATTCTAATCCCCGATTTGTTAATCTGGGTTTAAAATTAAGTGGTGCAACACAACTCGATTTAAAATAAAGCCTAGATCAACAAATCCTAGATTAGCTCTAAACTGAGTTTAATTTAATCCTTGTTGGTGCAAACCACCCAAGGACTACTTAGTCCAGTAATCACTTGTTTGTCAGGCGTTTAGTGCGCGTGCTCGGAAAAGCGCATGTTAAAACCATGCATAAGCACGCAAATGAAATGTTTAACCGGCAAGGCTTTAAAACGCATGCAAATAATGAACTTTCGTGATTGTGAATGACTTTAGTGTTCTGTGAGTATAACTCTACCACTAATGTATCGCGTCGTTCAGTATATTGGGATGGAGGCAAATGATAGAATGTGTAGAAAAATAATTATTAAATGCAAAATGCAATTCACAAGCACGTATTGAACCGTGAATGCCGTACCGAACAGTTCAATATTATATTGCGAATTCTGGCATCCCTAATTAGAATTATTTCTCAAGGATCACGTGGCACTAAAGTAATGACTGCTGAAAATTCAGCTTCGCCATCACAGGAATAAATTACATTTTTAAATATATTTAAACAGAAAACAATTATTTTAAATTGTAGTAATGATTAACAATATTCAATTTTTTGGTAACACTTTACAATAAGGTCCATTAGTTAACATTAGTTAACATGAACTAATAATGAACTGCACTTATAAAGCATTTATTAATCTTTGTTAATGTTAATTTCAATATTTACTAATGCATTAATAAAATCTTGCTAACATTAGTTAATGCACTGTGAACTAACATGAACAAACCATGAACAGCTGTATTTTTATGAACTAACGTTAACAAAGATTAACTAATGCTGAACAGAGGTGTTGTTCAGGGTTAGTTCATGTTAACTAATGCCTTAACTAATGTTAGCTAATACAACCTTATTGTAAAGTGTTACCAATTTTTTACTCTATTTTTGAACAAATAAACAGCCCTGTGCAGTTTTTTTTTTCAAGAATTTTTCTAAGATTTTTCTAAGTTAGATAGAATGATAGATTAGATTGAGTAGATGGATAGATATTAGTTTTTCAACGCCTGTCAGATTTCAGAATTAGTCTTGCTTTATCACATCCTGTAGGACGTGTGACATTGGTATTATCATAGTTTATGCTTTCATTGGTGTATGTGATAAATGTCCGATGTCTGCTCTTTAAGGACATGATTACACAGCAAATACATTTTCTTTGATGGTGGAAAAAAGCAGCAAGTGATACAGCAGTCATTTAGATATAGAAATTGCCTCAAGGATTTTATTTTCTGAATTGTGATTATAAAAATAGTGAAGTACAGGGAAAAATGTTAACAACAGCCATGACGACCTCAAAACGGCACAAAAAGATTGACCCAGTGGAGTACCTTAACTGAAATATAAAGTAAACAGAATGAATTTGCCCATTATTGAGGTCCCTACATTAAAGAGAGAAGCAGAACATCTCAGTCTGTGCTTGTTCTGTCTTTTGGTTCACCTATTGTTGATGGAGGAATGAGGGTTCAGGAGATTGTAAGCAAACTTGTTCTACAAAACCGCTGTGTTTGTCCTCTCCAAGGTGCAATGAGTGTTTGGTATGCAATTTCACGTCTGGGCGTCAAATTGACTGCGTCCTGTACTTAGTAGAGATCGCTCGCTGATGGAATGATACGCTGTTGTTATCTCAAGCTGTCTCGCAGGAAGCAACTGCTGCATGATGGGAAAATGGATGGAGATTACTTTGATCAACACTCATTAAGTCTTGGGTTTTTTTTCCTGCAGCACGTAAACAGACTAATTTTGCATATGTCTGTCAAAGCCACGTTAAGTCACTCACTAGTAGCTAAGATGTTCAGATTAGTTTTTTTTCTTCTTGACATACAAGTTCTCTGAGACAATTGGGGTTGGACGGAATTGGGATTAAAAAAGATTTGATACCTTCTAAACGCCATAAAGAAAATATTAAAACTTAATGATAACCTACACCATTGTATGAGTCTTTCAGGGCAGCCAAGACAGAAATGATCTATTCTTTAATTTGGAGAGCTGTTGTTTGCTGTTGTTTTATCTTTACGGCCATTACAACTTCTCTATAACTTAAAGAAAATTAATTGACTTTACCAACAGAATCCCCAATGCTGTGTTCGAAATCTCCCCATACCCTCATTCACTCTTCCCTACATTACTCCACTAATATAGTCCACTTGAAGGAGTGAATGAAAACAAGTGAGTGAATTCGGACACTGAGTGTTCCGGAAGGGCTGGCACTTTTGCATAGTTTGTTCTTGCTGTTTAATAATCATTTGAAACTTTGCAAACTTGCAGCTCCAGTAGTAATGAAACAATTAATCTTGAACTCTCACGGAAACTAGCATGTATAAAACGCAATTAAACAATTTAATAATCAATGAAAAAGGAATTTATACCTGTATGATATTACACTGTAGCCACATTGGACCAGCGGTTTGGAAAAGCTGTGGACGCCATCTTGTGGTCAGACGTGGGAATTAATTTGACACACAACTTTCACAGTGCAGTATGGGTATTCTCTAGCTTTTGCGCATACGTCAGTTGTACACTTGTTATTGCGGTGCATATTGCGGGATTGAATGAGTGCACTCAATTATGTCCACTATGGTTTCGGTCACCACTTCAAATGGCTGTCCTCTCAAATAGTGCCTTATTTAAGGGTATAGGCGGCGATTTTGGACACAGCCCAATAATTGGATACTATATTTACAGCTAACAACCACTAGCAATGTCCAAATTTAAAATTTTGGAGAGTTTTTTCCCTTGCAAAAATTATTATTAGGGGCCAAGCAGCGAAGGTGCGAAGACACCTATTGAAATCAGATTTCTTCTTATTATTCCGCCATTGGAGTCTATGGCAACCTATAGAACTGCTTGCGGGAAAGTTGTGAAATTTGGTACACTGATAGAGGTCCGTACCAATAGTAACCACACCAAATTTGGAGTCTCTAACTCATTCCCTCTAGCGTCTAATTTCACTCATATTTATGATAATAACTTTTGAACCGTAATAGCTTGTAACAAAATTATTTTTCCTCTGATTCCTCAGCTCATGACGATTCGATCACACCATATGACGTCATTTTTCGTCATAAAACATAAAAAAAAACTACTCTTGCGAACTCGTCCTAGACGGTTCGTCCAATTTGCACGAAAATTTAACCAGATCATCTTCGGGCGGTGCCAACAAAAACAAATTTTACATAGCTCTTGCGAAAATAGACATAAGGCTGTATCTCTGCAACGCTTTATCGTATTCAGACTAGACTTGGTACATTTCATCACAAGCATGACCAGATGTAACATGCAGCGTTTCGGCGCAGCACCACCTACTGGTCTGGAGATACGAAAAATGCCTATTTTTGCTTATAATTTCTGAACCGCAAAAATCATAAAAGTGGTCTCCTTAGATTTGGGACATCATGCCAATTTTACCATATTGGCCATTTTGGCTGTCGTCCGTTTTGAATTATGTGCTAAAATGCTGTATTTAATGAACACATGAACGGATTGTTACGAAACTCAGTATGGGTCATCAGCACGAGGTCCTGAAGGAGCCTGAGAAGTTTCGAAACAGCACCACCTAGTGGATTTTTTTTCAAATGCTTATAACTTTGGGTGTGGCATATTTGGGTGTTGACTTATTTTCATGGGAGTAACTTATTTTTTTCCTTGCCAAGTCCAACGAGACCAGACTTGCCAGGTTTCGGCGTATGGTTTGTGCAGCATTGTAATTTAATGCTTAAGAAACGTTAGCTGATATCTTCGAAACCGCTAGTCCGATAGACGAAACCAGCATCAGAAGTTCGGAAACATAGGTCGATAGCAATATTCCAATGCCCAAATGTCAAAATATTGATAGTAAGGAGGAGTAAAATCCAATCAAAGTCAGGTGCCAGTCTTTTTTTACGTGTTTTTTCATATAAATGTCTATAACTCCAAAACTAAATGAGATATTTTCACAAACATTGACACACACATGTATGGGCTCACTCCGAGGACACATTAAAAAAATGGTAGGATTGTGCCTCTTGGTGGCGCTTTAATAGAACAAAACATGAAATTCCCATAGACTACAATGCATTTTTCAGCCTTTTTGCCTAAAATCATCTTACAATGTGTTTAATTGCTCACTGCTGGAGTTAATCTGACACTCCCAGCAGTTTTGGCATGTCTTGTCTTCTTCTTTGCGCTTGGCCCAGATAATGGCTGCTTGCAGTTATTATTGTTATTACGTTTTGATTGTAAAATGAAATTCTTGTGTGGATATATTTATCCACATTTGTATGGTTAATTGCTGAATTGATTTGATTTTTCAATTAATTTATTCAGTTCTAATTTTATTTTTTTAATTTCCTCATTGATCCATCAATTTTTCAATTGATTATTGAATGTCGCATTTTTGCCCCCATATAATATGTCAACTTTTTTATAAAATTCTCTGACACAGCATTAACTCTGTAATGTTGATGCCATGGGGTAATAAACTTCACACACAACAATTCTACATAAAGGTATTTATTATTAATAGTTTCAGACATGACTGTGATGGACTAAAATCAAGGTTGAGCTGCACATTGGCAGCAATTTCAGTACAGTCCACTTTTGCTGACAATAGTGGTGTGTGTTAGTGGGATGCGTAAACTATTGGCAGAGCACTGATAAGACTCAGTGCTGAAGTGGCGGATGGCTGTGTGCGAATGAGCTGATAATGTTCAGGATTGTTGATTTGTACTCCATAGACTTATTCACAGCTTTATGACAAACTTTTCAGCTGAGCACCACCTCCTCATCTCTATCATTTTTACCCCAGTGGATCCGTACCCTCTGGAGCCTTTGTGTGCGTATCTCCACCATTCTGATGATCCAGCCACCCTTTATCGGCCAGTGTGTTAAGATGTGGTCACACTAGGCTTTTAGCATGCAAAATTGCTTCTGACCCGAGTAAGAACATCGGCGACAGTCAATTTGTGACTTTTACATCCTCTATTGGTCAGACATCTTTTTGCTTCTCACAAAAGAAAAGTTTTTGCATCTAATTTCGTTTCTGGTCTGGAAATATCCGGATTTTCTTTCTCCTTTGAGAATTAAGAAATGAGAGAGTCTAACAGCTGTTCTGTTAAAACTCGGCCAGGTTCAGGGTTGCGTTTTTGCTCTTATTGCTTTCCTCATCTCTGCTGTTCTGTGGCGCCTCAAGCAACATCTGTGTTGTGAAAAGTTGCAGATTTTAATTGAGTTTTCAATTGGTGAAAGATTCTGTTCTGCTGCTTATGAACTCAACGGATCTCAGCCTTCACAGGCGGCTCTACTGAAACTAGATTACACCGGATTTAAAGGCTACAGCTCCGCAGCACTGGAAGAAGCCCAAGTTTGTTGGTGTGAACAACCAGCCTCTCAGATTTTATTGTTTTTTCCCAAACTTTTACAAGACATAATCATATAAAGGAAATAACTGAGTCTTTGTATCTTGCGGTAAAACTGAAGTGAGAAATTCCTCCACCTCTAGTGCCACCAAATTGCTGATTGCAAAAATAATTGTTTTCAGACATCTTAAACTGCAACTTTTGCCCCTCGTCTTCCATTGTTCATCAAACAGTTAGTCCCTCCCCAAACTGATGCCATTGGTTGTGCTGGAAGTTGACCATTTTTATTCACTTCCTAATGTGTGTTACATTTTGTTCACAGCATTGACCATTCAAAGGAATTGTGATGGTCCCCCTCCAGCCCCCCAAAACCGGTCCGTGGCTGATACAGAGGACCTGGCTGCCAACTATGAGCGTAAACTTATCGAGGTGAGTACTGGAGCTTCATTAGCAAGCAACACTTGCCCTTTCCTGCTGTAACCTCAATGTCATGCTGTGTAAACCAACACTTACCACTTCAAATTTCAGCAAACGGGTTCAATAATCAGAGCTTGACAAAAAGGACTGCACAGTGGCATGGGGTCAGCTTGAACGATGCTCGGGACAGTTGATGGACATGTCACGGTGTCATTGTTACAAAAGTTTATAATTTGCATGTGTTTTTAAGCCTTGCCAAAAGTTTTATGTGTGCAAATTTTGAATTGAGTTCTTACACGTCTTCTGGCACTTGAACGGACAAATTCACGCAAAATTATGTCAAAATATCAGAGTATCCTCGTAAACACAGACGGTTGTGTCTTAAGTTAACGTAAACAGTTGATAAATAAAATGCATGTGTAACACTATATTCGATCCGGGCATTGGGTCTTAAAGTGACAGCATCCTAATATAACTGCTGCTGTCAAACAGCAAAGGACAAAGAAAAAGATTCACTCACTGCTCTTGACTGAATAACTTTTGTAACTTTAATAAGAATTCGTCTATATTTATACAGTGAAGACTATGCAGTGTTATTTTACATTTGATTACTTTATTCAAGTTATTCAAATTCTGTACTTGAAAACTACTTTTAGACCAACCTGACAATTCTGAAAAGCTGTCAGTTGGATGTTTGTTCTATTATATTTAATTGTGCTATTGCTCATGAATTGATTATTTGGTCTTTTTTTATTACTGATTGTTTACTTGTCTTTAGTAATATTTTAAATTTGTAGATCATTAGGCTAGTAGTTTTTGCAGTGGTATCACAATTAGAATCATTGGAATCTGAAATTTGTTGCCATAACCTTATTTATTAAGTTTGAATGGTTCAAGCACAATGAAAACAATAACTGTTATAATAAAATGTTGTGGTGGGCCCTGTAAATGGGTAAACATTTTAACCACTGGCCCAAAGAAAAGCTCCTTCAGTGTTGAGTCCTGATAAGCATTGTGTGGCAGCATTGTGTGTGTGATTTCTATGAAATGTGAAACATAGAATCAACATGACTTATTTTAGATGCAGTCTGTGTTTATTTTCACACTGCGACTGTAATTTGAAAAACATCTTGTGCAGTGAGCCATATTGACTTGGCGAACATCTACAGAACTGGCTGGACAATATATAACAAAGGTTGAAGGAATAATTCATAGAGTATATAGTTATCTATAATGGATTTCCTAGGTCAAAAATGGTCTTCTGTGGTGGCGGAGGAACACAGCCATACACAGACACAGTACTACCCATGTCAACGGTGAGCTCAGTACTGACAATAAATTCCAAACAAATGCCAAGAAACAGTTTATAATATTAACTTTCCCTGTTTATTCAGGAAATAAAAAATAATCACTGTCAGGACAGATCATAAAACAAAGTGCTTAGAACTATTTTATATAAAAAAAATCTGTACATTTAAATGTAAAATGTGTGACTGATTTGAAAAGTTAGTAATCAAATGAACAGCAAAGTAACACATTATACATTACACCAAAAATAAATGCCTCATTCACACAGAAAAAGTGGCAGGTCTATTATTTTGAATTTACACTCCAAGACTTATTGCACAGATCATTTGACATACAGTATCAGATTGTGTTGTTCAAGCCATTGCTACGGTTATCACTATCATTCAGATTCAATCGCGCATTTAAATACAGTTTTCAATTCAGAAACTTTGCAATGTGTAGTTAGCAGCATGAAAATATATATTAGGTATATAAAGAAACCTGGTAAAGGTCACTGAAGCTGTCAATTACAACACAAGATACTCAAAGTTGCTCTCTTGTAAAAACTCCTGCTATAATCAATTCAGCTGTCTACGCTGTGCAATGAATCTCTGATTTACATCACATTTATACTTTGTTGGTTGTAATGAAAGATTCGCAAGCATGCAGAACTTGTGCTGAACAAAAACTCAGAATGGCAGATATCGTCACATTAAAGGGTTAGTTCACCCAAAAATGAAAATTAGCCTATGATTTACTCACCCTCAAGTCATCCTAGGTTTATATGACATTGTTCTTTCAGACGAATAAAATCAGAGTTATATTAAAAATGTCCTGGCTCTTCAAAGCTTTATAATGGCAGTGAATGGTTGTCGTTTTTGAAGTCCATAAAAGTGCATCCATCCATCATATAACTGCTCCACACAGCTCCGGGGGGTGAATAAAGGCCTTCGGAAGCGAAGTGGCCGTTTGTGTAAGAAAAATATCCATATTTTAAAACTTTATAGACTAAAATAACTAGCTTCCGGCGGTCAGCGGTACTCGAGTCGACTTGATCTAAAAGAGTAAACCCTTGACCCTTGATGCATACTCAATGACGAACGCTGAAGCACAGAGGATAGAGCAAAACAAAACACCGGTCATGAATAAAAAAAAAGAGAGAAATGGCAGAGGGTTTCGATATTAGAGAAGAGGGGCTTGAGTTTGTTGCCCAGCCCTATCCGTGAGAGGTGTCAAAGCATGCGATGCTCCTATACATCGTGTCGGGGGTTACTCTTTTAGCGCAAGTCGACTTGCGTACCGCTGACCGCCGGAAGCTAGTTATTTTGGTCTATAAAGTTTGCTTCAGAAGGCCTTTATTAACCCCCTTTATTAACCAGCCGTGTGGAGCAGTTATATGATGGATAGATGCCCTTTTATGGACCAAAAACAACACAACCATTCACTGCCATTATAATGCTTTGAAGAGCCATTTTAATATAACTACGATTTTATTCGTCTGAAGGAAGAATGTCAAATACACCTAGGATGACTAAATGGTGAGTAAATCATGGTCTAATTTTCATTTTTGGGTGAACTAACCCTTTAAATTATCAAATAAATATTTGGCAGGACAAAGATTCATTTTGGTGGCCTCCAAAATATTTTTAATGCAGAAAAAACCTTATGCTGTAATACCTTCATATTCTGCTTATATTTTGGCTGGAGTATCTATTAACTTATTTATGTATGTATTTACAGTAGTGTGTAATTCTGAGCTTGTCATTTATTTATTGGTCCTTTGCAAAGCTGTCCTTCTCAATTGGGTTTTTCAAACATGACTGTGAGGGCTGCTGCCTTGTAGTCTTTGAATTTACATACAGAGCTCTGAAGGCTTTAATTTTGGCTCCCTAGCAGGCGTCCCTTTTTGCTCCAGCCCAAATATGTGTATTGCAGTTTTTCTCTGGTGACAAATTTAGCATATTTATTTTAGTTTCCACAAGAGCCGCAATAAATATAGACCATATGGTGGTTTTATTACGTATGTGGCGTATTTATGCGGCTGAATTAATATTTTTAAAGTTCTGCTGCCACACAAACTAAGACTAATGGCATCTCGTCCACGGTTGTGAGTTACTACGGGAATTGATAGAAAGACCCGTGTGCGTCTATAAATCTGTTTAAATTATTGATTTCTCTATCCTGCTGGAGTAAGCTTTCAGTCGAGTCCGTTCTGGTATGTTTCACTTGTGCCAAAAGCGCTGTAAGTGTGTACTTGCATCATCTTAAATGCATCAGATAATGTGAAGATGTCATCATTCTTCTGAGATAACACCAAAGGAGCCTCTCGTCTTCTTTCTCTCTCTCTCTGTGTAACCCACACACTTCCACTCCCAGTCTTCTTTCAAATTATAACTGTGGTATACTCTTCTTCTGTCTTGGAAGCTGTCGTAATACTATCACACACCAGTTAATGGCCCTGTGAGACTTCAGGCACAGAAAGTATTCAGACTGTTTGTTTTGCTCTAAGCTGCTGTGATGTGACCTCAGATGGACTGTGGAAAAGAATGTAACTTACTGCAAGATGTAGTTTTGACGTGCACATACGAGCAAGTTCCTAAAACATTTATAAAATAAAGTACATATGTAATATAATACAATTAAAAACATTTAAAATAATCTTTCTTGCTCTTATCGTTTACATGCTAGTCATTACCAATGACTTTCTTAGGTTGATGGCTTCTGCTGTAAGTTTAATATGGTGCCCCATATAAGCCTACTAAAATGAGAGTGATTACATCAAATTACTGTTTATGCTTCAGTATAAAGGGGATATTTCTCAGCTGTGACATAGAAGAGGCACAAACAGTGAGTGAAATTTGTAGACCTGATGTCCTTTGTGAGAAAACAAGCAAAGTTGGCCTATATCCTGCGTTTCCAAGATCAGGTAGAAACACTCTCACAATGAAAAAGCACCAAAAGAGGTGATCTTCATTTACTCACCCTCATGTCGTTCCAAACTTGTATGCATTTTTTTAAACAAAAAATAAAATATTTTGAAGAATGTTGGTAACCAAACTGTTTAGGTTCCCATTGACTTCCATTTGTATCTTTTGTCCATACTGTACATTTGAAGTCAATGGGAACTGAAACTATTTAGTTACTAACTTTCTTTAAAATATCTTCTTTTTTTTTTCCACAGAAGAAAGAAAGTCATACAGATTTTATAAACACATGAGTAAATTATGACAGAATTACATTTTTTGGATGAATGACTTCTTTAATTTGAGAAAAATAACCATCTGGTTAAACAAATTAACAACACAAGTGACAAGTAGTTGCATTCTTTTGTACTATGACGGCACAATTCTGTACTGGATTCACAAAAATCTTAGAAAAAAATGATAGTTATTAGGATAAATTAAAAGAAGTTTGCGATTCTTGGGAAAAATAGGGCACCTATTATGCAAAATTCGCTTTTACAAGGATATTAAGGAGAAACCCGTTTAATTCCGCAATACAAACATTTTTAACTGCTGTTTTTTTAAAAAGCTGCCATGAAATGAAAATTCTGCTTGCTTATTTTTTAAATGCATGTTGTATGTATTACTGTGAACAATTAATTTGTTTAATTTATTTTTATAATTTTTTGGACCTCATAATGTTTATCAAATAAGTCTTCCAGTAAAACAGACTTCTCTATGGCTATGTATGCCGGACTTCTCCAAACTCTTAGTCTGCTGAAACCCTGGCCCTCCACAATTCACAATTTGAATGGTAAATAAGACGTTCCCTACCTCTTGGTGGTCTTTTGAAGTCTGGAGAACTGTTCTGTTTCGGCCAGGAGAGGTCTGTTGAATGATAAGAATGGTTGAAAATCCCTCTTTGATCTGAGTCTTCATTAGGGGTGTGATGTATGATCACCACATGGCCAGCATGTTCACTGAACTTCCGGTCTACAGTCTTCACTCCTGTAGGTGTCTTAAAGAAAGCTCTGACAGCAGGTGGTCAGTGTGGTGGTAGAGGAATATCTGTATAGCCTCTGCTCCACCACTCCAGGCAGGCTTATGACTAGCCCAGTCAGGTAGTTAGTGGGATTGTCAAGTACTGTGTGAATTTGAATCAGTGTCAGACTCACTGAGGCATTGCATAGAGACCAGAGTCCTCATCCATTTTACTGCTCACATAGTTCAAGCAGATCTGCTTGTTTTTCCTCACTATTTCTTTCTTATTCTTTAAGTATCTCATTCTCATCTCTCTCATATTTTGTTGGTGGTTTTATTTTGGAAGCATTCACTGATGGCTTTTTATAACAGCATGTGGCACATTAAGTATGTAGTCATTAGGGCTATAGGCGATTAGTTAAGGTTTTTTTTTTTTTCGTCAGAGGAAACCAAAACCAAACAGCAATTGTACCATTATGAAGTAATAAAGAAATGGCTTATTGGTAGGCCTTGTCTTTGTATTTACCCTTTTCACATTTCCCAGAAGCAGAAGTCATCATACACACTTAAAAATAAATGTTCTTGATTGCCATTTGTTACGAGCTACACAAACACAGCCTTCGGTCGTAACATACAGAGCCACACATCAGAAAATGTGTCGCCCGGAGTCCCGTCTATTACTTGAATAAAGAAAACCAAAAAGATGGCTTGAAATCAGTGGGTCAGCCAAAATAACAAACAAAAGATGGGGATCTACCTACTCGTTAAAGATCTTCCCTGGAAAAGAGATAACAAAAGAAAGACAAAACTCTTACCTCCCTGCTAACAAAATAAACAGGAGAAAACATTCATTAAACAAAAGAGGGCCACCCACTAACAAAAGGTTTGCATGGGAAAAAGGGCAATTCAACATTTACCGGCCTATACCGCTAACAATTTGTACTCCACACCAGGATTACTCTAAAGGCCAATCCAGCAGCGTCACACACGCGGCTGGTACCACGACAGGAAGCAGGAGAGGGAACTCCTCTAGCAGTCTTCCTTTCAAGCTTTTATCCACCAAGCGATTCCCGGCTCCACCCACATAAACAGCTGCACCTGTTTCACAACAATTAGCACGGAGCAACAGGGAGAGAGCGAGAGAGAAAGAAAAAGAGAGAGAGCACCTCACACATAACTTTTGCTCCACATATCACGTTACGGGATACAAATGAGCACAGTGACAATCAAACACGTAACACCATTGATGGTTCCATGAAGAACCTTTAACTTCTTTGGAGCCTTTCCATTGTACAAATGTTCTATATAGTGAAAAAAGTTCTATATAGTTCTTGAGATTTTTTTACAAATATTTTTCACACTAAGAAATTTTCTTCTTCTATTAGTTTCTTCTATGAAATTGCTTTGAAAATTCCATTTTCAGGGTTGCCAGTTCTTCGCAACAAAACTACCCCAATGACCAATCAAAATAGCCCAGAAATATCCTTTGGGAGGTGGGTCGGAGTGCAGAAAAAATTCAACCCGCGGCAACAATTTAAAAGAAACCCAATACTAAAGTCCCTGACAGCACTTCAGAGAATACACCACATACCAATACATTATCTACATGGTTCAAGCATTAATATATATTAAAGCTATTTCGTTCAAGCAAATATTTTTCAATCCATGCCCACTTCTGTCGAAAAATGTTTGATTTCAACTGAAAATCCGCAGTCATTTTCTCAAAGGGGATATATATATCCCCATCTGTTTCAGGCTTTGTCCATTTTGTCACAGTAGGTTCATACACATTCATCCAGTTCACAATAATAATCTTCCTAGCTGCCATTAATAATATATGCAATACAAATAAGTGGGATTTACTAAACTGATCAGAGGGGAAACCATCAAAGTAGTTTTTGCGTTCCCATTTGTCCCAATATCAAAAGACAAATCCACAAAATAAGATTTATTTCAAAAGAGGAATGTAAATAAATAAAGAGAGATTGATTACGTTAGTCCTACGTTAGTCAGACGCTCTATTAGAAACACTTGCGCGGCAGCTTTAACCAGTTTTCTGTAATTTAATGTCATAGTAAAGAAGAACAAAGTATAGTGTTAAATGTACATTCAGTTTTTAAAAAAATGAAAATATGATGTATGGATGGACAGAGTGGGTCAGGGGTGGTTGTGCCTCTGAGTATCTTTTATTTTGAAATACAAATTGAAAAAAGATTAACGTGTCCATGGGGTGTGGAGTCCTTGTTGTGATGGTGAAATTAAAGGTTGTACCATGCTGAGTGCAGTAAGTCCAGAGACATTGGGCCAGGAGGTCATTGCCATGGAGGTGTTACGTTGTGTAGCAGCCACCTGTGACCATCAGGACACCTTGTGCACAGGGGAGACTGGTCTCAAGTACTTCGTAGCTGTGACCCACCTCATAGCACCACCTGCTCACATTATACCGTCTGGATTTGGGACAATATGAAAGTCTTGCCGTTGACCATATTGTGAGAAGCACATTAGAAATGTTATACCACGCTGATGTTTTGTTGCCAAAGATCTTTTCATTGGTATATGCATCTGATCCTGCAACTAGTCAGACTTCATTCAATGTTGGTACTAGGCAGGGGGACATTTTTTACTCTGGTTCTAATGTGATTTTTGTTCAAATTTGGTTTCTATATGGTCGCTATAATGATTTTAATGCATGACGCGGAGACAAAGAACCATCCGACGCAAAGCTGTTATTGATGTTTGCAGTGTGATTTTTGACTGGAAGGGTAAAAATGATTTGTATTTTCTACATTTGCGGCTTGTTAGAGTTAGCGTTCGGCCTGCTTTGAATCAGACACAATTATAAAGTAGTGCATAAGATTACATTCATTTGAATGAGTGAATTGTAGCATTTTTTAAATTCAAATAAGGAGAGAGGGAGATTCGTACCTGTGTCTGTTCAGCGTCTCTATTGACAACGACGCTGTGAGTTTAATTGCTTCAAAACCAGCGATGTCATCCCCTTGTTGCTAGGAAATAAAATGTAGCGATTGAGAAGTTAAGCTATTTTATTAATAAAAGTCACTGGGCAGCGTTGATATGTTTCTGTGCTCCTGAATGTTTCTATGTGTACGCAGTGCGCGATCTGACGTATCCACGTACGCTTCAGTAAAAACAGCGCATTAATATAGAATGGTGATTAAACTTTCTTGGAACTACCTGTGCATTAAACAGTTTTATTGCACTTCTCCAGTCCATTAGAATCGAGTGCCCTGACTACTGAACTAGGGAGCGGATTGAGATGCACCCACATAGACAGGACATTGACATACACTTCGTTCTCTTGTGTCTTGTCGCACTTCGATTGTTTAAAAGCATTTACATGAATAAGAGCGTGATCATATAATGTAACGCTGGGCGAAAATGTTTATAAAAACGGACGCTGCGTTAATTGCGTTAAATATTTGTAATGCATTAAACTGAAAAAATGTATCACCCGTTAATTTGCCCAGCACTTATATAGAAATATATATATATATATATATATATATAGTAACTATAGCATTTAAGTTGAATGATTAAGTATAAGTGCTAATTTAGTGAAATTTAATGTAGCCTATCTAGTGGAGTTTCTAAGAGTTAAACGCGTTTAGAGGATGTTATGTTCCTTTTTCTTGGTTTGATGTACTTTGTGTAATGACCTCCAGTATCAAATGATGATAATGATCATTCTCTCACTTAACTGATTTCAAAGCTCAGATTCTCTTATACTCTTTAGTTCTTTCATTCTGGCTCTGTCCCTATCGGGGCCTTTGTCCTTATTCCATTCTTGTTTTATCTCTACTGCATTTTTACCCATCAGTTAGAATCTTCTTTGCCAGGCCGAACTCTCCCTCTGTCAGTTAGTGTTTGCCTGAGGAAGAAAGTGATAGCAGCACACTCACTGTCACACTTATCCCCCCTCCTCCATCTCTCGTCCCGCCCGAGTACCTCGCTCTTCCTCTGACACTTCAAGTCTGTTTGTGTTTGCTAAGCCTGTCTTCTAAGCTCACTTCTCAAACTTGTTTCACATCCAATTACGGGCATTAGAGCTGCAGCGAGCCACGCTCCCCCATCTTCCCCTTCTGCTTTGACCAAGTCTTTTTCATTCAGGACACCTGGCTCAGCACTCGTTCCCGCGCGCTGACAGCCATGCAGACGAGCTGTCAGCAGCACCTGTGTCTGAAAGTAGCACAGCTCCAAAATGCAAGCAACAGCTTTACCCCAGAAGACCAGAGACCTGTAATATAACATGCCAATGTTGGAGTTTTTGGGGCGGGTTATCCGTTAACCTCAAGACTCAGTGGAGGACTCGAAGTCCCCAAACAAACCAAGCTGTGAATCGTTGTCTTTGTTTGAAACTGAAAGAAGCCTTGCTGTCATTGAGTTTCAGACAGGCTTCCAGGGCACCTTCATGTCTAATGATCTAAGCCAAATTCAAGTGTGAGCTTTGGAGATAGCCAAGTGAATATTACATTTTTTTTCCCTGTAGAAATTGAGTCATAAGTAAAAAATGAAATTTCAAAAATAAATTTGCTCCTTTCATCCAGTCCATCAAATTTAATTTATATCATATACTGTCAGTGGTAAGACAAAGCCATCCCGTTTAGGGTTAGGAACCAACAACCTCTCCTTTTTCAGACGTCTAATATACACCACTGTTCAAAAGTTTGGTGTCAATAAGAATTTTATCCAGCATGGATTTGTACTATTTTTATTCAGCATGGATCCATTAAATTGATCAAAAGTGACAGTAAAGGCGTGTAAAATGTTCCAAAAACAATGTATATTTTAAATACATTTTGTTCAACATTGATTATAGTAAGAAATGTTTCTTGAGCAGTAAATCAGCATATTAGTATGATTTCTGAAGGATCATGTGACACTGAAAACTGGAGTATTGATGCTGAAAATTCAGCGTTGCCATCACAGGAATACATTTTTTTTATTTTAAATTGTAATATTTCTCATTGCTTCTGTTTTTACTGTATTTTTGAGTTTCGTGTTGTAGTGAGCATAAGGCCTTGTGTCCACCAAAGTGTTTTAGCCTGCTAAAAACATTTGTTGCTCTGCTGAAAATGCCTAGCTGTGGGCGCTTAAGAGGGTTTTGGCAGCGCAGTGTTTTTTTTTTAGTTAGACACTTTGCTTGCTATGATACGGAATATCTGGGGAAGTGTTACTAGTATCTCATTTCACAGATAGTTGGTTTCTGTATTGTTTCTATATAAAAATGCAGATACAATGCTCTCAGGGCTCCAGACTAACTTTTTGCCTGGGTTGCACTGGTGCGCCTAACTTTTTTATTTAGGTGCACCCAAATTATTCCTAGGCTCGTGTCGCCTTTAACGCCACAATTTCAAGGTCACCTTTTTATCATGCTCCATATACATTCATATGTAAATGCTTTTAAACAAGAATAAGGTGTAGGTAAATACTTTTTTATTTGAAGTACAATTATATATATATATATATATATATAAAAATGAACTAATTAATCAAAGTTTTTAATATTTTGATATTGTAATAATTTCAGTTACTCTCCAAATTAATGTATAAACAATTTAAAGACAGCATATTTTAAATATGTGTTGTAATGGCATCTTTTTATGAAGGCCAGTATCACTGATACTAATGGTTCTATCAAACATTAATGACATTACGTTACATTACAGTATAACTGAAAGCTCCCAATTTCAACATTTATTAGGCTTTAAAAAACCTTTTAATTTATGTGAACTTAAAACAATCTTTACATAAACCCAAAATAATAAATGTTATATTTACCCATGGCCTTCCCTAGACAGATACAGAAATGTAATAGTTATCAAACACCTTTCTTAACTGCATAAATAATAAATGAAAAATAGATTAATCATCATTAAAGCTACAATTTTCTCTGTTCCCGCTGTTCTTTGATGAACATTAAAGACAGACGTCATCAGTGCTGCTGTCACTTTAAGATCGGCCGCTGACGAGCATGACGCAGATCTGACATGCTTTCACAACTCTTTAAGTTCATTTAAGATGTTATTTAACTCATTTAAGACTCCTAATATGAGAATACTCAAAATTCTCTGTGTTGTTGTTATTGTTTGTTCAAGAGCAAAAGAGAACTCGATGTGAGCAGGAGACTGATGCGAGTCTGTCTGTGCGTTGTGTGTGTGTGTGTGTGTGTGTGTCAGAGTGTCCCTCGATTAGCTGACGAGACGCAGCCACACAGACAGGACACTGACACACACACACACACACACACACACACACACACACACACACACACACACACACACACACACACACACACACACACACACACACACACACACACACACACACACACAGACAGATAGGACATTGACATACAGTGCGTTCTCTTGTGTCTTGTTGCGCTTGGAAGCATTTACATGAATAGGAGCGTGATCATGTAACGCTAGGCAAAAATGGGAATAAAAACTTTTAAAAAAAACTTTTTTTTTTTATTAATCGCCCGCGTTAACGCGTTGATTTGCCCAGCCCTAAAATATATATACAGTATATACATGCAAATATTGTTTGTTATATCTGCTGTTGAAATTTAAAATTACCTCTTCAAATGACCACAAACAGGGCAGAAAATGCAATAAGAAAACCATTTGATTTTCCAAACATGTATGTCTCAAAAGTACTAAAATAATATATTATAATAATATTAAAATGATATTTATTTGTTTGGTTAGTGGTTTAAATCCATTATAAAATCAGTTACATAAAACAATTGGTGAGGCAAAACATTTGGCAAACAAATCAGTCGCAAAATATTAAATCTCTCTTGTTGTGCATTTACAAAACCTTCTGACATAGAGATCAGGTATAAAAATGAAAAACCATCTCCTCCTAAATTTCCTCTCATTAATATGCGCCCATCTATTTGTGCTTATGAGCGCGTTATGAAAATGCGCGCATGCTTTTCATCCTCCTTGACATTTATTCGGTTTCACCTCGGCTTTGACTTATTTCTGAGATGCTATGCATGTGTGGTGTTTGTGTTCTGCACAATTGTTTTTCTTTCCTTCATGGAAATAATGACTAGGAATAATTGTGGAATACAGTATTCTTGATATCTGTGCTGGAGCACTGGGTGGCCTGTAATTACAATGGGCGAATACAGATACACTCACACACTCGGATTCCTGCTATGGCCCAGTAATGAGGTTTGATACGTTGTCTGAAGTGTGTGAACCTGTCGCCTGTTTAGATTAACCCAAAGTGCTAACACGTGGCAGCGCAGGTCGGAAAATTCACCCAGCGAGCTGGAAGGACACAGCCAGCGTATTGCTTATTGAACAACAAACTGATTAGCTCGCTTCCTTGCAGAGAATTAATTGGGTTCCTTGACGCTTAAAATTAATTTCCATTTTTTAATGTGCTGTTCGAAAGCCTTGCCACAGATAAATAAATGTGATGAATGAGAATACTACGAGTAGTGTGTCATGTGGAGCCACAGCGACTGCAGGAGATGAATGAAGCCTGAAACCATGGAAAGGCTCAGGCTGTGTATCGATCTGTGTGTGTAAATATGGTATAACTGGCGTTACTTCCCCTGTTTCTATTCAGCTTGATAGTTAATCACACTTTTGGCGTGGTGTTGTGAATATTTGTTAATGCTTTTAGACGAATGATTCTTGTACGTGCTTGTGTTGCAGTACCCACAATCACTGTCATGACAAGATGTTTGTAGCTCTGTTGTAAAATATGTATTTTGAAGTTTAACGCTCTTATGTTGAAAGGTAACTATTTTTGAAGTTGTCGCACAAGCTACTAAAAAAAGACTTTGAGAAATGGATTTAATACCCTGAAACAGCTAGGTGCTATATAAAGCACTGCATTAGGCAGTGAAGTAGCCAGATAGAGGGCCATGCCTGACAATCAATTACAAAAGTTTTGAAGCTATTTCTGTAGTTCAAACTGCTTTGTGAGATTCTTTGAGATGCCACACACAGCGCTTTTTGAAAAAAAAAATTTTGTTAGGAAGTTTTTCTTCAGTTTTTGTTATGCCTAACCACCATTTCTGTATCAGGTGCAGTGTGATATTTTTATTGTGAGTGTGAAGTAATGCTGCGTGGAACTTGGTACTATAAAAATATAGACGGATGAACTTATAGACAACAAATGTAAAGCTAATCATTTAGTTTTTACAGTTTGCTTTATGCAGAATATGGCTATCAGATTTTCCAAGATGGCCAAAATAATCAACGGTAAAGATATCTATAGAAATCTTGATTAAAAAAATGCTATATAGCTTTATTTTACAGTCCTGTTCCCAATGTACAGAGTATGTGCTATGTACTTATTATAGTAATTGCAATGACTAGGTACTAACCCTGAACCTACTCCTAAACCTAACATTAACCCATGTAGTTACTTTATATGACCCACTACTTTCTTGCGCAAGTACACTGTAATTACACATAAATGCATGTACTGTAAAATAAAGTACAACCGCAATTATATTATTTGATTGTATATTATATACAGTGATAAAGGCTATGTCGATTGTCATTGCATCATAAATATACGTTAAATATACATTATCATTATGAAAATACCCGAGATGGCTTGAAGAACACAGATAAACCATAATTTTGTTGCAATGGTGTGTTAATTATTTTCATGTTTAATCAGTCAAAATGTCTCTATCTGCATTTTATTCAGCTACATCGATCGCTGGATGTCTTTGTCCATATTAGGGATTTCCTGTAACGTATTACTCATGAGTAACACTTAAATTACCATATTGTTCCAAATATAAGACGACCTTGATTATAACACAATCCCCCTTTTTCAAGATGTACCTTTTGGAAAAAAGCTTTTTGAAGACCAAATTGTATTTTATAAATACATAAAATACAAGTCTTGTATTTTATGAAGAACATTTTTATATATAAAATATTGCATGGCATTTTCATATTGCATATTTTTCATGTTCAAATTTTTGTTTTGAAAATATAGTAAATACTGGTAAAATGTACAAACGATCACATTTAAAAATAAACAGTTTTTGGCACACCATAACAGTAGAAGTGAAATCCTAGTTTTGAAATCTGGGTACCATTTTACGTTTTAAAATCACGTAACGTTACATTGGAAGTTTGGTCCTGTCACGAGACACGCAAACATGTCTGTCGCGCGGCTCTTAGACAGTACGATTTCTTTGACCGTTAGCGTTCTTCGCGGTCTTCTAACATTACACTCTGTTCCATATACACATAAAACAAGTGTGCCAAAAATATGGTGTGTAAAAGACTATTCGACTATACGAGTCATTGAATCCAAAAAACATCCACAACTTTGGGTAGAGTCTCTCATCGGTCATATCCGACGTCATGCTTATGGCAGTAGCAGCAGAGGTGTCAAGTAACGAAGTACAAATACTTCGTTACCTTACTTAAGTAGAAATTTTGAGTATCTATACTTTACTGGAGTAATTATTTTTCAGCCTACTTTTTACTTCTACTCCTTACATTTTCAAGCAATTATCTGTACTTTCTACTCCTTACATTTTAAAAATAGCCTCGTTACTCCTATTCCATTTCGGCATGTTTTCATTCCGGCTTGTCATAAAATAAAATAAACTATCCAGATAAATCGCGCCATCCGGAAAGAGTGAATTTGATTGTGGTTGGATGAGAAGGATAAACACAAACCATTCCGACACCCTATTGGGTTGTAGGCGATCAATCACGCCTGCACCTGCACAAATCACACACCATGAGCCAGATAGGGCGGGTTCTCGCCGACGAGCACGTACTTTCAGGCAATCAGCGATCAGCAGGCAGACGTGCTCAGCCTCATTCATGACTTTAGCCGGGTTTTTAGCGCGATGACTAGTAGCTGTATATTCCAGTGAATCAGTGATCGCTATGCCAGTGGCATAAATACACAGTAAGTTGTATCTACAGTAAAGAGTGGGAGAGTGACTCAACTCTCAAACGTGAATTACACCTGTGACTCGAAGACTCTTTATAAATATAACCGTGACTCCAGTCCATCGTCATATACACACTCAGGACATCTGCAACTTGCAACCCCGACAGATGCTGAAAGATGTTAAAATCAACGACTAATCCGTTTTGACTGTGCTAAGTGCATGTGCCATGTACTTCATGAAAGACATACTGTAGTTTTGTCAAAGCAAAGTGCAACACAAGGGTAAGCGCATTGTTGTTATGTATTTGTTGACGGATTATTGTACAGTATAAATGAATTACGCATTTTGACATTGGTGTGTGCATTAACGTGTGAAATGCCTGTTAATTACATAGCTTTTTGTAAATTGGCTTCTTACTGTTGACATTGAAAATATTGTGTTTTTCTAAGGGATTGCGGTTTTGACAGTTTCTACCTGGACATATAGTCATACGGTATTTGAACCGTTTTACTGGGAATTTTTTTTTTTTTTTAATCATCAATGTTATGCTTTAAGGAGATAAAATGGTAACTTACTTATCAACATTGATTGGTATGGCAATAAAATAATATCACATTATTTTGGCAGTTAAAGTTTTGGGTTTTTTTCTTGGAGTGACTAGTTGCCTATAAGTATTGTAAGAGGTGCAAACTTGTTATCAATAACCAGGCATGTTATCAATAACCATTTTTAAAAAAAAATATATAAATGTACATTTGGTGAGGTTTTTGGGCTGGAAATTGTTGACCCAATCTGGCCACACTGATCACACATTCAAAAAATGGTTATTGATAACATGCCTCTGAATTTTGACTTTTTGCACCTTTACAATATTTATAGGCAACTAGTCATCAAATCTTCCACTCCATGAAACACGTTAATGCTCAGTAGTACACAATATGGTTCTTTAATGTATTTGCATTGTCCTAAAATGCGTTCATTTTCAATGGGAATATATGCGGCTGAAACGCGTAGCCAAGTGCATCTAAAAATGTTCAAAATTAACTTTTTAATATAACATTATAGTCATTATGGCCTTCAGAAAAATGTTTTTTTGAGGAGGTGGGGTATGCACTGTGGCGCGGCCTAATCTTTTGTCCTTAAAGGGATACTTCACTCAAAAATGAAAATTCTGTCATCATTTACTCACCCTCAAGTTGTTCCAAACCTGTATGAGTTTTTGTTCTGAAGATATTTTGAAGAATGTTTGTAACCAAGCAGATAGAGCAACCATTGACTGCCATAGTAGGGGCAAAATGCTATGGCAGTCAATGGTTGCATATAATCTGCTAGTTACAAAAATTCTTCAATCTTCAGAACAAAGAAACTCATACAGGTTTGGAACAATTTGAGTAAATTATGACAGAATTTTCATTTTTGGGTGAACTACCCCTTTAATGGCATTTTTTCCCCTTACATTACTTTTACTTTTATACTTTAAGTAGTTTTGAAACCAGTTACTTTTACACTTTTACTTGAGTAAAAAGCTTGAGTTGATACTTCAACTTCTACAGAAGTCTTTTTAAACCCCAGTATCTATACTTCTACCTGAGTAATGAATGCGAATACTTTTGACACCTCTGAGTAGCAGCTGCGTGCTGAGTCTGCTTTTGTTTTTTGACAGGTGGCAACCAGGGTTAAGGTGCAATACTGCCACCTACTGTACGTTGAGATGTCAACCAGATACTGCCGCTGGATTTTACGTGCCATATTATCATATGTCTACCAAGGTTATTTTCATAAACGAAAACTGAAACTAAGACTAAAACTACTGGTCAAAAAACATTTTCGTAAACTGAAATAAAATTTTAAATTCATAATAGATGAAAAACTAAAACTAAACTAAACTAACAACAGTTACTGCTAAATAATAATTAGCAAAAATAAATATTCGTTTTCGTAACGAATAAGCTCTTTACTGTGGTGGATAATCTGACCTGTGGCCGTTTAGGGAAATGTCTGTATGGCTTCATGAGCTTGAAGTTGGCTCAGACGATTAACGGCTGTCGTGTGAAAAACTCCGGGAAGAACCGCATCACTAGTCCTAAGCGGCTGTTCACAAAGAATGCTCCTGTGGCAGTGAAATGGAAAATGACACAATGACACAAGGTAATGAGACGCAAGGTGAACCACTTTTAACTTGAACGCACTGCTTTTAAAATGACGTCACAGTTTGTCTGGAATTTTCATAATTTTTACTTTAAGATGTCTGCACATGAGTTAATTCTAATCTGTGCAAACATTAAACTTAGCTGAAATGAAAAATCTTGCTTTGGTCTTTGTTCTGGTAACTCTGCTAAACATTAATTACTCAAACTAAATATATCAAAACTAAATAGAAATATGTTAACAAAATAAACACTAAACTAAAACTTGTAAAACAATTTATGAAACAAACTAAAACTAAACTGAAATTTATAGCAAAATTGAAAACAATATTAAAATAAAAACTAATTTAAAAACGCAAAACTATACTAACCTTGATGCGTACTATTCATTTGAAAAAGTGCGGTTATCGCCAATAATAAGGGTCAGTTTACACAACACCGTTTTCAACTAAAACTGAAATTTTTTGGGAAGCATTTTGACCGTTCATTAACACAACGCCGTTTTGGGGGCCTGAAAACATAAACTCTTGAAAACAGGATTCAAAATGCAAGTTTTTGAAAACAATAACTTTATCGTCTCTGTGTAAACTACAAAAACGTGAATTTGTGAAAATGGTGACATCATGAATATTACGTGTTCAGTGTATGTGTGCGTAATGTTTCTTTAATAAGTGGCATTGTTGTTGTGTAAATGTACCCTAAATTTTAAACATTAAATATGCAAAATAAGTGTTTTCGTGTTAGGAACCATGCATAAATAAAAGATAGAAATGAAAATGATGTCAAATAAATGTAAAATATACATATACAAATGTAAAAATAGCTCAATAAATGATTTTGTAAGATACCAAGATCAAAATGAAAATATGAAATGTGTACAATATAAAAAAAAGTTTTTTTAGACACTATGCATAAAGAGAAATGTAAGTTAAAGTATAACAATGTTTAAAAATAAAATAATAAATATACAATATACAATAAAATAACAATGATAGAGAACTTTGCAACATAATTTGTCTTTTCACTCTAACAAAAAAGATGGGCCGTTGGCATGGATTCACGTTTATTTCAAGATTTTGCTCATTAAGCGTTCTGGTTGCATATGTAGAGTAGCCTAAACCACAAAATTTGCTTTATATTTCTTTTTTTTGTCCGTCCTTTTTACAAAAACGTATTTGAATATGCAGTTCTATGGCATTTGTGGTCACTTTCAAGATCAGGATTTTTCATTACTCATTTTTTGACTCATTCAGGCCTGTTTGTCTGGCCAGGTGCGGCTCGGCAACCAGGACAAACATGTCAAAAAGTGACATGATGCTTCTGTCAGGCAAAACGCCGCCAACCCAAACATCCCCTGACATATGATTTCCATAAACAAATGAATGCAAGTTCTGAATCGCAGACTGGAGCCTGCCTCTATGTCTGTGTCACTTACTCTAAGTGACAGCTGACGAGTCGCCGGGCAGGTGTGAGACTCGCTGTAACGAGCAGTTTACGCTCACCGGCTGAACACTTCCACACCTGAGAGTCAAAACACAGCTAACTCATACTCAGTGTGCCTTTAAAAAATGTCACATACTACAACCTGCTTTAAGACAGCTGCCGAACACTAGTGCTTTTTAAGCAGCCTATTTCGGTGGGAGTTTGATGCGAGTTTGTCAATGTGTGTGTTTTTTAGGTGGCTGAGATGCACGGAGAGCTGATAGAGTTTAACGAGAGGCTGTACCGCTCCCTCATGGCGAAGGACAACCTGATTGGACAGATGAGACAGGAACTCATCGACCTGCGCGGCCCAGTAAGCACATGCAAGCACACACACGTGCCTCTCTGTGGGTGTGTGAAACCGTACCTTCATTGAGTGGTTATTCTTTCTTCTCTATCTCTGCAGTCCAGGCACTCTGGGCAGATCGCTGTCTGCTACTAGGTCTGCCCCCTCTTCCATCATTAACTGTCTGTGCCAATACACCATTACCTTTCTTGTGTCTCAAACGCATTAACCTAGCTAGCTAAATGAGGGCATATCATAGATCTTTTTTGAATATTTTTGAATAGAAAACAAGTTTTTTATATAATGACATCGGGTTGAGTGAATGACTGTTCATGTGCACTAATGATGTGATTATTTCCAAGGACTTTATTGCAGTAAGATTAAGTTTACATGACACAAGCAAACCTCTTCACTCCAATTTACATCCTATTTACATTTTAATTATTCAGATTATTCGCTAAGAATTGTGGGCCATTATTCATATACCCCAATGCACAGTACAAATGATAAACTGCATACAGTAGTTTCACTGGCCACTGTTTTAATCTACTTGAGTCAAATGCATTTTTCTTGGTGACACGCCTAAAATGTCTTCATTTCGATGTTTTCGATCACCAATATACTACATTATATTCATGTCGGTCAAAGATGTCAACATGAATAATATTCAATATTGTCAGCCCCAGTCCTACTACTACAACCTCAGGTCATTCCAAATATATGCTGTTATTATTGCCATGGGACGCAAAATTATTGAAGGATCGCTACACTGGCCTTGCCATGCAATGGAATAAAACCCAACAATTTTATATATTATATTGGTAACACTTTAGTTTAGGGTCTGATTCTCGCTGTTAACTAGTTACTTATTAGCATGCACATTTCTAGAATGTTGGCTGTTTAGTAGTTCTTATAACGCACATATTAATGCCTTATTCTGTATTCCTAATCTTACCCTATACCTAAACGTAACAACTACTTTACTATTAATAAGCAGTGATTAGGAGTTTATTGAGGCAAAAGTCATGGTTAATAGTTAGTTAAAAGTGAGAATTGGACCCCTAATCTATAGTGTGACCATTATATTATATTATATTATATTATATTATATTATATTATATTATATTATATTATATTATATTAATTATATTATATTATATTATATTATATTATATTATATTATATTATATTATATTAATTATATATTATATTATATTATATTATATTTATTATATTAATTATATTATATATTATATTATATTATATTAATTATATTATATTATATTATATTATATTATATTATATTTATTAATTATATTATATTATATTATATTATATTATATTATATTATATTATATTATATTATATTATATTATATTAATTATATTATATTCTATTAATTCTATTCTATTATATTAATTATATTATATTATTAATTAATTATATTATTATATTATATTATTATATTATATTATTATATTATATTATATTATATTATATTATATTATATTAATTATATTATATTATATTATATTATATTATATTATATTATATTATATTATATATTAATTATATTTATTATATTATATTAATTATATTATATTATATTTTATTATTATATTAATGATATGATATGATATGATATGATATTAGTTATATTATACATCATATTTAAGAAATTATGTGACTAAAATTAAGCCTATATGACTTGCACTTCCAAGATTTCTGAAGCCATGTGATAGCTTTGTGGGAAGAAACTAGATTTTTTTTTTTGGTCTGAATGTGAATGAGATTTGAGAGCTTAAAGGTGTCCTTGTTACAGTGTAATTATACATTTAGGTACAGTCGTAGGGAAACCATTAGGGGCCAAGGGATGTGATGGAGAGACATAGCAGTAAATCATTCCAAAAGTGTTTGTTTTTATTAATCCAATAAGCAGGCAAGGTTACACTTCATTTTAAAGTGACGTAGTTACATAGTACTTACTCAAGTAAGTATATGTAACTTGTGACAAAGACACTATAAAAAAGTAAAGTGTTACTGGAAAATGTTCTGTGAATAACGTTTTAATTTTTGGTCTGTTCTTCCCACAAAGCTCTGTTCTATTTTTGGATGAAGTATCCATTTAAATTGACCAGTCTGTCTCTAGTGGCATTCTCAGCCACAGTGTGTTTCACCTTGTGGCTTCCATCCATCCTCTCTCTTCCCTGTTCACTGCTTATCTGTTGGCCACTGATTACTTTTTGATACATCTGACGGCAGTGGCTTTGAACCATGGCCTTCTGTAACTGTGCTGAACTGTATACGGTGGAAGGTTTATCTAGCCTCCATGGCTCATGTGTCTGTTCCTCTCTGGTGCCACTGCCTGCCAAGATGCAGCAGCCTGTGAGTCGTGACCCCTGTAAATGCTGACATTACCACACTTTCACCACAAGATAAGATGCACACTCAAATTGGATTAGAGCATGTTCCTGGCTAGGCTCATCTGTTTTCAGGAATGAGTGATAAATGTGCAGTCATCGAGAGCTTCATGTAAAAATTGGCCATTTCCTAATATAGATTTTCTGATTTAATTAAAAGAGCAACATTTTTTCATTTTTCAGTGAGTATTACTGGACTGTCATGCTTTTATCAGATAAGAAAGTAAACAACAAAATGTAGCTGGTTTGGAACTTTATGCAGTATGTGTTAATCAGAAAACGGAAATGCTCACCATGACCTCATGCCCTCTGCTTTTGGACAGGTGCCAGGGGACCTGAGCCAGACCTCTGACGATCCCAGCCTATCTGACTTTGAGACGTAAGTGGCCTCCTACTCGCTGTTCTTTTTATATTTGTATGTATGTGTGTTGGAGGTGGTGTACTGCAAGCCTCTTTTGAGAATCAAATCGATGGTATGGAATTCCATAAAGGATGCCTCCGATCTGACAGAAAAGACTCTGCTAAAAATAGGGAGCTTGAATGCTGCTTCTGTTTTTACATTCGGAGCCTTTATGCACCTCTTCCACACAGCTGTAACCTTTGTACATGAGAAGATGTCAATCATTAAAAACAGTTGAAGGAAATGCACACAACGTTACTTGTTGTCATGTAAAAGGCTGTTTTTATTTTGTATTTATATTACATTGTAGAGCTTAAAATTTATATCCTCGTTTTGTACGACAAATTATATTCTCTGTTGAATTAAGCCGCCTTCTGAGGTAAATACTGGCTTATTCCTCAAAGCGAAATGTAGATGCATCTGATGAAGCTTGGTGCTTTGTTTAATCGAGGCAATATGAAGGGTGTTCGTGTCTCACATGGATGATTATACCACATGAATAGCCTGCGCTGCACGTGGTTGTGACCATATTACAGATAATGAGCTCAGATGGGAAAGACTGTACCTGGGTTTCGGTTCGTTTTTGTGATTCCTGTTTTAATAATTTTATAAACCTCAATGTTTTGTTGTTATTGTGAGTGTACACAAATTTAGAATGACCAAAAATTTGTATTTTAAGTTCTCGATTGCGTTGGTGCCTCCACCGACTTCAGAGGGTTCATGGCTAATGCCGACAATATTTGTAATTTCCCCCCTCTGTTTGTTAAAAGATGAAAGTTTTTTTTTTCAGACGCCTGGGCAGGTAAAGTGGCTGTAGCTACACTAAACGTCTCTGTTGAGATGTTTTCTAATTAGACTTTCCCCATGTGTTCTCTCCTTCCCTGTCTCTCTAAGAAGTCAACGTGCCCTTGTCAACGTGTGGATCCCCTCTGTGTTCCTTCAAGGTCGTGCTGCCAACGCCTATCATGTATATCAGGTAGTTCTTTTAATCAGAATTTAATCCACCATGTACTACTGGAAAATACTCCTTACCACCCTTTTTCCTCACAGTATGTAATTTAAATGCTCTTTCATCTGGACTGTATGACAAGTTAGCTGACTTAAGCCAAGTGAAAAAAAGACTGAAGGTTGTGAAGGGTGAATCATGGTTAAAGGGATGGTTCACCCAAAAATGAAAATTATCCCAAAATGTACTCACCCTCAAGACATCCTAGGTGTATATGACTTTCTTCTTTCAAACACAATCAGAGTTATATTTAAAAATCTCCTGGCTCTTCCAAGATTTATAAGTGAGAGTGAGTGAGTAGAGCCTGAGTTTTTGAAGCTCCAAAAAGTGCATTCATCCATCATAAAAGTAATCCATACGACTTGAGTGGGTTAATGGAGGCATTCTGAAGTGAAGTGATGCATTTTTGTAAGAAAAATATCCATATTTAGAACTTTATAAACTATAATAACTGGCTTGTTAGTTCCGGTGGAAGAGTGAACTCTGACCTGATGCATGACGTTTTGATCAAAGTGTAAGCGCAGAGGATAACATGGTCACGAATTAGAATTTTTAAAGACAAATTTCAGGGGAGCTTGAGTTTGCTGCCCAGCACTATTTGTTTGAACCGCGAGAGGCATCTAATCTCATCCAAGCTTATGCTACTCCTGCATCCTACGTCATACGTCGGCTCAGAATTCACTCTTCCCCCAGAACTAGACTCATGTATGGCCATAAATGTTGAAAATATTGAGTTTTGGGATATTACAATTGACTGTTGCAATATTTACTATATCATTTGTTCAGAAAAGCAGCTTTTACTGTTGACAGTGTTGTAATGATCTTCTTATATAAGGCATTATATAATGTAATAATTTTTGTTAAATGAAAGTTATTTTAAAATGATAGCTATGGTTTGTATTGAGGAAATACACTGTATACATAAGTACTAGAAGAGTACATCTGAAACAGAAGAGTTTGATACTTTTTTGGAGTATTTTGTACATTTGTATTTCGGTCACATTTTTATTGCAAGTAGGACTATGTTAAAACAAATAAATCTCCCCAATTTAGTTTAGAATGAACTAATATAAGTAAAAAAAACAAAAAACAAACTGTAATGTAAGACTGCTGGAAAAGAGAACAGAGAGAAGCATGTTGAAATGACCCCAAACTGAAGCACATTGTGTCCGCCACAACTGCCATGTTGACATATAAAGAATACAGGTGATATGATGATTTGACACTTTGTAATGTTGCTATTTTCATGCAATAGTGACCCATGCACTTTCTATAAAGGTATAGATTACCAGGAGACCCTCGTAAGTAGCGATATTGCCCCACATATTAGTTGGTTTTGCTGAGTGAATTGGTTTTGACAGCGTTTTTCGATTTTCTCTGAGTGTTCCCTTGAGTCTGGCCTTGAAATGGATCCCCATGGAAATGGATCCATTGTTTTTTCAAGGCATGACTGATGGATAATGCTTTCCATTATTTTAGATTTAACCCAATATATCAGGGCTTCTCATTTTTTGATATGATTGATGACTCCAGGCAGTGTGCCTGTCACGTGAGCACTAATGTCATCTGCATGTTTGTATGTATTGGAAAATATCTGCATTAATTTAATCTTTCATGCAGAGAGATGTCCACTAGTGTCCACATGCAGCAAACCTGTGCAATTTTCAAGAGCCCATCATGATTTTTCTTATTGGCCAGTGTTCAGAAAACTTCCAGTTAGGGTTTTATGATTGGCATAGCACAGGGAAACTAGGCATTAACTAAATGTGCTGTTTCTAGACTACAACGTGTTCTTGAAAAGTAATGAAAAGGTGCAGTTAAAGGGGTCAAGACAACCCTTAGAGCTGTTGTCAGGGGTCTGTTCATTACCCAATTTTTTTGGCACACAGTAAGAGAGAGGGAAGGGAAAAAATGAGGTGAGAGACAGACAGACAGAGAGAGTGTGAGTAAGTACACCAGGAGGCCAAAGTTAACGTTTTCAACACCTAATAGCTGCCACAACTACACACTCTGTGAGCTAAAAGCATTTAAAAGTGCTCTATGTATGTTTTCACTTTACTAAAGCATAAAAATACCATAATATGCTTGTAGATATTTAGGAAAAATGCTAAATTCACCTATTTGTTTCTCAGAAAACCAATGATTCTACTTTGAAATGTCCGTTCCATGTCGGAATGTCTGTTTTTGTTTTGGTCTGTGCGATGCCGCACGCCACCAGTTTACCCAATAGTATTTCGACACCCCAGGTTGCCAGTTGGTGGAAAACACATCGTATTGCAGCCGCCATGGAAACCAGCAAACAAACTGGATCAGAGATCGCAGATTCTACCTGACCTACTGTAAAAGCCTCGGCATCCATCTAAAAATCTCTATGAACGAGAGCACGGATTAAAACACGGATAAATCAACTCATCAACAGTCTCTTCGGCTTTCATTGTCAATTGCGCTCGCTCCTGTTGTGTGTCCTCAAGCTGGCAACCCGCGTGAGTGTCGAGTCTGAGGAGGCGGGGGGAACAACGATCTCTAATATTTTGAATTTGGTAGTACCTATGTTGACCTCTAGCTGTCAATCATACATACCACACCTTTAAATGCAGATGTGTGTGTATTAAAAAATAACTAAATATAATTAAAAAAAATATTTATTATATTATATTTTATATTACTTATTATATTAGTAATTGTTGTAAATTAAATAATTTATAATTATTTGTATTGAATTATTTTACTGTATGAATATGCACGGCCATTAAAAAATTTTGGTCAGTACGATTTTTTAAAATATATTTTTGAAGGAAGTTTCAAAAAAGTGTTTGTTGGTTAAAAGGCAACAAATTTATCAATCTATGAAATCTAAGAACTGACCCATATATTTATAAATATGCTTCTGCAGCCGTTTCACATGCTAACTGTCCTTCTAACAGTGGTGTGAATCCATTGCAGTAGATCCTCAAAATTATTTAAACATCAGCATAGATTACAGTGCATTCTGATCTATATTGAGTGACGGTATAGTTTGGCAAAAAATAAATAAATTCAAAAAGTCTCCTGTATGTCAGTGGCTCCAAAGTAAATATTTTTTAGTCTGGAGTCCTGCATCAGCCATCTCCTGGCAGCAGATTACCACCACCATCTGAAATTGCAGCTACTCCATTTCCCACTTTTGTGTTTCTACTTCTCGTCTGTGCTTTGAAATTACCCTCTATAAAATAAGTGCCGTTGAATTCCATAGAAAGAATGTAATTGATCTTCAGTAATATTACCAGAGCTTTGTTTTGTTGTGAAAAATTCTACATTCTCCGTTTCATGTCCCATAATGAAAAAATATAACGGCTGCCTAAAACATCTCATTCACGCTTATGCAATTTTGCCGGAAAGGGTTATTAAAAAAGCGGATGTAGTGACTGTTATAATGTGGATTTACTGGAGCTGTGTTGTTCTGGTGTTTTCCTCTATTTCAGTGCAAACGTTCTTGGTGATATCTCGCAGAAAAGTCCTTTACTCTATATGTGTGTTCTGTGATCTCATTCTCAAGTGTTAATGGTGCTGCTTTGCCTTTGTAAATGTCCGCTGTAAATCAGAATTGCTGTGGTAATGGTGTCTTATTAAGAGATTTTATAGGGTGGCAGGCAGCATCTGCAGCTCTCATCAGTGGTCATGCAGCTAACAGAATACACCTTTCTCTCTTTTTATCATCCTGTTCTTTTCTTCTTACTCTTTTCTCATATCACCTTTCTTCAAAGACATCAGAGGTCGAGACGAAAGAACTGCAACTTCGCATTGCTCCATACATGCATACATAAATGCATACATACAGTGGGGAGAACAAGTATTTGATACACTGCCGATTTTGCAGGTCCTGCTTTCCTACTTCCTACATGTAGAGATCTGTAATTTTTATCATAGGTACACTTCAACTGTGAGAGACGGAATCTAAAACAAAAAATCCAGAAAATCACATTTTATGATTTTTAAATAATTAATTTGCACAGTAAGAATTGTTAGCTTTTCTTTAAGAAGCCCTCCTGTTCTCCACTCATTACCTGTATTAACTGCACCTGTTTGAACTCATTACCTGTATAAAAGACACCTGTCCACACACTCAATCAAACAGACTCCAACCTCTCCACAATGGCCAAGACCAGAGCTGTGTAAGGACATCAGGGATAAAATTGTAGACTTGCACAAGGCTGGGATGGGCTACAGGACAATAGGCAAGCAGCTTGGTGAGAAGGCAACAACTGTTGGCGCAATTATTAGAAAATGGAAGAAGTTCAAGATGACGATCAATCTCCCTCGGTCTGGGGCACCATGCAAGTTCTCACCTCGTGGGGCGTCAATGATCATTAGGAAGGTGAGGGATCAGCCCAGAACTACACGGCAGGACCTGGTCAATGACCTGAAGAGAGCTAGAACCACAGCCTAAAAGAAAACCATTATTAATACACTGCGCCGTCATGGATTAAAATCAGCGCACGTAAGGTCCCCCTGCTCAAGCCAGCGCATGTCCAGACCCGTCTGAAGTTTACCAATGACCATCTGGATGATCCAGAGGAGGAATGGGAGAAGGTCATGTGGTCTGATGAGACAAAAATAGAGCTTTTTGGTCTAAACTCCACTCGCCGTGTTTGGAGGAAGAAGAAGGATGAGTACAACCCCAAGAACACCATCCCAACCGTGAAGTATGGAGGTAGAAACATCATTCTTTGGGGATGCTTTTCTGCAAAGGGGACAGGACGACTGCACCGTATTGAGGGGAGGATGGATGGGGCCATGTATCGCGAGATCTTGGCCAACAATCTCCTTACCTCAGTAAGAGCATTGAAGTCGTGGCTGAAAGTCCGTATTGGCCAGTGACAGCCCCGAAACATGAAGGATCTAGAGAAGGTCTGTATGGAGGAGTGGGCCAAAATCCCTGCTACAGCGTATGCAAACCTGGTCAAGAACTACAGGAAGCGTATGATCTCTGTAATTGCAAACAAAGGTTTCTGTACCAAATATTAAGTTCTGCGTTTCTGATTTATCAAATACTTATGTCATGCAATAAAATGCAAATTAGTTACTTAAAAATCATACAATGTGATTTTCTGGATTTTTTTTTTAGATTCCGTCACTCACAGTTAAAGAGTGCCTATGATAAAAATTACAGACTTCTACATGCTTTGTAAGTGGGCAAACCTGCAAAATCGGCAGTGTATCAAATACTTGTTCTCCCCACTGTACATACACACATATATACATCAGGGGTGTGTGGTCCATATAAGCTCCGAATGCTCTGCATACCCAAGCCATCCGTGGACTTGTTAATTAATATTAACAGTATAAATTACTATAAATTCCCTTGTTTGAGGTGTACCATAAAGCTTACGTGATAACACTTAATGCTCTGTTATGTTTTGTCATCAATGTCCGACATTCTCATTGGTTTGCAGGCATATGGGGGATTTGATGCGGCCCAGAGGAAAATGAGATTTATTATAGCTACTAATATTATATTTAAAAAATACTTCTGGCATACATTTAAATTGACATCTGCCATGTTGTTTCTTATTTGTCATCTCTGATTTAAATCGGACTGTGTCATAAATGTATGCAATGTAAAGCATGTAGTTTCTGCGTCAATAGTGCCACCTAGTATATTTTGCAAATGCACATTTTTTGTGTAACACCTTAACTCAAACATCACAATAACAGCTCTTACAGGTGCTTAATTATGAAGGCATGTCCCAACAGGTAAAAGTAACTTTCAACAAAAGGTCCAAAATATTAGAAATACTTTTACTTATTATAAACCCATTCAACTTATCTACACCGAGCACGTTTTTTGACATGACGCTCCACCCAGCATACCTGGTTAAAAAAAAGTAAACGCTCGCCACTGACATGTCAGCCAAAATGTTTTGAGCAAACTATTATGCATTTCCCATGTGTTTTTATATGCAACATTATGAAATGAATGCATCAGTAAATTAATAGTTTTACAATTACTTCACCCATGTATGAATTTCATAATCTATTTACTCTCAGCAGTGTTGGATCATGGCATACTTGATATACAAGGTTGTGGGGACTGGGGAGGTGTGTGCAGTTACTGCACTTATATTTGGGGTAGTTTCACCTTTCTGTTCTACTCATCCCTCTTGTTGAAAATGAATCGTGACCTAGTAGGTAACTTTTTTTCCATACAGTTCCCTGTGCTACCCCTTCTCTCTGTCTGCATAGCAACAGAAAAAGTAGTCTGTTCATAAACAAGTTTACCTCCTATCTCCTTACCTCTTTACCTATGTTGGGTTTTTGTGTTTTATGAGGACTCATTCTATCCCCTAACCCTAAAACTAACCCTTATGGAAAAAAAATGCATTTTTGCATTTTCAAAAATAAACAAAAACAATAATTTACAGTAGTATTATAACTCATGTTTTCCTCTTGGGGACTAATATTTTGTCCTCACAATGTCAAAAATGTTTTTACTATCCTTGTGGGGACATTTGGGCCCCATAGGGAATACCTGGACCACCCACACACACCCACCTACACATACATAAATCATATGTCATTTGATCAATACATGTATAACAAAGCTGTTAATTGCATGTTCATTCCACTTTAGCAGTGTTGCATTTTGTTAAGGTTATTCTGGCGCTGATTTTAGTAGACTGGCCCGGCCTGACACACTGATGCTCTCAACAAAGTAACAGTGTTTTTGCCCTAAATACTTAAAAAGTGGCTAGAATAGCTTCCTTTGCGAGGCTTTTCCTGTTCCAGTGCTCTGGGTTTGCTCTTAGCTTTCTGAAGTGCACATATACAAGCACTGTACTCAGTCAGAATTTAGTTTTTTAAAATGAGTTATTCCCTTTGATCAGCAAAACCAGCTGAGCCCACTGCCTCCCAACTCTGCAAAGTTCTTGTTTTTATGAACTAATGAGATTTGATAACTCTCTTTTTTCCTCCCCTTTTTATTTCCATTCTGAATATTTCCTATAGCTAATGATTAGGGTGAGAACCCAACCAAATGATGTCTGTACTCGTGTTTTCTAACGTGAATGCTCCCCAGTAACCGAACGCTGATATTATGTAAGTCCATCTTAAATGACTTCTGCAGTGATATCATTGAATATGCACACATAAGTGACTATTGAATTAGTATAAATCCGCATAAGAGGGGACATATCCGTAATTCATGTCATAGCCTCTCCCCAAAGAGGATGTAGCGAAGACTCTAATATCAATATCACAGCCTCTAGTCACTTGCCCATTAAAAGAGTCTCATTTAAACTGAATCTTGCTTGACTTAAAAAAGAAAATGACAGATGCTGCATGCATGAGCACGGCGCAGTGCGCAAATCTGAACCCTACATATGTATTTTGAAGGATATTACGCTGATTATAGTGTAACGATGATCAGGCTGGTGAAGCCGGTGATTATGATTATAATGAGAATCACGATGACGGTTAGTAAGATAATGATTCTCATTGCAGTCAGATCATTGCAGGGCTGTTATTAATTGCAAAGTACTTTGCACGTCGACATAAAAAATTGCCCGCTGGCTATTGTGCCACTCTGTTTGATTGAAATCTGGCAGGGAGGGCACTCATGATAAATGGATCATCACTCGTTTTTCTTGGTTGTATCTTACAAAATGTCTTTTTCAGTACAGAAAAGTATCCAGCCATTGTATTCAGCCTATTAGACATTAAAGTACCAGTTTTTTCCATGTCATCAATCATACAAAGAGGTTTTCAGGAGTTTGTCATGGGTTATGGCAGGTCTCTTTTTGCTGTGGTGTTTCCTCATGTCTGAATAGTTGATTATTAGGTTAACCCCTTGAAGGGAGAAGGTGTATGTTTAACCTTTTAGAACGGTGCTCGTTACAAAGCAGAACTGATCTCTTACTCATCCTCATTATGATGGCTATGAAGCAGCACTCATGACTAATTCATAACGGAACGGATGGCTGGAGCTCACTGGGGCCAGAACCTCACTGAACGCTGGGTAGGCTCAATGACTTCTTCATAGCTGGCTGAGGAGACAAGATGTCAGTTCCATGAAACTCCCTTTTTTCAGTTTCCCTCTGCCTTTCCCTCCTCTGCTTTTCTCTCTTGGCTGCTCAAGTGGAGTTTCAAATCCTTTTACAAATATAATAAATTTGAGAGCAATATTGTGGCTATCAGTTTTTCATGGATGTTTGATTTGGGCCTTGAGTAATATCTTTCACATTGGCATTTCATTTCAAAATAGTGAGACTTTGTTTGGATGGACCTTTTTATAGATGTTCTAAACCAGCGTTTACTTTTTTTTAAAAGGGATAGTTCACCCAAAAATGAAAATTAGCCCATGATTTACTCACCCTCAAGTCACCCTAGATTAGGGCTGTAACGATTTGACCAAAAATAAAAACCTTGATTAAAGCTACACTATGTAACTTTTCCGTCCACTAGAGGTCGCCTGTTCAAAACAAAGGCGTGGTTTGATGACGGCACGTTTGAGTGCAGAATCTTGGGACATGTGGTCTTCACCTCACAGCCAGTGGAAAACAGTCAGGATAGGACTCGGGCAGAAATCATGTTCATGAAAATGAGCTTTTTTCTGTGACACAGAGAGCCGAGCCGTGTCGCGTCTCTGACTTACTTTCACTGTCCATTCAGAACAGACCTGTGACCCACTGATTGTGAACTACTGCCTTATTTCCACTATTGCCAATTGTATTTTTCCTATTGTGTTATTTTATATCTCCTTGTAAATTGAGCTGCAATCATTTGCAATCACACCTGTACTAAACATCTTAGTGGAGTTTGAGAACTAATTGCCCTCCTCACATGCTGCCGCGTGATTGCACTAACCCAGACTCAGTATTTATGGGCCCATCTGCTGCTGTCTCCTCAGTCCTGCCTGCATCGCTCCCTCACGCCTACGCTGGCTCTCGGCATTGTTTGACTTGACCCACGCTGGCTTAGAATTTTAGAGGGCTTCACGCCTCAAATCTTATACCAAATTAGATCGATGTGTGTTGGACAGAAATTTCAGGCTGAGGATGGCACACCAGCTCCATGTCTAGATTATTTTTGCCGTTTGCCTTTTATTTTATTCTGTTATTTTAAGCAGCCTTTAACTGTTAATTGTTGTTTTGGCTATTTTTCAAGGTGATGGATACGTTTTTATTATTATACATATTATACACATTATAATACAGTAACTCATGGGCTAATTTTCATTTGAGTGAACTATCCCTTTTAAGTCTCTAAAACTCACCAAGCTGCATTTACTTGATCAAATATACAGTAAAAAGAGTAATATTGTGAAATATTACAATTCAAAATAAATGTTTTTCATTTCTATATATTTGAAATTGAATTTATTCCTGCTTAATATTTTTGAGGATACATTTTTTCAGGATACTTTTATGAATAGAAAGTTTGAAAGGAAACTTTATTTTAAATGGAAATCCTTTGTAACATTATAGATGTCTTTACTATCATTTTTGATAAATTTTAATGCATTCTTAAAAGTATAATTTTTTTTTCTTTCTTTTTTTTAAAGCACACTGACCCCAAACTTTTAAACGGTAGTGTATAATTTGTTTTGTTATAGTATTACATTAATACTGGTTCAATGCTGGTTGTCATAGTTGTACTTCGTTTTTTTAAGACTTACTTCCAGTTCAATTGCAGAAAGCTTCCTAAAGCTAGAAGCGAATCTGACCATTCATCCATGTAACTAGGGATGCTCATAATTACCTGGTTAACCGACATCAGTTAAACTGTTTAAAAAGTCATTAGTTGGAAGCACAGGTGGGTACACCTGCAAGGCATTTCTGCCAGACGCACCTCCGCCTTTGCCAGCGTGCTAGCTGCAAGGTCATCAGCCGGGAGCCACCCGTCACTGATGTTTCACTCCTTTCATCCTGGAACATCTCGAGGTGGTGAAGGAGCGGGGTGTACCGCCCCCTGCAGCCAGCCCTAGAATCCATTTTTTGCTCACTTCTTATCTTTCCTCCGGAGCCAGAGCCAATAGCTCCCCTGTTCTGCCTCTTCTTCCAGGTCTTTGAGGGCCAAGAGATTTCAAGAGACGTTGGGTTGGATGTTCTAGTGAAGCACCCAACTTTTACCGGGAATGTTAGTGCCCTCACCCAGCTTGTGAGCATGCAGCTAACAGATCTGCATACCTTTCCCTTTTCTGCTCATAGGCAGCCTCCATTCCTTCTTCCCATGGCATGGTCAGCTCTGCCAAGATGGCCAGCCTAGCAAAAGTGGACCAAAGCACAATGTCTTTCTGAAGTGAGGTTGTGACGATCTTTTGAGGGAGCTTCCAGGATTTCGGCCAGCTTGCGCAGGAGCCGGTCGGGGCGCCATCTGTAGCGGCCCTGCGTCAGTGCTGCTTTACAGAAAGATAGTATGTGCCGCAGGCCTGGATTCTTGTGGTTACAAAGTTGACAGGACTCTACTGAACCATACCACAGGTGTAGGTTCCGAGGACTAGGAAAGGTGTCGGACAGTACGTGGCCCGGATGGTGAAGCTCAACCTTGCTTGGGGTATTCTCCACAAATCCGCCCAGGTTATGGTCCTGTCTACGACTGCCTCCCAGGTTGTCCAATTGACCTATCGGTAAGCCCCGCCCCCCTTAGTTACTGTTGCGAACTCGGACAAACAAACGGAGTTGCTATATCTTACAATGTACAGCTGTCAGTGTGAAAACCTTATCCCAAGATGTTTTTGTCACACAGATTGTAGCGTATATCCCGTCCAAATGATGGCCAAACTTAACTGATGGTTTATCAAGTTTATTACATTGTTATTCACTCCAAAAAATAATCGTAAGAGCTGAACAAACAAAGCATAAGAAGTGCGCATTAACGCCTCATTCACAAACTATCTCTCTCCGTTCCATTATCATTAACATACACAGCAAATTACACAGAAACACTCAAACAGCTAACAGTAAACAAACATATACACATAGCGTATGCCTTTTCGAGGGTGCAGTTAATAACTGCTAAACTTTGTATCTGCAAAACAACTCCGATAAACTGCGTGCGAGCTCTCCCTTATACCCGTAGACTATAATACCCATCAAAATAGGAGTCCTCCTTAGTAGGACAGATAATGTAGACCTTAAACATATCTAAAATTAAGTTAATTTACATATAACCAGTTTAATATGGAGAGGCACTGAAATGTAGACCTTCATGTTTTTGACTTACAGTGTTACATGATGTGAGAACAGTTAGTTAGTAGGTTTGTATGTTAGCAGGGACTTTAATCGTAACTTAACGAGAGTATGACAAACACAAAATCCTCTCAGGATACCTGGAATCAGTGTTACAGTACCTCAGGCACGACGTTTTAGCATTTTTGTAGCATAAACACCATCAAACCAATGAGAGCTTCGGATTTTCCAATGCATCTCAATGGCGCTGACACCTAAAGATGTCCGAGTTCCGGTCCCAGCGCAACTGATACTCAACTGCTATTGGCTCATCTGCCAATGAGGGGAGGGGCTTACCGATAGGTCGATTGCTCTGAAATTGGTGGCTCACTGCTTTGATCTTTGTTTCCTCCTCCATCTTTATAACCTCTTATATCACAAGCTTTCTCTTCTCCTTTTTTGTGACTTTGGACCACAACTTGGGAGCCATTCCGCATCCAAGGCCAACCCTGCCTGTCTGCAGCCACTCAACGATCTTCTGATGTTTCAGCCGGTTGATTGTCTGATCTTCTACCTTTTCTGCATTCCCCTTTTGTCCAGAACGAAGTTGAACCTTAGAGTCATGGAAGGTAAATCAGGTTAGTCTCTTAACTCAAACAAGAGCCTTACCTTCTCCCAGTCCAGGCTGGTGGATTTCATGGGAAGCTGTAAGGTGTTTCTTCCGAACAGTGCCGTGTTGGAGAGGCCGACATACCAACAGTGACCAATGTAATATCCAAGATGACGACTCCATAAAACTGAAAAGCCACAAGTTCATCCATCAGATCTTCATAATAAAGCAGCTTTATATGTCAGTGGAGAGCAGAGCATTTGAGTCAGGTGTAGAACACAAAACTGACGGCTCACTTGGAGAATAGTTACTGGATCTAAAACCTTCAGATGTTTTCCGAGAATGTGGTTGAGAGTCCTGACAATTGACTGGTATGAGTTTGATGCTGTTGCTGCTCCCTTAAGTAACTGAACTGTGTGTGAACGTAACTGCATTAAGGACTCAAATACAGGACTTTTTATATGTTTGGTTGACTGTTTTATTTTGATAATGAACTGCGATGTCTAGTTAGCAATGCTAGAATTGATGTGTGTGTGTGTGTGTGTGTGTGAGGCACCTGGATTTTTTTTTTCATTTGGTCACTTGGATTTTTCTCCTTATAATAGCAGAAACAACTTAAATACTCTGTCATTTATGGTCATACATATAAGAGGAAGACTGTAAGTAAAACTGTAAAGGGCTTACTTTTATTCGTGTACACTCACTATAAAAAGTGATTTTGTAAAGTAAAGAAAACAAACTGTATGATGCTTTTGTGGAGCGCGTCACAAAAACAAACAAACAAACTCAGCATTTTTCTTTTGTTTTATTAGTCTGTTAATCATGTAAGTGAAACATATTTCGCATATAGGCCTATATATAATTGTATTATGTTTTTTGCGGTTCACAGAAGCACTGCAGGTGTGTGATGTGACATTGTGTGAATCCTCATGTTCTGTTGTTTATGCTGCTATTTGCGCAATCTGGAAAACTAATATTGGTATTTTTAATGGGTAACAGACACTTATCCATTACATCCATTATATCCATAATTTAATTTAGTTCTAATTTAACATAACCGCGTCGTCTGGCGGTTAATGAGCATCGGTTGTCGGTCACTATGAGCACGAACTGGGTTTAACTTTTGAAGTTCTTGAATGTCATCTGGAAGGATAATGGTTACGCTTGAACATGTGAACATGACATGCGCACACACTCCTGCTTGCACTTCGCACACAGGTGACAGATGTTGCAGCTGAATGTTCCTAATGAAAAACTCTCTTCTCACTCCTTATTGCTCCCTCTCCTCCTTTCCTTCCTCTCTTCATTTCTCTCTCTGGCTCTGTCATTCCTTTTACACCATGGCTCTGGCACAGCAATCTTCCAAATGGATTCTATTTTCTGCATAATTTGGCAAATGTTTTGTCTCGGTAGAATAGGAGTGTAGAGTGAACTTGGGGGTGGGTGTCAAATTGTAGGGCCTTGTACCATGATGAGTGTACTTTCCAGAATCAGTGCTCAAATCTGTATAAATAGATTTTACTGGTGAATGGAGTTAATTAAGATATGCTACTTGGTGTAACCTGGGTTTGGACACGGCATCAGAATTCTGTTCAGTATAATATTACAGTTGGTTTTAATTTTAACACGTTTGGCCCTGTTGGAACATAAACTAGAGATGGTGGTCCAGTGGGTTAAACCACTTAACTGACATGCAGAAGGTTGCTGGTTCGATCCCAGCGGTCACCACCAGTGTGTCCTTGAGCAAGGCACTTTACTCCACGTTGCTCCAGGGGGATTGTCCCTGTAATTAGTGCACTGTAAGTCGCTTTGGATAAAAGCGTCTGCCAAAATGCATAAATGTAAATGTAAACTCAAAATGCACTTTTTCCTACACTTGGTCCAATAAAAGTGGACTAACAGTGGAGTTACATGTATCACAGAATAATTGTCTTTTTTTTTATGTAATAATTCCAACCACATTGTCATTTCTACCACATTTTGTATCACATTATTTATTGTGTTTAATAGCATTCTGTGACGGAAACAACAATGATGGAAATTCTTCATTGAAAATGACCATCCGTTTATGCCGTCATCACTCGGGTGTCAAATATTGAGTTCTCTTTGCGCTTGAACGGACAAATTCACGCAAAAGTTATGTCAACATGCCCATCCAGATTTACTAACAGCTTGCGCCAGCGCAAACCCTCTTTTGCCGTTAAAAAGCTTTTTAGGATTAGGATTAGTAAGAATTAGTGCTGAAAAGGTGTGGACAGGGTTATTTTTGCGGGTGACCTTATTGCATATGCATTTATAGGAGTTTCCCTTTAAGACGCAAAATTTATGGGAGGAGAGTATTTAAATCAGTCATGCAAGATTTGCGCTAGTCAATTTACTGATATTTGCGCCATTATTTAACACCCAAAAAAGCATGTCTTAAACCTGACACTAATTTGCTCTGCTGTGCTTTTTTGAAATTGCGCTCACGCTTATTTGCCCTGTTTAGTAAAACTGGCATTAAATTAACAGTCGAGGAAGACAACGCATGTGTGTAAGGTATCAGTGTAGTGGATCAGTGCATTATGTCTTAAAGTGACAGCAGCCCAATATTCCTGCTGTGTGTTTTTATTGTTAATCAAACAACAAAAGACAAGGGAATCACTCATTGCTCTTGACTGAATAGCTTTTTAAAAATGATTAATCTTTCATTTATACAGTCAAATATGCAATGTTATTTTACGTTTGATTGTTATTTAATTTTAGACCTACCTGAAAAACCTGAAAGCACTGTTTTATTTGTATCTTTGCTCTATTGTATTTGTGCTGTAGTTAGATTATTTGTTCTTATTTTCTTTATTTCTATTTAACAGTAGTCCTTTTTCCCTGAATACCATACTGTACCAAAACCATGACTCTAAAACCGTGATACAAACCAAACCGTGAGTAATTTGAACCGTTACACCCCTAGTTGATTCAGAGTTGGCGTCATCAAGTCCTGCAGGGTTTGGTCATCTCTTCACTGGTGTTGGGTCATCTGAAATCTTTGTAAGATTTGAGATGGGATGGGCGTCCTGGTAGAAACAGGAAAGCAAATGGAAAATAATTAGTATCGCTGCGGTTCATAATGTTTCAAGCAATACATAGTTATGCACATTTGATCTGAACTGGGGTACAATGTTATGAGATGCCTTATGTGAATGCTTGGCTAAAGAGATGTTTTTTCAGTCTAGTTTTAAACTGGAAGAGTGTGTCTGAGCCCTGAACATTATCAAGAAGGCTATTCCAGAGTTTAGGAGCCAAGTGTGAAAAACGCTCTCCCTCCTTTACTGGGCTTAGATATCTTGGGTACTACCAAAAGTCCAGAGTTTTGTGACCTTAAAGAGTGTGATGGATTGTAGGCCGGTAGACGATTGGTTAAATACAGAGGAGCTAAACCACTTAGGGCCCTATAGGTCAGTAGCATCACAGATCCCACTAGATCACACTCGGAGCCTTGCTGTTGTACTGAATATCTGTTGAATGTTGTAGAAAACCTCCCAACATTCCTTGTTACCCCACCCTAAAGATAACTAATGCCTTTGGACCATTCACAGCCGCACTAATATGAAATAAAACAGCACATTCGCTCCTGTGATATTGCTTAACTATCAGTTAGATATGTGTAGAGGCCAGTTAGAGGAGCATCATGGATGGCAAGTTTGAAGCTAGTTGATGGAAAATGGGTGAATTTAACCCTGCGGGTGGTTTGTGCATTTCCATTTTTGCACAAAATATCCCTTATTGGGCAAATTAGAAAACAGCATATAATTCTAGGATCGACTAAAAGACAAATCTCTCCGGGGAGCCCTCGGCAGGAAGAGACCACGGCACTCCAGCAGGCAGTTATTTGTGCACTGACAACTGTAGTTAAGCTGAATGGCTCACTAGAGAGTGTTTTGAGTCTCTATGGGTAGAAAGAGGGTTACGCTCTCTCCGTGCGATAGGGGGAGGCCACCTTATATGATTCTTCTGGAAATAGAAGGGGTCAAACCACAGCTTTTACCACAGCTGGGCACCTCCAATTAGGCATGCTTCCCAACCAACATTAATTCCCTGCATTTCATTTTCAGACAAGATTGCACCCAACACCTACAAATATGGTGTGGGGTATCTGAGGTGGAACAAAGATAAGTTTTTATGTGTGTGTGTGTGTGTGTGTGTGTGTGTGTGTCGGTGGTAAATTGCCACAAAATGCCTTTTCTCTGCATCTTGTCACATCTCCGTAAGGAACACTTCTCCTCCGAATATGGATATAATGAGATATTGTAAATGCTTTTATAGCTGGGCTAAATATTAGCATCCTCCCCCAGGCTGACATTTGCTTTTAGTATGAATCATACACTGGCTGCTCTTTTGTTTCTCCTTTCATTATTTCTCAAAAAAGATAAATTACTTTTCCATTATACTGTCCATAGTGGAGGTAATACAAATCTGCAAAGGTACACAAGTCTAATAGACATTTCCTCCATATTACAGTAATGCCCAAATTAATAGAACAATGATTTTTGTGACACTCACAAATTGTTGTAAATCATCCACACTGCTTTTACAGTACTAGATTAATTATAGCAGATTAATGTAGTCGTTTTTAATTTACCCATATTTCCTATTTACTAGATATTACTTTTTGACTGGGATTTACTATGTTGCAAACACAAACACATAGCAACACCATAGCAACTGCATAGAAATGTGATAACACAAGGCAGTGTGCTTAAAGTCGGCATGAAATGGAAGATGCAATAGTCTTTTCTTCCCTATTGTGACAAATATCCAAGTGAAACAGCTTCTCAAACAAGAACAGATGTTAGGACGGGGCTTGATTTTGTCCATCAGGAATTGTTTGGATTGTTGTGGTTTGCTATTGTTGCTGTGATGTTGTGTGAGTGACAGGTTGTCCCGATCACGCCAGTAAACATGTCATCCGAGATGAGAAGAGATGCCATTGAAAGAGGGAGGGAAAGTTATTTTGATTAAAGATTACATGGGCACATTAATTAAAAAAAAATTATGTGTGCAATGTTCCATAAAAAATAAGAATTGTCCATTTTGATTTCAAGGTGACTTCTAACAGCTCAGAACATTGGGCCTGGAAATGGCCCAAAACACTTGAGTATGACGTCAGAGAGTTTTTGTCTTTTTTTTAGCATCTATTAAAATCTAGATTGTAATTATTGAATGAATATGAACTATTGAGAGCATGTGAAATTCAATTAAAAATTAAAGTGAAACACGTGCCACTTTATTTTTGAGGATGTTGTTTCGCTTGATAGGGCTAATTCTTGAATTTCTTGATATGCTGCCATGAGCTTTTTTTTAATTGAGGTTGGTTTTATTTTTGTCAAGAAAGAGTTTTCAGTGAGAGCTGGATTTACTCAAACACTTTTTCGTATAATTAATTTGCGATTATTGAGGGTGGAAGTGATTGCTCTTTAGAGGATGATTTGTTTCCATAAATATGTATGCTAATGAGACCGCCTCTATGGGATTATGACTTTAATACACCGTCAGTTTGTCATTTTGATTTCCTTTAGTTAAGGCCATAAAACCACTCTTGTGTGCGTGTATGTGTTCTTCATTCTGTGTGTCTTAATATGATTGTGGCAGCTTCTTTGAAATATCCTCCTGAATAATATGTTTAGAGAATTTCAAGGTTTAATCATAAATAAGATTATCATAAAGCAGTTGCTATCAAGCTAATTTGTAAAGAGAATTAAATTAAACTTTATAAAGCATCAACATCCTATATTCATGAACGCACCAAACCAGACTGAACTCAAACAAAGCACAAGCTATTAAAGATAATGGCTATGAGTGAAACTGTAATGGCCTGCTGCTTGTGACTAAGCCTTATTTGTTATTCTGCTCACTCTCATCTTCAGCACCCAAGACCTGCTAATGTGATTTTTACAGTCATTCCGCTTTTCACATGTCTGTTCACCCAGTGCACTATGGGCCAGAGCAGGGACCCTTTACTTATTGTACTGGATCGTGGATCGCATGGATAATGCTTTTCATTAACCTATTTGGCTATGTGTGGTCTTAGCATGACCCAAATGCTGCAAAAACAAAACCGTTGTTAATTAACACGTGACGAATGAACTCCTGTTTGTAGTTCATATCAATTATACAGCAATGACACATTAAATGAATAAAAAATTACAGTAAAGACATTGATAATGTAACAAAAGAATTGGCTTCTGATCGGTTATACCATTTTCCAAAATGGGGAGAGATGTGAGTGCTATGATGGGTCAAATGTTTCTTTAGTGCTTATATGTTGGGTTTGTTTGTATTATGTTGAGGGTATGTCAGAAATGAGTTTTGAACATGTACTTATAGTATTTAGGTAACAAAGTTATGCTGTGTAATTCTGGGATGACTGTTACGGGGAAAGGTTCCACCCCGTGACAATGGTTTTTGGCGGGAAACGTGACTATTTAAGCCATTGTCTGAGTTTGTTTGGGGGAGGTTGCATTCTGTATACTGTGCAAAGCGATTGAATGTTTGTCTGAGGTGAGACATGCAGTTTGTTTTCGTGGATATGCCACTAGGCATTGTTTTAGTGCCAGATTTTGCTGCTCACAGTATTTTGCTTTGTGTTTTAGCTCAAGTATTAAGTTTGTATTTAATTGTTCTCTTTCAAACATAGCTCGGTATCTCACATATGGGAACACCCCCAGGCGTGATAGACTATGGAAGCACCAATTACACCACGTCTGTCCGAAGGATGGACCAATCACAGCTCATACAAGGAGCCCACCCTCTCCCTATATATATTGCTGTGATCCCCGAAAACGGCATTCTTGTTCTCTTCCCCGTGAAGACTTTCCTTTAGCACCTGTCCTGCTTCAGTTCACAAACGTACCGTCAAGGTAGACGTTGCCGAACGCAGTGCAGACTAAATCTGTTGTGGATTTCTACTCGTTACTGAGTCATTTTCTTATTGTAGCTAACGCGTTAAGGCGAGCTAAACTTCATTTACTCACCATGTCGAAGGTGTCCAAGACCGCAGCGGAGAAAGAGGCCTCTTCGCGCTCGTGTCCAGCAGCATGCGGTTTCATGATCTCAGGCAGGGATTCGCATCTGATGTGCATCGCATGCATGGGTGTCAAGCACGCTCAGGCTGCACTGGCGGATGTGGAGAGTTGCGCGCACTGTCGTGTAATGCCGGCCAGGGTCTTAGAGAGAAGGCTTCGTGTGGCCGCTTCTTCTAAAGAGGATCCGGTTCTCTCTTCCGTCCCTCCTTCTACAAAGGTGATCCCGTCCTCTTCCACGCTCCTCTTGGGGGGAGATTATGGACGTAGATTCACCTATGCCGCTTTTCGATCAGCTACTCGCGGAAGGCGATGAGGGGGAGGGAGACGAGGAGGAGGATGAGGAGATGTTAGCTCGCCTCCTCCGTGATGAACCGGATGATGAGGAAGATGATGCAATCCTGTCTGCGGCGCAAGCGTCCAGGCCAGTGAGCGCGCTAAGCGGCGACATGGCGTCAACGGTCGTAGACTGCGACCTAGTGGAAGTTTGCAAACGTGCAGCGACCAAGCTTGGCATCGACTGGCCCGTAACTCCTGGGGATCCAGGAGTTAAACGGGATATCTATGACGGGAAAAGGCTCCCTGCTCGCCTTCCACCGGCGAAACAACTTCTTCCCGCGTTGCCAGCGTGTGTAGTGGAGATGAAGCGATCGTGGGACAAGCCCTTTTCTCACCGGGTGCCCGTCAAGGGTTACTCGTCACTCAATGTGAGTGAAATGGAAGGGCTAGGGCTTTCTAACCCCCCCACAGTCGAGCAGTCAGTGGCCCACCACCTGCATCCAAACAGGCGGACCACTCTCTCATCTGCCAGTCCCTCCCTCCCGGGAAAAATGGAACGCTTCACCGCTTCCATGTACCAAAAAATATATAAATCCTCTGGACTGGCAGTGCGGGCACTTAATGTCACTTCATTGTTGACAGCCTATCAAGCCGAGTTGTTGGAGGAGCTGGGCACTCAGCTGGACGCCGGAAATCCAAACCCGGCTGTCTGGGAGGAGATCTGCAACATAACGGATCTCAATTTGCGCACCTCACGTGGCGCGGTGCAAAGCTGCGGCCGTACTATGGCTCTTGCCGTCGCAGGCGAGAGATCGCTATGGCTAAATCTCTCGAGCATCGGAGACAAAGAGAAGTTAGATTTTCTCGATGCTCCAATGGATGCTAGTGGGCTGTTTGGCACGGCCGTTGCAGCGATGAGACAGCAGTGCGACCTTCAGAAGAAGGAGGGTGAGGCGTTCGACATATGCCTGCCACGCAAGAGAGCACCGCGTCCTCCTGTTCCCCCGCGTCCTGTTCCTCCGGCGCAGAACAGGAGGTTTTTGAATGCATCCAGGCCCGCGAAACCCCAGAGCACGGAGCGGGCGGCTCGTCCCCCCGCTGCTTCAAACGCTAAACCGTGGGCAAAGCAGTCATTCGCGGCGACAGCCGCAAAGTCAAAGTCTGCTATCCCGTCCTACAAAAAGAGGAGGGATACCTAGGACGCAATTTCTGCATGGGAGGGACGGACAGCACCTAGGGTTCTCTGTGATGTCCCCTCCCGAGTCCGCCATATCTGTTCCCCCACCCGCGAAGAAGCGGAGGATGTGGAGTTTGGACGAGAAAATGGTTCCAAGTTGTGGTCAGGCCAGTTCAGCTTCCCCTCGACACACAAGGATCCGTCGAGTGCAAAACACTCAACCACCAGTAGGTGGTCTGTTGGGTACAAGCACAAGTTCTCAAGTGCATTGTCACAAAGCACTTCAGCCCCTGGGTTTAAAAATAAGAAAAAATTCTCTGTCGCATCCAGGCTCACTGCCGAGGGCGCAGAAAAACAAAAACAAAATAACAGCAATGAACCCAGAAATAAAGCGGTCTCTGAGCTTCACAGAGCCTGGCCGTTTTTCTCTCGGTCCACTAGATGGCGCCTTAACCCCATCTATGGATTCGGTTCAGCTGAACCCGTTGGCTCTTTGCCAAGAGGCTTGGAGACAGTGTTCTGCGCACCCGTGGGTCCTCACGACGGTAACCAAAGGTTACAGGCTTCAGTTTGCTCTAAAACCACCCCTGTTCAACGGGGTCATAGCATCTGTAGCAAATGGGGATTCAGCGCGTGTGTTGGAAGAGGAAATATCCTCCCTCTTAGAGAAAAGAGCTATAAGACGGGTTCCAGAGGGGGAAACTCAAAAAGGCTTTTACTCCCGTTATTTTCTAATTCCAAAGAAAGACGGGGGTTTGCGCCCGATAATGGACCTACGTGTTCTAAACAAACACTTGAGGAAGTACAAATTCAGGATGCTCACTGTCACAACTCTCATGCGCGCTATCCGCAGGGACGATTGGTTCACCGCGGTAGATCTCAAGGATGCTTACTTTCATATAAGCATCTATCCTGCGCACAGGAAATATCTCAGGTTTTCCTTTCGGAGCGAAGCGTACAAATTTGTTACCCTTCCATTTGGGTTAAGTCTTGCCCCCCGAGTGTTCAGCAGGTGCATAGAGACAGCGTTATCACCGTTGAGACACAAGGGGCTCAGAATATCGGCTTATCTGGACGATTATCTGATATGCGCTCACTCGCGGGAGCGTGCAGAGCGGGACACAGAGATGCTCACATCTCATCTATCGAATCTGGGATTCAGAATCAACGAGGCCAAAAGCCAGCTGATTCCATCCCAGGAGATAGAATACTTGGGCTTACAAATAGACTCTGTGGCTTACCGCGCCATGCTCTCGGAAAGGAGGATCATGACGTTTTATCAGTGCCTTGCCCAGTTTCGCAAGGGAAACCTGGTATCGTTCAGGACCTGTCTCCGCCTTTTGGGCATGATGGCTTCGTCGCTATCCGTGGTCCCGCTAGGCTTGTTAAAAATGAGAGACTTCCAGCGATGGGTGGCAGCGAAGCGTTTGTGTCCTCATCGGCACCTTGCGCGCCGAGTGGGAATACACTTGGATTGCGTGATGGCTCTTCATCAGTGGAGAGATCCCTGTTTATTCCAGACAGGAATAAACCTGCGGGTGCGTGGTTTATTCCTGTCCTCCTTGGGGAGCGTGTTGCTGAGAAAAGTAGTGACAACGGATGCATCCCTGTTGGGCTGGGGAGCTGTTTTCCAGGGCAGGTCGGTAAACGGCCGCTGGACACCCCAGCTTCGCAAGCTTCACATAAATATGTTGGAGTTGATGGCAGTCTTTCTGGCCCTGAAACATTTTCTCCCATTCTTGGAAGGGTTTCATGTTCTGGTCAGGACAGACAACACGACGGTGGTGGCCTATATCAATCGCCAAGGGGGAACGCGTTCGTTGCAATTGCACAATCTAGTGCGCAAATTGATTGTCTGGGGCGCGGCGCACTTAAGCTCGCTGCGCGCCACGCACGTACCAGGAGTCCTGAATGTGGGGGCGGATCTGCTTTCAAGGGGAAACCCGTTGTACGGAGAATGGGTGCTTCACCCGCAGGTGATGGATCAGATCTGGGAGATGTACGGCAAGGCCGCCGTAGATCTCTTCGCCTCGCAAGCAAACACAAAGTGTCCGCTGTATTTCTCTCTCAGGGACGAAAATGCGCCTTTGGGTGTGGATGCGCTGGCACACCCATGGCCGAACGTGTTGCTATACGCCTTCCCACCGCTGAGTCTGATTTCTCCCACCCTAGAAAGAGTAAGAGAAAACGGATTATCTCTCCTTTTGATAGCGCCCCGTTGGTTGGGGAGGCTGTGGCTGGCAGAGATTGTCCAGCTCCTCCAGGGCGAGCCCTGGCCGCTCCCGCTGCGCCGGGACCTGCTGTCACAGGCGGAGGGGCAGATATTTCACCCTTACCCAGAACGAGTCAATCTTTGGGTCTGGCCCGTGAAGGGCTAAATTTAAACGCACTCGGGCTTCCGCAGGAGGTTATAAACACTATCCAGAGCGCGAGAGCTCCATCAACGCGCTCACTGTACGACCTTAAATGGCGTGTGTTCGAGGAATGGTGTACGCGCAAAGGAGTTATTCCTTTTCAGTGCGCGGTGAGTGATGTGCTTTGCTTTTTACAAAATTTAATGAACAATGGTTTCTACAATTAAAGTTTACCTGGCAGCTATTTCAGCTTGTCATGTAGGCTTCGATGGAGCTTCTGTGGGACGGCACCCTCTAATATGCCGTTTTATGAAGGGAGTGAAGCGTCTGAGACCAGTATCTAAACGCCTGGTCCCGTCATGGGATTTGTCCATGGTTCTGAATGCTTTAACTCTGGCTCCATTTGAACCTCTGGAGAGTGTGGATATTAAGCTCCTATCTCTAAAAACAATTTTACTACTTGCTTTAGTCTCAGCTAAACGAGTGGGTGAATTGCATGCCTTGTCAGTTCATCGAACATGTTTGAATTTTAGTCCGGATGACATCAAGGTTACGCTGCTGCCTAACCCGGCCTTCGTTCCCAAAGTCAGCGATTCAGCTTATAACTGCTCTGCTTTGGAGTTACGTGCCTTTTACCCCCCTCCTTTTTCTTCGGAGAACGAGCGGAAATTGCACACCTTGTGTCCTGTACGAGCATTACGCTATTATGTTGACAGGACACGATCGTTCAGGAAGAATGATCAGTTATTCGTTTCATGGGCCACTCAATGTAAGGGTAAACCGATCTCCTCACAGCGCCTTTCCCACTGGATGGTGGAGGCGATTGAATTGGCCTATACGTCTATGGGCTATAATTCCCCAGCGGGCTTAAAGGCTCATTCTACAAGAGGTATGGCTACTTCTTGGGCTTTGTTCAAGGGGATTTCGGTAGGAGATATTTTTGCAGCGGCAAGCTGGGCTTCCCCTCATACATTTATCAGATTTTACCGTCTGGATGTCACTGCGCCTTCAATGGCTCATGCAGTTCTTAATGTGGCTCATTGAAGAATTGAAAGGTTATCTTTCGTTCTTGCCGGGTCTGTTCGGCGGCTTCGGAAAGCATGCGTTTCGGGAGTTGGCTATATCATTCCCATATATGAGATACCGAGCTATGTTTGAAAGAGAACGTTAGGTTACTTGCGTAACCCCGGTTCTCTGAGAACAGAGCGAGGTATCTCACCAAGCTTCCCTACTCGCATTACACAGGGGAAGAGCATGTTTAGAATGCCGTTTTCGGGGATCACAGCAATATATATAGGGAGAGGGTGGGCTCCTTGTATGAGCTGTGATTGGTCCATCCTTCGGACAGACGTGGTGTAATTGGTGTTTCCATAGTCTATCACGCCTGGGGGCGTTCCCATATGTGAGATACCTCGCTCTGTTCTCAGAGAACGTTTTTGTACTTTAAGTGGCCTGCACATTTTTTCAAATGCTGTAAATAAATCACAACTGGCATTTGGGAAACTATCCCTTTGTTGTACTGAGCCTTCCTAACTACTCCCTGGCCTCTCGGCAACACACTACACGTTTCCACAAAAATATTAAGCAGCATGACTTTTTTTCAACATTGAAAATAATAAGAAATGTTTCTTGAGCACAAAATGAGCATATTACAATGATTTCTGAAGGATCTGCTGCAAATTAAGCTTTACCATCACAGGAATAAATTACATTTTAAAATATATTAAGATAGTAAACAGTTATTTTTAAATATTTTAATATTTGCATTGCGAAGCATAGGAAACTTCTTTCAAATACATTTTAAAAAGTCGTACCGATCCCAAACTTTTGAGCGGTAGTGTACTTTTGTCACTCTTACTATTGTTACAGGCTGTAAGCTCTTGTGTGAACAAGACAGTTTGAAAGTTACTAAGACTGGGAAAAAATTTAAGGCCATTTGAGTTGTTTTGACATCTCGTTTGCATGCATGATTTTTCTCAAGTGGTGATTGCACTGACACTGTGACACCAGTAGTCTCAGAACAGCCTGATTTTGACACCGTCACTGTGGCCTCGCAGGTGCTAACGTGCTGTCAGAGTCTAACCTCTCATGAGATCCTGCTACTAAAGCCAGACGTACAGAGTCTCTGCTCTGCATCCCCGGTGGACTCGCTGCTGTCTGTTCAAGAGACTTAAGTGTGCCGCTTCACTGTAATAAGAGGTCTTGCTTGGGTAAATCGAGCCAGACTCCTCTGTCCTGCTCTGAAGGAGAAAGCGAGGCGTGAAAATAGCATCCCTCTCCTCATATCTCCCTCCTCTTCCTTGTGTTGTTGTCCCTGCAAAGCACTTTTTTTTTACAGTCTCTTGTGTCTGTTTGACTACGGCACCATGGGAGACCTAGTTTATCACAGATGCAAATAATAATGAGGCTAACGAGCCAAATATCACATCAGATACTCCTCACTCTAACCAGTGACATTTTATGCATTGTGTCTTTTCAGGTGTACATTCGAATCCTGGACAATGAGTGGAATGTGTACCGGCGCTATGCTGAGTTCAGGACGCTGCACAATTACCTGCGTCCGCAATTCCCACAAGTCGACACGTTTCATTTCCCACCTAAAAAAGCCATCGGCAACAAGGTATGTACAGCTTTTTTTCTCTATAATGGCAGGTTCTCTTTTTCCCCTCATTCTTTTATTGCTTGTCTCAACTTAAAACATTTATTTAATACATTTATTTATTAATTTATTGTATATTTATTCAATTCGTTTTATCATTTATCATGTATAAATTTATTTTTCTTTATCATTTCTTTATCTATCATATATTTATTTAATTACTTTATCTTTCTTTATTTCTTTATTGACTTATTTATTGCAACAGGGCTGTGCAACATTCATAGTTGAATTGAGAATTCCTGTGCCCGGTTGCATAAAGCACCTTATGTTTTTCCCTTAAAGTGCCCCTATTGTGTATTTTTTTAATATTCTCTTTCATGCAGTATGTAATATAGCTGTTTGTAAATATAAACGTTCTTCAAAGTCGAAAGTGCACGATAAATAAAGTTATTGTCTCCCAAAACAAGTCGTCAGGAATTCGAATCCCAATCAGTAATGGCAACACGTCATCGTGTAACACATTTGCGTACATCTTCACCAGACCTTAAATGATTAATTATTGATGTATATATTATAATATGATAAATTATTAAAGGGGCTATATGCAACTTTTTCCCCAAAAATAAACGTAACAATAGCCTTTTTATTTTACATTTATGACTCAAACATCTCCTGATGAGCATACTGACACCTTGTCCGCTCACAGTGGGTGCACATATAAGCCTGTATCCTATTTTTCCTTTTTTCTGGCGGGTCGTCTTTTCCCGCGCTGTCTGCGGATGTGACGCCACCACCGCTGCGAGAGCGAGCAGAAAATGAGAGCAGTTCTGTTTTTTGGCCACAGGTGTCAGTCGCGAGTTTAAATTTCAGAAAAACGCATATAGCCCCTTTAATGTATACATTTTCTACCGGGTGTTCAAAATACGTAGTTTTGTGTTTTATATTGTGTACGTTTCCGGCTAACTCGTTTTACTGAGTCTTACTGAAAAACTTCTACTAAGCATCTATGGGCCACTATTACCTAAAACTGTCTATTAATGCAGATTGTCTGTTGTTTTTACTACTTTGAGTAAATATAAAAGATGTTTGATGCATCTAAACCTCCAGGACAAAATTAGGAACCTTTAAAATAGCATAATTGTGGCACTTTAAGTATGAGACGTAAGGCGTGATTTCCCCATACCTATGGGGTGTTGCATATAATCACTTAAACGGTTCTCTTAGGTAAAGGAAACCGTTGAGTGTTTCATGACAGTGACCCAAGTTTTGCCATTTTTAAATTCTATTGTTGCCATGGACACTGTAAGTTTTCACAGAAAACAACATAACTTGGATATGTCAACAAAAAAAGAAAACCAAATATGAAAGAGCCAGACGAGATGGAAACTCAAATTGATATTTCACTCAAAATTGAAAATTCTGTCATCATTTACACTAAAGGTTATTTTCTGTACACCCTTAAGTTAATGGGAAACCTAAGGGCGATCTTAAGGGAAAATTACACTGGAGGTGCTTTATGCAACCAGCCCCTGAATTTTAGTTGAGCTTGAATGGAGGTACAAAAGAAAACAATCGCAGTTTGAATTTAAATTCTATAATTGCTATACTTTGAATTTAGCTCTTTCCCTGCTATTGATTACATTTTTCATCATTTATGAGACTATGGGCCTCATTCATGAAACTTTCGTAAATATATGAGCAAATTCTGAGTAATTTGCACGTGAAATGGACCTTTACGAAAACTCTCCTCCAGATTCACAAACGCTTCGTATACCACGGATTCGGTAGTTAAACGTGTGTATATTAATGAATTCTAATGAATGAATTACATTCGTAAATAGGACGCGCGTGCACGCTCATTCATAATTAGCGTAATCCCCGCCCATGAGTTACAACTGCAAATTACGCTATTATGTATCTTCACTCCGGATCAAACACAAGAAAAAAGGAGCAGAAACGAGCGATAAAAGCAGTTTCTTTTATTATGAAACTTACCTACATTCAAGTGTTGATAAACAAAGAATGCATGCCATGTAGCTAGAATATATATATATATATATATATATATATATATATATATATATATATATATATATATATATATATATATATATATATAATATATTCTAGCTACATGGCATGCATTCTTACCTACATGAAACTTACCTACATTCTTACCTATGAAACTTACCTACATTCAAGTGTTGATAAACAAAGAATGCATGCCATGTAGCTAGAATATATATATATATATATATATGCCACAATACTCAATATAATATTGAACCGTTCGGTACGACTTTCACGGTTCAATATGCGCTTGTGAATTGCGGTTATCTCGGTTTTGCATTTAATTAATAATTTTTCTACAAATTCTATAATTTACCTCCATCCCAATACTCATAGGCGTCGATTTCGGGGGGGACGGGGGGACGCGTACCCACCAGATTTCGTCATGAGTCCTTTTGTACCCACCACTTTTTTTCTTTTTTTTTAAACCTCGAGTTCAATTTTGCGGTGAAGCATTGCTGACACACACATATTATTTTTTCCACTCAATTGTGTCGTAATAACGATATCTTATGTCGTTTTAACTACATCTTTTCTCATAATAACGAGATCTTATGTCGTTTTAACGACATCTTTTGTTGTAAAAACGTTTGAAAAGCAGAAGCAAGCTCCGTAAAATAGGCTCTTCCGCTGCCTGTATCAGTGGCAGTGCCCATAACACGAAATTGTTGTAATGGATTGATGTAGCCTATACAGTTCTTAACAGCCATGGGTAGCAGGTGCCATGGACCGCTCATGATTTAGCGTAATGACGGACCCCGGTGCAGCCACAAATATCATAATTATCTATAGGCTAGGCCTACTGTAATTGAGACATTCAAGAAATGTATTAAAAAGAAAGACGCTTTCAGCCTTACTCAAAGTAGAGCCCTACATTTCTGCCCGAGCCCGACGGGCCCCGACTTTTTTACGCCCTAGGGCCGGGCTTCGGGGCAATTTTCCAGTCATAGCCTACCTCAGACGCGGGCCGGGCTTCGGGCTTTTTTAGGCTATAGGACGGCGCTATGCAACACGCATCGCCGCAAATGAGTAAAGCAAGCCAACACGCAAACTGCCACAAGTGAAACTGAAAATAAGCTAAGTTTTAGATGCTCAAAAGCACAATCATCTTCATTAAAATTAATGAGACTAAATGCTCTTACCAGTGTTTAGGTCGCTCGTTCTCATAATGCGGTCTTTGATGTTGAAAAGAGCTGATGAATAAAATACTCATATCGGTTGATTTCGTTGACATGAACTCCGTTAAATGTGCATATAGCACGGGAATTGAAGATCGGATATATATTCATTTCGCGGAGAGGTGTAGCCTAAGGTAAGACAACCAGCATGTTTTTTATTTTTAATTATTTGTTTAGATTGTGTAGCCCATTTTGTTTGCGCGCGCCGTTGCGATCTGCCTGCCTCATCTTGTCAAAAATGCCTTTTTACTGTGATGGTGGTGATAATAGGCTAAACGTTTAAACGATGCTTTAAGTGTTTTTTATGGATTTAATAAGCAAGACAAGTCAAGTGTTGATTTCAGAGGCTAAAGTGTTGGGTTAACTCACTGTCGGCCGCTGGCCGCTTGGTCGTCACTTTAAAAAGCAAAAACTTTAGTTTAACAAACATTAAATGCTTTAAACATTTTTCTAAATTAACTTAATAAAGAAACAAAACGAAATATATCTACTTTGACATTAAAAACAAAACTGAACTATTTTAATGGCTGTAACTAATGTGTAATAGGGAGGATAAAAAAAACACGGGCTCCAGTGGGACTCTGATAATGAAGTGGTAAAAAAAATTGCAAAAATGAAAAATATTAAAGAATTCGCGGGGCGCTTTCGTCGGCATGAGTAAGATCGACCCGCAATATGTCTCTCATCTGACATTTTTATTTATTTACATTAGTAAGCTGCAGGACATAGTCTTTCAAAACATGACCTGCGCGAAAGAGAAAAAAAAATGTACCCAGCACTTCTGAAAATGCACTTCTGAATGCGTCTCTGTCCCCAGCACATTTCAAACCAAACTGACGCCCATGCCAATACTGAACAACACGACACACATTCACATCACACGTTAGTGGTGGAGTTATACTCACGGAACACTAGAGTTATTCACAATCACCAAAGTTCATTATTTGCATGCGTTTTAAAGCCTTGCCGGTTTCATTCCCGTGAGCGGTTTTAACATGCGCTTTTCCGAGCGTGTGCACTAAACGCCTGTCAAACACGTGATTTACAGGACTAAATAGTCGTTTTACTAGGCTAATACTGTCAAATACACACAAGGTTAACATAAACACAGTCGGTTATGTCTAAAGTGAAAGTAAAATCGCGTGTGTCTGTATATTAGATGTACGGAGGTCTTACTGACAACAGCGCAGCCTAAAGTGAACACGCTGTCCTTAAAGGGGCAGTTCACCTCTAACATGATGTCATTATTTACTCACTCTAATATTGTTTCAAACCTGTATTAATTTCTCGATGACAGAATTTTCATTTTTGAATGAACTATCCCTTTAATGTTAATACAGCAACAAAAGACAAAGAGAAAATCACTCACTGCTCTTGACTGAAAAACTAATACAGTAGCTTTAAAGGCGGCATGAAATCAAATTTTACAATTCGTATTTTTATATTAATATTGTAGTGTTTACTATAACTGATTTATCTGTGCACTTCATTATTTTTTAAAAATTCATTTACCCTTACAATCTGTAATCAAATATGTTAACTTTCCCTCCCCCATCGAAACGACCTCACTTCTCTCCCGGTCATGTGCTATGGCGCGAGGGCGGGGTTATCGCCCCGCCTCGTTTCTGCACCTCCTCTCAGAAACCTGTCACTGATCGTGGTTAGGCGCATTTTTCTCGGTATACACAGTACCTTCTTCAAGAAGGACTTGAGGCAAAAAGAGAGAAATATATGAGAAAGAAAAGCTTTTTTTTTTAAGTAAAAATTACTCAATATAGTCGGACGAACAGCTTATCGTGACGACTCGCACTGAGGAATGCAGCGTGTGTGAACGCGCTTACGGCGCGCCCCCTTATAAGGGAGAGCTGAGAAAAAAGCTTTACAGAAATAAAGCCATAAAAGGCTTAAAATAAGTAAAATCTGTAGCATAAACCAGCGAAAAGTGAGGAAATATGCTCAGTAACATTATGTAGAAAAGATTTAGAGAGAAAATACATTTATTTAAAAGATAGATCGATTTTTTTTTTCCACAACTGAATGCAAACTTCAAATCTGCCTCCATTTTGTTAGCAACGCCCCACTTCCAACGATCCAATCAATTCCCGAAGGACGAAATCAAGCCTCGCCCTACATTTTTTCTCATTTCAGAAGCCGTTTCACTCGGATATACGTCACAATAAGGAGAAAAAGACGATCTCAACTTCCGTTTCATGCCGACTTTAATAAGAATCAGTGTATATTTTATAGTGAAGTCTATGTAGTGTTTTATTTTTACATTCATTCATTCAATTCCATACTTTAATGCTGCTGTACTGCTCTGAGCTGCCAGTGTAAATCTTTATATATATATTTATTTTATATTATACAATACACAAGGAATACAAGGGTTTTTTTTAAGTAAAGTTTTAAGTTTAAGGTAGGTTTTTCAATTCTTTTAGGTAAAATAAAGAAAGAGTATTGCAATAAAAAATTGTCTTTTTTCTCCTTAACCTCGTGCTGTTCCTGTCGCCTAAGAGAATAACAAAACATTTATGTGACAAGCCATTAGAACCGAACCGAACCGAAAACCGTGGTTAAAAACCGAGGTATGTATTGAACCGTGGACTAACTGTATTGTTGCATCTCTAATATATAGCAGAGGCTCTGTTCTTCCTTGTTATATATTGCATGTTTAGATATTCATACAACAAAATATTCTGGGGGCTATGAAAGTTTTGTAAAAATTGTCAAAAATGCTGGTGGTGACTGGCAACTTAAAAAAAGAAAAAAAAAGAAAACGCTGGTTGGAAAAGAGTTAATGACGAAGCCTTGTGTGAAAGTTTCTTCCATTTCCAATTCCATCCAAATTCACACTTATGAATCAATTTCTTAAAGGTCCCATGACATGAAAATTTCACTTTATGAGGTTTTTTAACATTAATATGAGTTCCCCTAAACTGTATATGGTCCCCAAGTGGCTAGAAATTCCGATAGGTGTAAATCAAGTTCTGGGTGTCCTGCTCAGACGAGCCGATCTGGAATCTTCCCTGTATCAGCATACGGGGAAAGGTTACCTCCCCTTCCTCTGCTTTGCCTGCCCAGAGAATTTGGAGAAAATGTATTCAGTTTATTTTAGTCGCAAGGCACAGGCTTTACAAACAGACTTTATGCAATGGATTCGACAGCACAGACACAAACAGTGAGTAACAGTGTTCATTAATGCCTGATCAGTTATTTCTGATGTGTAGCTAATATTCAAGTTCTCACAGACTTTCTTTCTAAATCGTTGTGGTGAAAGCATTTTGTGAGAGAAATAGCATTGCAATGACGAGGTCACTGCATTCACGCGATCAACAGTCTGTGTACTCAATGCTCATCACTGCAGCTTTGATGTGATGGGAAAAGATCGAAAATATATAATGCTATAATCAACACTTTCACGATTCGTTCATCTCGACAGCAGTAATGGTAAAAAAAACGTAGTAAAAGTATTCGAGAGGGGTTACGTATGTTACAAAGTTAGTAGAATAAGGTGGAAGAAGACAGGGTCGGCGTGACTGGGACTCAGAACTCTCAGATACAAACAAAATAAACTTGCGCTCTCAACAACTCAGTACAATATAACTTTCTCAGCAATCTTTCTCAAGCTCTCCATCTCTCTGGTCTACAAGTGCCCAGTCCGTCTCTCTGGCAGTGCTTGCAGACCTCGCTAAACCACGCCCCCTCCGCAATTTAATCTAATATTCATTTCAAATGCAAGGATGTGAGCCAATCACAACAGTGGCCGTCTGCTCTCACAGCAGACCATGCCCCTTCAAACAGAGCATTCAAGCCAGAGCGCTAATATCAGGATAGAATTTTTTTTCCTTTTATTTCAAAATGACATTTTATGATGTAAAAATCATACTAACAATATAAGGACACCTCAGGAAACATTATAAAATAATAAAAAAATCCACGCCATGGGACCTTTAAATTGAAAATTTTGCACAACCCAGTACTGCAAAGACAACTTCATCTAAAGCAGCATGACAAGGTGCATTTAAACAGACTTTTTAATCTCACATAAATGTATTTACAAAGGAATCACAGTTGTAGGGAGACAATGTATCACACACTTGAAAGTTGATTGTTGATTCTGTGCACAGCCGGCAGAAAACACTGGCAACAGCAAAGTTTGTAGGCCGCCACATTTAAACTTTTTAAATGACAGTAATCCAGAAATATGAGAAGAAAACATCTCAGCACAGCACAAAAAGACACAATAAATGGAATGCTGTAGAAAAGAGAGCTGGAGCCAAAAAAAACAACTTCCCATCAGCGCCACTGTCACCACCTGCTACTAGCCAGCGCGCATGACATCACTGCTAGTGGAGTTTTTCTCAAAGGTAGTTTTTCAACCACACAACTACATTACGCTGTACTGATAGATAGAGTTTTGGTGGCTATTTTTTTGCATCAGAACTTAAGTTCTATCACAAGTAATCTTGCTGGTTCGGGGAGTGTTGACACTTTTTTTCCTAGCCTTTTATCTACAATGCACAAAGATTGCTGTGTCATGTGGTCCTGCCCTCTGCTCCAGTGTCCAATCATCATCATCATCATCATCATCAGCGGGGCAGCACTGTATGCATTAATGAGGATGGGCCACTTTGACAGCACTCAGATTCCCCACCTGTCTTTTCATTTTCCTCCTTTTTTTCCCCGCGTGTTCATCCAGGGGCAGGTAATTGGCTTGTGGCACAGCTTCCTCTCGCTGCCTGTGATTTTTGAGAGTGTGCCAGGCAGAGCCACTGGCCCCCGCGTGGCCCTTCAAAGGTAGACTTTTTAGAGCGTGAAAGACAGACCTGTTTACCGGGACCCAGACAGGCACTACCAGCCTGCGTCCCACCTCAAGGACAGCCAATCAAAAGAGTCAATCAACCCCAGGGCTGGCATGAAGACAGCATGCTTTGTACCTTCTCTGAGCACATAAATGTTGCACTATCAGCAGTCGGTTGTTGGTCTGGACGAGTTATTTTAACCCTAAGCCACATTTTGCCATCTTGCTCTTAACATATCATCAAGGAGTAGAAAACAGCTGAGCAGTTGTCAATTAGGAAACATGCCTACGTCTGTCCTCGAGTAACTTGCTCTGCTCTGTGATAAGGTGTTCCTGACCTCTCAGGGAAGCGTGTGATCCAGATTCGAGTTTTGCTGGTGTGCAGAAGCTGCACACATTCACGGGGCAGAAAGAGCCTCTCTGTTCTTGTTTTTTTCAGAGCCGAGAGCTGCTAACTGCCTTCCGCTGAAGTTTTTGCTGAAACTTTGACATGCAAATTCAACTGGAGTCTGGAAACCCTCAGGGTTCAGTTAGAACAAGAAAGCAGGGAGAAAAGGGTGCGTCGAGAGCAGGCTTTTAAAGTGGAAATGGCTGCAACTGTGGAGGGTTTTTGATGGCGGCAGGGCTTTTGTTGGTAATCATCGGCCCGTTGAGATTAGCTGTCATGTAATCATTAATTCCATGATTATTTTGCAGGAGCTCGGTGGAGGTTTGTTAAAAAGGTGCTCAGTTCGCTTTCTTTGCTATACGCGCCATTGCACACGGATGCGCGTATGATATCTGATCTTCCACCGTGATGAGTTTTGAGCCGAGACTTTGAGTGTACTCAAACAGGGACTGTAGAATCATTCTTTCTCGATCTACAGATTTACTAAGTGGCTTCTGCATGTCATGATGCTATAAATGGATGGATATTCAGACCATTTCAAAGTAGGCTTTTTACAAATACTACTGTTGTTGTGTCACGGAATGTAGTTTTAAGAGTTTTTTAGGTGAAAATATAGTTATTTAGTAGCCTGGTCCTACCAGACTCTCGTACATTTCATTTGTACAGAGAGTCTGGCCACTCTCCATTGATAAGCGTTAACTTCCTTGAAGGCGGGTACTCTGTTGAAGTTTAAAACTGGATCTGCCATAACCAATTGCTAACGTTTGGTCGTGACGTATGTCATCTCAAACTAGCGCACGACATCAAGGTCATCTTTCTCAGCCTCTCTCAGACTCACTCTGTTCGCTGATTGGACCGGTTAAAATTTTATCTGAGAAAAACAGAGAATATACCGCAATCCCAGACGGAGTACTGAAGGAAAATTAAAATTGAGCGGAAGTACATAGGAGGGCGGAGCCAGGCTAGTTATTTAGACCTCAAATATGTGATTCATATATATTCATATATATAGCGCCTATTTAACAATTTTTTTAGATGCTTTTCACAGATCCAGGCCGTCAGCAGCCATTCAGCGCTCATCCACCCGCAGAGAACAGCTTGATCTCTGCCAGTCCTTCAGGAATTTACTGCTGGTTCTTATGTAGATAGTGGTTAAACGTGAGATATAATTTTTTTGGGGTAGATCACACGAGCAATTTTTTCTCAACTTCCATAGGAATTAATTGAATACGCTCGCTCTGCTCCGCACCGTTATGAATGAACGGAGGTGCGTATTTTACTGTCAAATTAGCAATTTAAAAGCCCCTGCCGGTATTACCAGTGTTGTCACACGTCAATTAACCGGAATAATATGCAGGTAAAACACTCGTTTAGTCGATCTCTCTCTCATAATGCCATAATACTCCACTCTACATAATACAATAAGCTTCAATGAAGTGACTCACCATTCCTTCATTACTAGTTCTAAAGTGACATTTTCAAATTAGTAACAAAGGTTTGGGCTCAACTGTTAAACTGTCAACTTGAGATTTGAATCCGTGGCAGAAGGAAGCAGTATTACACAAAAGAGGGTTTTTAAAGGCGCATAAACATTAAAGACGACGTTTAACATTACACTACATTTCTTGAGCGCTACATCGGCATTTTAGAATGATTTCTGAAAGATTGTGTGACATTGAAAAGTGAAAACTGGAGTAATGATGCTGAAAATTCAGCTTTGCCATCACAGGAGAAAATTACATTTTTAAATATACTAAAATATAAATTTTAAATTGTAATAATATTTCACAATATTATGGTTTTACTGTATTTTTGATCAAATAAATGCATGATAGACTTCTTTCAAAACATTTTTTTTAAATCTTACAGACCCCAACATTTTGAACGATGCATATTTAAATATTTAATAAATTGATATGGCATTAAGAAAGTAATTAATAATACGTAATCCAATACTTTTAGAGAGTAATTAGTACAGTAATTTTAATTGCACTGTTGAAGTTGTAATTGGCTTGTAATTCATTAATTTTGTTTAGAGTAATTTAGCCAAGACTGATTGTATACGTACATCGTATAACTGCGGTCTCTCGTTTTTATTAAACCATGTTGCTTGTCTCTTGATGGTCCATCCTGCAATCATGCTTGAACTGAAATGTAACTTTGAACTGTTCAACATAGTTGGGTTCTCTTAAGGCCTGAATCTCTGCTAGTTACACTAACAAGAGTAATGATGAGAAAATGCAAATAATTCCTCGGTCGGGGAAACCCTTACACCCATTTGAAAGTGTGTGCTCCTGATCATCTGTACTTGCGGGATGAAATGAAGGACTTGTCTTATCTGCATCTTTGAGTCTCTCATTGCTAGTCTCATCATTCATCTCGAGACAGCTGCTTGTGTAATTACCCGTCCAGACCTTTCATGTGTCACACTGAAACCAGTGCAACACAAAGCCTGCTCTTGCGTCTTCTCTTGAATTTTCACTTTCACTTTGTTTTCCACCTTTAATTGAATCCAATAGATGTAATGCTTTGGTGACAAAGTACAGTATGAATGTTAAGAAAAGTAATAGCACAAAAATATAAATGAAATGGATTCCTTGTATCTTCCATACATTATGTTAGTGTACATATAATATCCTCCTGTCTCTGAGACTGTAACTTTATTTCATTCTTTCTGTGATTGTCATGAAGCTCTTTGTAGATTTGGTGTGTTGTTGTGTCCACGACTCCATCTGCTTGGGCCATGTCAGGCCCCTTGCTGCTCAGCCATACTGACAGCTCCTAAACAGCTGATTTGTCAGAGGCTCGCCGAGCAAACACGATAAATGCTCCCCAGCCTAGCCGTCAAATGTGCCCTGACTACCAAGCAGAGCCACGCTGAGCCCAGCCAACCACAGGAAGAAAGATGACATCAAAGAGAGGCGACTGTCAGCACTCTAGTCAAACTGTCACCTCATAAGCTCCTCAGCTGTGTTTAGATTATTTTTATAGCTGAGGTTTTTATCAGGATCACATTTACAGACTTCATTTTGAGGCTGCGTTTTCTTGTTCACGCTTCAGGACTTTAAAGGGGAGTAAATCTTAAGGGAGTTGTATTAGACAGTAATTGAGAGATCATGGAAAGTAGCCAGTGTTATCCTGTTGAAAACTCTTGGTGATGAGTGGTCGTATTCCCAGTGAGACAGGTAAGAGTGTCTTAGATAGCTTTAGATCAAACTCTCATGGCTCAAGGATGGTCCAGTGGTTCAAGGCTAGGATAAAAGAGATTTGACTCAGTTGCCTACACAGAGGTGGGTGAACCAACTCCAGGGTTAGGCTGAGGAGATACGCTTCCTCTGAATGTCATGAGAATGTCATGAAATAGTTTCAAGTAACCTGTCACCTAGTCTCATGTAGCCAGGCCTTCAGACTGACGGCAGAAGGTCTGGACTCAAGAGGCCGTTTGACTGACATGTAACGCAACCAATCACAGTTCATTTTGTTCAACGTCATGTTTAGGGGCGTGAAAATGTCCATGCACTATGAATTATTCATTCAAGAACGTTGTGCAAGTTTACTGCAACAATGAAACCGAGAACTTCACATACTTTTGAAAAACCAGCGTTTTGTTAATCCTGGTGCCGCAGTTGTAAACATGACGGCGTTCTTCTTCCACAAGAGAGTTTGGCATCATGGCATTCGTTTCCAGGCAGACTGTTAATAAAGAACCCAAACATCCTGTAGAATTCAACCAACTTTGAAACTCTTGAAGGGTTTCCAGATAAGTGTGCCATAGGCATCCAACATTCAGCCAACGTTCTGTGGGTGTGACGTCTGAGGCTGAGACTACTTGTCACCTAGCGACAACCTACACATCCCAGCATAAACGCTTGTGCTAAATTATTTGATATTATAGAGGCTTTGTTCACAAACCACTATAATTTATGGCAGCCCATTTGAATAATAAATAACCATTGTCTTATCTAATGCAGTGTTGAGCTTGTCTGGCCTCCCCCCTTGTCTTGTACCCTGGGCATGTGCTCGTTAGGCCTGTTTGTAAATCCGGCGCTGTCTCATCGCAATCTCCCTCTGTTTCAACTCCTCTATTTCTAGATGCATTTTGTCCATAGAAATGCGTTATTCAGTGCTGTAATTTGGTGCGACTGGTGGAAGCTTTGCGTGCACAGAGGGCAGACCCGACTAATCGATAAAGAGAATCGTTGTCGATGATTTTTATTAGCGATTTTATCGACTAGTTGTTGCAGCCCTAGATATGTTTGTGAATTGGCTATGTTGCTCGATGCTGCAAAAACACGTTGTAAAAAGAAACCTTTGGCACATTCAAGAATGCAGACACCAAATCTGTTTCACCAATATGCCATTATTACAGAGAAAACGGATCCTAGACCAGCAGTTATGGGCAGTGTTTCCCTCTAAAGCAATCAGAAGTAGTAGCAGTCAGTGGTTTGAGTGAGAAAATTCCATGCTAGTCTCAAGACTGTGGCCAGGGGAAGGCTAAGCCTTGCCCAGCCTTACACACGCTGCCTATGGTTGCCTACCTTAAAGGGATAGTTCACCCAAAAATGAAAATTCTGTCATCATTTACTCACCCTCAAGTTGTTCCAAACCTGTATGAATTTCTTTGTTCTGCTGAACACAGAAGAAGATATTTTGAATTTTTTTTGTAACCAAGCAGATAGAGCAACTATTGACTACCATAGTATTTTTTTCCCTACTATGGTAGTCAATAGTTGCTCTATCTACTTGATTACAAACATTCTTCAAAATATCTTCTTTTGTGTTCAGCAGAACAAATGATGACAGAGAGTAAATGATGACAGAATTTTCATTTTTGGGTGAACTATCCCTTTAAACATTTGGTTTTCGAACATGTTTTTAACATTGTTTTTTGTTCAACCGATGTGAATATGTCATTAAGGTTAAAAAAAATTAGCTAGCTGCTGTAGTTTTGACTGTTATTTTTGTGGACACGTGATTTAAAAAGAATTATAAAATAATAATTTTTGAAGAAAAAAATACTTGATTTGGAAATGTATTAATTAAACTAATGTAATAATTAATAAATATTATTCATAGTTTATTAATCATTCATATATTAATTAAATGTGATAATGTAAAATAATACTATTTTCCAAATAAAATATTAATTTCTTTCTAAAATGTGAATAATATAATAATAATAGTTGTTGTTGTTGTTTATTTATTTTAATTATATTATTATTATCTTTCTAAAATAACATTTTTGCCAAGAGTAAATATAAATATATTTTTATTAAAATATTTTAGAAAATAATAATAATTGTATCATATATATATATATATATAATCTCTCTCACCACAGAGTTTTAGTCTTCTTCTATCTATCTGTGCATTTGTGTTTGGTTCCAGATTGCTCTTTTTGTCCAAGTGTGTGTGTGTGTGTGTGTGTGTGTGTGTGTGTGTGTGTGTGTGTGTGTGTGTGTGTGTGTGTGTGTGTGTGTGTGTGTGTGTGTGTGTGTGTGTGTGTGTGTGTGTGTGTGTGTGTGTGTGTGTGTGTGTGTGTGTGTGTGTGTGTGGTGGTGCGCTTGTGCAGTATTTCATCCACTCATAGGTAGAGAGGCTGATGGAGGGATTTGGTGAGTCTATCTGAGGCCTATTGCGGTCTGGGGATTGACTGTTTAGAGGGTGTCAGTACCGAGATAATGTGCATATCCTCCTCAGGCACCAGGCTCACTGTCCCTGCTCTCAGTTGATAGCCTTGCAGAAAAATAGGACAATGCCAGTATGTAATACCTGCTCACTGTGCCCACTTATGTAGACAGATAAGTGTATCGATGTGCACTTTTGGCTGGCTGTTTCGTAGTAGAGGCATATGTTGATGTTTTGTATAATAATAATATACTTCCTTGTCACACGTTTGACCCAGCTCTGTACTGTGTATTAAGAACAGTGCTAGAGACTGTTTAATTGAGTCATTTATGTATTCAGCCTTTATGAGTCATTGCCAATTAAAAACTACTTGCCAAAAAGGGGCGGATGTGATTTCTACAGGAGTAGTAGTTAAGTTGATGTTTTAATCTAAAGTTACAGTTATAACGGTATACTTGTCACACGGACAATATTGAGTAAGTATATAAGTGCTTTGCTCAAGGGCACAATGATGTTAATTTGTTGATCGCTGCTTACATGATTCAAACAATCTTTAACTTCTCTAGCTAGATCCATTACCATTAAACTATACCGCCCCCAACTTACAAGCACAGAGATTGCAATTCATAGTGAATAAGTGAGCTGCCCTGCCAGAATAAAAAAAGTGACCCCATTTGACACGCACAATAATATTCCCATATGAGTACACAATTAGTTATATTACTGTTATGCGTCATGTAATTGTCTTCGAAAATGCTATGTAACTGTATTTATTTACAATATCAGTCATCTTTGTTTTTTGAAAGAAATTAATACTTTTATTCCTTGAGGATTCATTAAATTGATCAAAAGTGGCAGTTGACATTTATAAAGTTACAAAAGGTTTCTATTTAAAAGAAAAGTCCTTTTGAACTTTCTATTCATCAAAGAATTACGATTTACACACAATGATTAAGCAGCACAACTGTTTTCAACATTGATAACTATTTATTGAGCACAAAATCATGATATCAGAATGGTTTCTGAAGGATCATGTGACACTGAAGACGGGGATAATGGCTGCCGAAAATTCAGCTTTGTCTTCAAAGGAATACATACATTTACATACAAAAAAAAGCTATTTTAAATTAAACATTTTAAATTCCCCATATTACTTTTACTGTATTTTTGATCAAATAAGCTTTGGCTTAAGAGGCTTCTTAACAGTGTTATATTTATATTTATCAATGTATGCTTCATCCTTTTGTCTGCCATTGTTGTGGATATGAATGCAAATGAGTGGTTGATTAAATTACTCCAAATGTAGAGTAATAAATGGCTAGAGTAGAAGAGAATAATAGTGTGGAAAGAGCACACGTCTTAGTTTATTCAAAATACACTATTGTATTGAACATGTAAATCTATTTCCAGAGTAAAGGTTTAATGAGAATATGGACTTTAATCTGAAAATGTCTATGTGAATGAATGAATTAACATTGATTAGGAATAATCACGGAATAGAATAATGTGTTATATAATGGGCAAAGGTGGGAACTCTAGCTGTACTCTTTCTTAGAGGACCTTGCTTAATGTCACATTATGAATGAATAACCTTTATCTAGATTATCTGTGCACTCACATTTTGCTTATATTGTTCATCACATCTCGTCTCCAGGGGGAACAATCGCAGACCTCTGACCGTCCCTATGACCTATATTTACCATGATTAAACTGAGCAAATGTTCATGTTTTTTTCACGCTTTGGTGCATATAGTGTGATCTTCACTGCAGCTGGGTTGCACAGATGTACAGAGAGATGATACTGTACTATAGCCACAGGCCAGAATGAGAGCAGAGATTCTGAGGTACTTTGAGGGAATACTTAGATGTTTCAGAGCCCATGTCCGAATATACATTCTTCCCTGTAAAAGCAGTATTTCAAATTATTTGGATGGCCAACATTTTTTTACGTATTATATTATTAAAATACCTATACAATTATTGTAAAGAGGTCATATTATCCTTTTTTATATTTTCAACTTCTTTAGTGTGTAATGTTGCTGCTAAAGCAAGAAAAAAAAAAGTCCACTCCAAAGGGATTCTCTATATCAGTAATATTATTCTCTATATCAGTTAGAACTGTTTCTGAACTCCCTGAATATTCTTCATTTAAATTATTTCCGCCCCAGGCATACACAAAATAAAGGAGGTGAGGCCCGGTTGATTTGCGTTAGTAGTGTGTTGTCGCCATGAGATTTCCGAAACACGCTCAAAGCGGATGACCAATCAAAACACTGATCCAGTCAACCAATCAGGGCACAGTGCGCTTCATAGGCTTCATAGAGACCGACGGACTGAAAAGGGAGGAGCTTCAATAATGTAAAATATGTGAAAAATTATTTGTTTTTGAACATTCAAGCATAAAAAGCATTTTCTGGACCCCAAAAACAAAATCAAGACTTTGTAAAAAAAGAAGAAAAAAAGGCCTAATTCGTTCATTTTAGTATAACTGTTTTGTTATTATTGTTATTGCAAAAAAACAACATGAGGGTCAGTAGATAATGAACATTTGTTGGATTTAATTTTTATTTTTGTGTGAACGGTTCCTTAAATCATTTGAATCGTTTGTTTCTAGCACAAGACTTGAGCGGAGGTTGAGACTTCCTTTTCTGACCCACCTTCTGCTGTGTGCTGAATTATTCACTGACTCTCTGCAGGTCCTCGTACATTTACTGACCCATTTGTTCTCATCATTGGCCTTTCACAACACCTGGTTTGAGACATTAGTATCCATATTTTCCTGAGTGCAAGAGACTGGAAAGTTCTTTATGGTTCATAACACATGGTCATTATGGTACTGGCTACCTGCATCATATATTATTGATTTCCCACCATTTGGCTTCTTAAACAAAAGGTTGAGGCAGGCGCAGAATATAGAAGACAGTCTGTTGTCTCTCCGGCTTCTTGGGCGCAGCTTTAATTGAACTCCACATTATCTTTGCATTAAAGATGACAGCCCCAGGAGGATCTGCCCTGTTCTCATTAATGCAGTGTTTGCCATTTCTTCTTTCACTAGTCAAAGTGAATAAATTATGACTCCTGCATTTTGTATGCATATGCAACATGCCTGATGCGTGCACAGTTTTTTGTTCTTGTGCCAAAAAGCACAAGAAATGTGAAGAGAGAGCAGCAAATACATGTTCTTTCATGACTTGCTTGCTTCTTTTAAGGGTTATTATAGTTAAGTTAACTAAAACTAAAACCATAAAAAAACATTTTCATTACTTGAAATAAATTAAACATGAAATAAAATCTCTTATTTCAGCTAGTTGCCAAAGCAACATTTCTCATTTTCATTTATTTAACTTGATATACTATAGGAACTAAAGCTTAAAAATAAGACATCTTTAAAAAACAATAACTAATAAAATGACAAAATTACTAAAACTTTCAATTTAAAGGTGCACTGCGTACATTTTAGCGGCATCTAGTGGTGAGGTTGTGAATTGCAACTGTCCACCGCTCACCCCTCCCTTTCGAAGCACATAGAGAAGCTGCGGTGGCCAACACAGGACAAAGATGTCGTCGTCTGAGACAGCAGAGAGTAGCTAGCACTCTGTAGAGAACTTTGACCGTTTAGGACTACTGTAGAAACATGACGGCGCAAAATGGTGACTTCACTGTAAGGGGACCCGCGGTGTACGTAGATAGATATGGCTCATTCTAAGGTAATTAAAACATAACAGCTCATTATGTAAGGTCTTTATACACCACTGAAAACATAGTTATGTATATTATATTGCATTTCTGTCAATACATCCTCACTGAACCTTTAAGATGAAAATTGTAATTGTAAAAATACAAAACTTAAATCTAATTCAAAGTGTATATAATAATAACTATAATAGTATCACAATGAAATTAAAATAACACAGGCATTTATGAAAACGTTCCCATTAAAATATAAGTGGGCCAGATTTACTAAACAGGGTAAATTAGTGTGAGACCACAATCCCATAAGAGAGAAGCGTTAGAAAGTTCTGCGGATGAACTACTGACAATGCAGAAAATTAAGGAACACAGACGCAGCAGCTCTTTTCCATTATGATCAACGCAATCTACCAAGAGCAGCGCAAATTAGCAGAGCGCGGGTAATCTACTAACAATGCAGGCGCAACAAATGAACAATAACATGGCTTGGCAAACTATATGTTTATATGTTATAATGTTGTTCTCTGGCATTCCAAATAGCACGAGTGGAGAAAATTCTCTCCCTTCTATCACACACTCTCTTTTCTCTGCTGCACCCCTTCCTAGCAGCAACTATAGCAGGCATGTCAAGCACAAAATGGGTTAAGACATGCTTTTTGGGGTGTTAAAAAAAAACAGCAAATTACAGTAAATTGATTACTACAAACCTGATTAAATTACATTGCATGATTTAAACAAAATGCATATGCAATAAATTCGGCCACAAGATCTTTAGTATATCTTGACAGTAGTTTTCTAATGCCAAAAGAGGGTTTGCACTGGTGTTAAATCTGTCCCTAAAGCCTCGTGCACACCGGAACGATTATTGCACACGCACGCTTATCGCTGACGTTTAAAGTCCTGTGACTAAAATAAAGGGCGCCAATGTGAGTGTGCACACCGATGCGCAAAATGGCAGGCATAAAAGCATAGTTTAAAAACGCATCATTTAGCGTGCCACGTTAAAAACTGTCCGACCAATGAGATTGGTGCTTTTGTTCACGTGCCTGGAGCTGCTGAAGTTACAACACGACTTGGAAAGTAAAACACGACTTGGTGGCGATCAAGCACAAAACGGTCTTTCCAAACACGCGTTGATACCTAAGAAAACAATGACGAAGAGAAAGTAAGCAGACGAAGAAGATGCAACGAGGCAAGATGAATGTAGAGCTTCTGGTCTCTTTGGTGTCTGAACGCAAAGAACTTGATGACAAACGCCACAGCGACTACAAAAATCTCGATAAGAGATGAGATCTACTGTCTGGGAGTGAATTTGCACATTCACTCGACGTATCGAGACGTCGAAATACGCTGGCGATAAGCACGTGCGATAATCGTCGCAGTGTGCACAAGGCTTAAGTGTGTTCCATTTTCTAATTTTCACTTAAATAATTTAGCTTTTGTGCTTTTGTTTGTAAATGTGTTAATTTTTCTATTATTACAATAAAATTTTCTGTGGGGTGTGGCAAGTTCAATTAAAATTCTTTAATTCTGAATTTTGCACATTCCTGGTTCTATAGCATGGCTATAGAAACAAAATATGTATTCCAAAAAAACACATATGCACAATGCACTGTAATTTGTTTTGGGTAAAACCGTCTGGAAAATCGATAAATGAAAAATAACCTCTCACAATATACGTGGTTAGTTACTACCGATATGCTTTAAGTGTTTGATTATCTTGACAAATCAAATTTGTCAAACAGTTGCGGTCGGTGGCTACTTCTTTACTACATAATCGAAAGGATTTAAGCTAGAGTAAATATGTACCATCAGTTTTTATTTGTAGGATGAATGAGGGTATTTCCCCATTGGAAAAGCAACGTACAACCACTTTTACAACAACCTTCAGTGGGAGGGTCAGCGTGATAAATCACCTCTTTCAGTCATAACGGTTTAATTCTCAGGGAGAGTATGATGGGTTGTGCTGTACCAGCTTGAATCACACTTTGTCATTTTGACGACGTGTCTCCTTCATTCAAATCTACACACGTCCATACATGCTGCACGTGTGATTGTACAAAAATGCACACCACAAACACAACTCTATGTGTGACACCAGCTAGTCCAGCTGGTCCAGACAATAGCCTGTGAAGATGGAGAAGCACCCCAGCAAGTCTTTATTGGCTATAATGGCAATGTCTGGCAGGGATTTTCTCTGTCTCACTGCCTGTAGCTGTCAGCCACAGACGATCAGCAGAACTGTGCTTTGAGGAATTTGGAGAGGAGCCTGTCGTTTATGGAAAGAAACAAAACTGGCCCAAAGACAGAAGCCTGAAAAAAAGGATTTGCAAAGAAATATTTCCATTCTCTTAAGAGATTGTGAAGCACTTTGTTGGTTTTGCCACAAGTTGTTTGCGTGAATTTGTTTAAACAGATTGTCTGAAGGTCTTGCTGAAGTTTCATGCATAAACAGCTTAAAACATCAGTTGCTATAAGAGCATGTGCGCGTGTGCTTGGCTTGTTTATCAAGGTGTTTGGTCTTTAAGGGTCCCTCTGTGAAAAGGTGTTTTTAGTATCTTGTTATCCTCTTAGAATCCAATTAGTAGCATAATACATCCTCAAACTAGGAATGCATTAGAAAGGGTTTGGTTTTCTTTTCTCTCACACATCACAGTCTTTATTCAAGGAAACTGTTACACTTTTGAGCCAGTTTATCCTATTAGGTGTAGTTGTAGTTGTGCATTAATACGTTTATTCATCACTGTTCAAAGGTTTGGGGTTAGTAAGATTTTATTTGAAAGAATTTCATACTTTCGGCAAGTATGCATGAAATTGATCAAAGGCGACAGTAAAGACATTTATAATTTTACAAAAGACTTCTATTTCAAATAAATGCTGTTCTTTTGAACTTTATATTAATCAAAGAATATTGAAAAAGTTAGCATATTACATTGATTTCTAAAAAGTTAGTATATTAGATCATTTGTTAAAATGGACCCTTTCATAATAAGAGACTTACCAAATTTTACCAACCTTAAGTTATACATTTTTACACATTTATATTTTGTATATGTATACTTGTAGGATGGATGGATAGATGATGGACAGATAGTGTGGCCTTCAGATTAGCTCAAGAACAGTGTGTAGAGAGCTTCATGGAATGGGTTTAAATGGCCGAGCAACTGCATCCAAGCCTTACATCACCAAGTGCAATGCAAAGCGTCGGATGCAGTGGTGTAAAGCACGCCGCCACTGGACTCTAGAGCAGTGGAGACGTGTTCTCTTGAGTGACGAATCATGCTTCTCTGTCTGGCAATCCGATGGACGAGTCTGGGTTTGGCGGTTGCCAGGAGAACAGTACTTGCCTGACTGCATTGTGCCAAGTGTAAAGTTTGGTGTAGGGGGGGATTGTGGAGTTTTTGAGGGGTTGTTTTGGGGGGTTTTGTGATGATTTTTTTTTTTCAGGGTTTGGGCTTGTCCCCTTAGTTCCAGTTAAAGGAACTCTTAATGCTTCAGCATACCAAGACATTTTGGACAATTTCATGCTCCCAACTTTGTGGGAATAGTTTGGGGACATCACTGCGCACCAGTGCACAAAGCAAGGTCTATAAAGACATGAATGAGTGAGTTTGGTGTGGAGGAACTTGACTGGCCTGCAACTTGTGGAGGAACTTGACTGGCCGGGTTGATGGCCGGGTTGAGTCCTGACCTCAACCCGATAGAACACCTTTGGGATGAATCCAACATCAGTGCCTGGCCTCACAAATGCGCTTCTAGAAGAATGGTCAAAAATTCCCATAGACACACTCCTAAACCTTTTGGAAAGTCTTCCCAGAAGAGTTGAAGCGCTTATAGCTGCAAGGGTGGGCCAACTCCATATTAAACCCTACGGATGTAAAGGCAGACATCCCAAAACTTTTGACATTATAGTGTAGCTAGATAGATAGATTAAACATTGATAGACAGTGTAGATTGTATAGTGCAATTTCCCATCACCACTAGGCTTGCTGCGATAGTCTGGTTTGCTGGTGTTACCGGTGTCATTCATTCACGGCCGCACAGTGTACACGCATTTATGGCTGAACTTTCATAGGAATCCATTGAAAACCCTTGCTTTGCTCCGCACCGCTCCGTTATGAATGCCCGAGCGGCCGTGCGCATTTTACTTTGGGTTTAAAATTTGTGATTTGAAAAGCCCCCGCCGGTGATACCGGTTTTATCGGTGTTGTCACACATCGATTAACCGGTGGGAAAATATCCTCACCTATTCATTAGCTTTTATAAAGTTTCTTGTAATGTTTCTATGCCTATGTGTACAGATAAATGGCTCTGCACATTAATAAGGATGATTAGTTTTTACAATCTGACTATGGTAACAAAGTATGCAAATGCTTACAGTATATATGGTATGTTATGCATGTTTTTTTTAGGTCGTGCTCAAAATGCAACTCTCAGTTTATACAATATGTACAATACAATATCTCTGTCGCCTCTGCGGGTCCATGGCCTGATAAAGTTTGAAGACCCCCTAATATACTTTATAGTGAATATTACTTGATGTTATTGTTGTAAAGTGCACAAAGAGCAAAGATGTGTACTTGGTGTCATGGTTCTCACCTTTAAAGAGAGTTCTGAGATGACGTGGGCCGGAGCATTAAATTAGCCCTGGCAGGCACAGCCCTCATGGGTAAGCTAATCTGACAGCAGTGATCTCCTCCACATATCCCACATCATAATCAACTTTTATGCCTCTTCATGCCTGTTGGAGATGGATCGATATTAGAACGTCATGCCCTGATGAGACACTAATGCTAAAAAGCGGGGTGACTGGTTTAGAAGCACGCAAACTGACATTTTCTGTCACATTTTCTTATTATTGTTGGGTGATTGAGCCATTGCCCTCTGATGGAGTGGGTGATGCCAGAGCATTTAGAGTAGTCAACTTCCCCTCAGCACATGAAACACGACTGTCACACACGTGTACAGATGCAAGAACTGGAGCATCAGGGCCAGTTAATCAGCCATCAAGGGGACATTAATAACATTTCAATCTCTCTCCCGCTGTCCCTTGTTCTGTCTCATTTGCTTTTGATGTCACCCCCGCCACAGCACTGACTTTGATCTGGTTATCCATCAGCTTGATATGCTGGGTACAGTCGTGATGCTCATGTTTTGATGCTGTAAATTCAGAGCAGGCCCTGATGAAACAGGCTTTTAAAAGGATATTGTCATGTTTGGATGAATTATAATCATGTTCTCACCTTCATATGGAACTTAATTTTAAATGGAAATTTAACAGAATGTTCATGTTTTATTAGTGCCGTCAATCGATTAAAACATTTTACTAATGAATCACACTTAACAGGAAAGTTTTTAATGTAAAACTTTCACATTTAATCTCCAAATAATGTAGAAACAACATAAAGACAGTATATCTTAAATATTTGTTCAATGGCATCTTTTTTACCAAGCACTATAAATGTTAATTATAGCCATTCAACATTACAGTATATTTGAAAGCTATCATTTTTAACATTTGATAGGCTTTAAAAAATATGTGAACAATCTTCACATAAACCCATTGTAATAAATGTCACATTTAGCTGTGCCTTTAATATATCAGGGCTCAACACTAAGGGTTTATCTAATGATCCCTTCAGGCCGGTACAGTTTTTTCCTGCCCTGCTAAAATGCACAACAAAAGATTTAAGATTATCAGCTAGGTCTAACAGGTAAACATACAGAAATGTAATAATTTCTTGAATAATTTCTGTGTCTGTACACTGCACGCTTTACTGCATAAATTATAAATTGTATATAGATTCATCCTTATTAAAGGCACAAAAGTTATTCAGTCAAGAGCTGTGAGGGATTTTCTCTTTGTTTGTTTTTTTGTTCTTTTGATTAACATTCATTACAGACAGCAGTAGGTTTATTAGGCTGCTGTCACTTTAAGACCTGTGGCACATGACACGGATATGACACATCCTTTTTTTCTCACAACTCTTTACGTTCATGTAACTTTAAAAAAAAAACTCATTTAAGACTTGTTCACAAGGAAAACTCACCAATAAGGGGCATTTCGACATAATATTGTGTGTTTTTATCCATTCAAGCACATATTTTTTTGTGTCTTATTGACCTTGAATGATTTAATAGTACTTGAATGAATCATATCATCATCATATAATGTAATGTTAGCCAAAGGGTGCCAGGAAAAAAAGGATTCTGTGTTAACTGCATTAAATATGTATTGCATACGTTAACGCGTTCATTTTGACAGCCCTAGTTTTTATATACAGTATATAAGATATTTTATAGATATATAAGCATTTTCTGACCCACTTAAGTACATCTTTATATGTAATTCCATAATTACTTCTATTGTCTTTTAAATATGGTTAAAGTGTACTGACGAATGTACTGACAAATATTTATGGTAAACTAAAATATACTTCAATTAAATTTCTATTGAAACTTGTATGTCATATATTTAAAAATATTTGTAATTACGCATTTGTAATGATCAAACAACACACTACAGTTCAAATTAGTATCAAGTACTTTACATAGTGTGTGTATGTTTTTGAATTTGCAGGATGCCAAATTTGTAGAGGAGAGGAGGAAACAGCTGCAATCGTACCTGCGTATGGTGATGAATAAACTGATCCAGACACTGCCTGAATTCACTGCCCAGCCCACAAAGGAGACCTTACTGCATTTACTGCCTTTCTGCCAGTGAGTACACACACACTAACACAATAGTCCACATGCAGTAACCATCAACTGTATGTAATTCAGCTCCATGAACCCTATATGACACTGTGTTTTAGTACCTCAATGAAAGATGCATGCCATTTTGATGTATCACTAAAGTAAGCCAAAGCAATCAAACTTTCAATTTCCATAAATGCATGCTGAATAAAGAAAAGAATCTGATAGTGTCATAGTCTGTTGTGCTGCACTTCACTAAAGGAATTAAGCAAAAAAGTTTTTATTGAATGCAATTTGCATGCCGAGTTTACAATCTTGTTGTTTGCTTCTGAATATTAGATTGTGAACGATTCAGAAGATGCAATGTGGTATGCTTCGGCGAAGTGGTTCTTAATCTTTCTGACTCCAAGGCCGATGTCCACGACAAGCTCTATTTGAGAGCCAGACACAGACAGTGAAACTCCTTGTTTTTGTAAATTAAATGTAAGGATTTCAGAAGTTTTAAGATCTGAATGTTGGTGAAAGATGAAGGTTCCCACTCTTTTTAACTAGTGAACTTACATTACTTTGTTCGTGATTTACTGTAAAAGTGATAAGGATGAGGATTTTTAAACATATATTTTATACCCACAGTTTCTCCCCAGTAAAATATTTAAGTGCTTGGTATGACTAGAAAAATGGATATTCATGATCAAATATGCCCATGGAGTTTTAAGATTTAATTAATTTGCATGACTAGAAATCACACTTTTAAAATTAGGATACCTCATAAATACAGGACCCTGGTGCTTCGTTTAGGGGGTAAATTAGAATAAGAAATATGTTTAATTTTAGTTTTTTTTAGATTATTTTAATACTTGTTACCCTTTTTTTGGTAATCTAAAGAGGCCTCTTTGGAATTTTCCTGAACCCCCCTTTCCTGAGAACTATTGCTATAGTGTGATTGCTATATTGGTATCACTCCATTGTGATTGGCTTTTTAAAATGCAGAAAGTGCACTCGTCTGCACAGTGTCTGGATATATGCCCCATTATAATGCTCTTCCCCATTATTTGATCATCATTTGATGATTTACTGCTGTCATTATGAGTAGAAAATGGACACAAACATCACTTTTTAATAAACCGTATTTACCGCCTGCCTTCCGTGGGCGATAATAGCACAATGTTAATTACGGCAAGCAAATAGCACTGACTTTTACAAACTTTCTAAAACCTTATTTACATACACAGGTGTGTTTGTGCTGAATAGAAAGAGTGTGACTTCATTTAAATACCTTTGAGACTTTTTCAGCACCTGTTTAAGCTAGATTGCAATGGTCAGTGAATATATTGCAGGTTTTTTTTGCTGAAATCCCACACTCTACACAGAACAAATGCATCAAAAACCATCATCTCACAGCTGTTCTTTAACAGGAAATTTGATTTGCTTACACTCCGCTCACATCCTGCATTTTACCGGCCAATTGTCTGTTCCGATTGGCTCATTGATTTATCAGGTCAGACTTCCTTTCACACGCTGCATCTCATTGGTTTATTGTTAGCGCTGGCTCTGGCAGCGTGACGTGATTACAAACAGGAAATGAATAATAAAAAAAAAAACTATTTTACCCTCACATCAAATCTGATTTAATTAAAAGAGACCCTTGGCACATTGTGAGAAGATAATGGCTCTTTGCTTAGCATGACTGGAGATAATTTGAGTACTAAGGACAGATGAGTCCAGCTGCTTTTTTAGGTAGAGAGAGAGCTGGGTGTGATGTATGATTAGCATCACATTTTGTCACAATAGCCCTCATTTAGGGGAACCTTGAGTCCATTCTCTATGTGGATTACTGTTGTGTTTCGGAAGCAACTGTGCTATCTAGCAACTACTTATTCTCTAGAAATTTGCCAGTGTGATTTATGTGATTAACAATTCTGTTCTAGTGCGCTGGAAGCAGCTCTCAGACCTGGAGTAGCTGCTCACGGCAATTTAAAACACATTGACGGTTACATATCCATGCCAATAAAGCCACCTCCTGGCAAACAGACAGAGTGGAAAGCTGTCGCAGAGAGGTTATAGTGAGCGCGCTGCCAACGAGGGAATCCTTTCATGTTAAAACAGCTCTTGTGTGCGCGTTCCTGGCATCTCCTGTCACTGTCAGTCTTAAGTGGGGATGACGAAGGTCTTTTAAAAGACATTCTTGTGAGAATGTTTCTGTGGAACAAAAAGCGTTTTCAGACTTTTGAGAGAATTCCGCTTTGAGATGAAAGACACTTGAGGTCTATACATCTTTACTGCTTCAAAGAACCTCCAGCAAAGGTGGTCTCAGCCAGGGTTGTCGTTTTGGTTTTGATGGAGCTCTAGTGGTATTCTTGACTCGCTTGGTGCTCTAGGCAAGATTAGACATGACCAAAGACAAAGACACTTTTTAGCAACTTGGTATCTCTTGAAGTAAGAGTGAGACTTGGTCTACTAGTTCATTTTCGTTTAGGATACATGTAGACTGGGGTTCAAAATAGAGAGATTTGTATCAAACATACAGCAAAACACTAATATTGTGACATATTAGTTTAAAATAACTTTTCTGTTTGAGTACATTTTAAAATGTAATTTATTCCTTTGATAGCAAAGTTGAATTTTAAGCATCATTACTCCAGTCTTCAGTGTCACATGATCCTTCAGAAATCATTCTAATATGCTGATTTGGTGCTCAAGAAACATTTATGATTATCAATGTTGACAGTGGCGGATTTAGACATGGGCAACCACCCAGGGCGGCATCTTGATGGGGGCGGCATGGGGCATCCGCAGAAAAAAAAGGAATGCGTGATCGGGTTTTTCTGCTCATTTGCACATCACGTCAATGATATTTGAGTCAATTAACCTGGTTGGGACTCGGAGTGTGCGCCCGGAGAAGTACACTCACTCAAATGTAAGGAGGAGCGGGCATTGGTTTACGTCACCTCAGGGCTTCCAGTGGGCAGAGCAAGAGGAGTTCTAAATCAACACAAATTTAAATTATGGATAAGAAAAAAGGTCTAAGCCATCAGGAGCATAAATTAGGAAAATTAAGAGGGGGAAACGCTATCAGTATCACTCAACTCGTTATGAGTATAATATTATGCATTTAATAAAATGTGGCTGATATCACTTATGTTAAAAAGAGAAATGTCTCCTTATTATTATTTTTTTTTTTTCTTTTCACTTTATTAGTGTTTTTACTGTACAGTTGTGAAGTTTTGGGGTATTTTTTGCTTTGTTTTTTTGCCTCGATTATAATTTTAATTTAAATATATACATTTATATAAAATAGCAATTTTTAGAGGGATAAAGAAGATTCTCAATTACATTTCTCAGGGGTGGCAGAAGGGGTGGTTTGTCCCGGGGTACTGCTTCATATTTTTGAGGATATCGTGACACTTTTTTTTAAAGGATTTTTTTGATTAATAGAAAGTTCAAAAGAACAGAATTAATTTAAAACAGTTTTAAACATTAAACATGTACATACATCATATATGTACAGGGCCCACTAAATCCAGTAGTTATGCTATATATTCCCCTACTCTTATGAATCAATATAATATATACATTTGTATGCCTGAGGGTTCAATGAAAACCACAAAAACATACTATTTAGTTTTCCAAATCTCCTGTCTCTCCCCTCCCTAAAAAAATGGTTTAGTCAGATGGTTATCAATTAGTTTAGCTCAGTCAGCGGCAAACAGTCTATAAAACCCAATAAACGTCCCACCCCAGCTAGTGAACAGAACCAATCACAGTTGAGGCTGCTCTGAGACTGGAAGTTAGAAAAGGAAAGGGAGTCCAGGAAAATTGCTTAATCAGTCTATTGAAACGTTCTTTAACAGGTGCCGTGCCCAGATAGGACGCCTAATAAGAGCCGCCGCCTGCGTACTAGGTTACTGTCACATCTCTGTATGCTGGCACAGCGCTCATCACCCAAACGATTACGCGCTCAAAGTCCCCGTCTTTTTTGCGCTATTATGTAGTTTGTTGGTTTGTATAACATGCAGAAAAATAGCTTGTCAGATATTTTTAACAATACTGTCAAGAAAACAAATACAACTCACTGCTATTGATGGATACATTTATTAGCTTTATTTAATAAAATAGCATTTTATCTTCATCAAAAATGAAGTGGTTTTATTTTATATTTGACTGCATTCTTTTTCATTTCTGAATATTTATCTCAGATGTTAGACATCAGACTGACTGGAAAGACATTGTATATAGGCTATTATATTGCTGGTAGGCCTACTTTTAAAAAAGTTTATTTTATCATTTTATTAATTTATTGTCTTTTGTTGTTATTTTATTAGTTTGTCTTGCATAATTGCTTAATGACAATAAGTTAATCGCTTAATGGTATTGTTTTCACATACTATTTATATACAACTTTGTATATGAAATAAGTAAAAGCAATAACCTTTATTTGCATTTATTTATTTGTCTGTATTGTGAGAAATCCTTATTATGTGGCCTAACCAGGGCCGTAACCACCATAGGCATTGAGGTGGACAAGTCTCTAAATTAGACAACGTTTGTTATTATCAGCTATTACGGACATTGACCGTGAGATGGCTGAGACGAACGCGTGCAATCGGACAGAAAGAGCAAGACTGATATTTACTGAACGCAGAACGAACTTCGCAAAACACTTTTAAAAATGGCGGTTGAAATAAAATGCTGGGTGAGCTCAACCAATCAGCATGTTCAGCGCCCAAGTCTAACCCCCGTTGTCCAAAGTTCCTGGACTTTGAAAAAGTACTACCTCGCGAGCAGGGACTTTCGGAGGGGGAAATGTTTACCCGGAACTTCATTTAGACCCTGGTTCCTGTGGTCGAAACACACCGAGTACCACCCCAAAGTTCCTAGTTCCTGGGGAAAGTTCCTGCGGTGGAAACGCGGCTATGGTTACCGTATATGATATAAGTGTTGGGCGTTAGGGGGCCACACCAATGTTTTTTTCAGGGGGCCCAGAATTCTGCATATGTATATAATTTTTGTTAGTGGCATTTATATATAAATGTGATACTTTTTTAAGATACATATTATTGTGTTGTTGTGTATTCAAAATCCACTGAGCTCAAAGGAGCAGATTGATAGAGGTTGAGCATTATTGGCCACATCCAGTAATGCTCGATTCGGTTTCAATGTGGTTGAGCTGTTTCAAAATTTGCTTCATAGATATTATGTGCTTAAATCCACAACAAGAAGCCTCTCCAGCAGAGGTGCAAGGGATAGATGGATAAGGAGGGCTTGTTCCACAGCTAAATGAAGAGCTGAATCTCTGCTCTTAGAGGTTATGTAACATTAGGAGGCTTTTTCAGGCTACTGTTTAGACTGCAGATCAGCCTTGTGCCGCAAGTACCCGTTGAATAGTATCTACATGAATGTGTTTGTGTGTTCGTGAGGAGCTGAGAATGGAGAAATGAATTGATTTACTGGTGGGGGGCATCTCAGCACCCCACTTACCTGCTTCTAGCTTCTTCCCTGCTGCTCAAGCTTGATTGAAAGCTGCTCAGCACTTCATTCTTCCCATATTTTTATATTTCTCCCTCGTTCTTTCCCCTCGTCCAGCTGTCTTCTTTTCTCTCTCAGCCCTATGCCGTTCTGACAGCAGCAATACAGCAGAGGAGAAGCCGATCATGGTATGATGTGTGTTGCATAACCACACTTCTGGCTTACTGTTCAAATTTCATTTCCTTTGAAACATCTCAAACACTATTAGTTATACGTAATCAGTACAGCTAGATTAGCCTGCACTCAAACCGACTGCTTCTTAACTGTCCCATCATGCCCTCACAAAGGTTGTCTTTGGTCATCTTTTAGAACAGAAAAGTAAATTCACTTTTTCCCCTCTTTAAGATGATACAGTTGCAGGAAAAGTATGTGAACCATAGATTTTTGCATAAATTGGTCATAAAATGTAATGCCTTGTGGGATAGAAAGGGTGTGACTGCATCTGATCAAATTCACACAGTGATGCCTTGTGTTTTATGCTTGAATGTATCGAACCACAGCACAGAGCCAGTAACTGCATGGTTTACAGGAAAAATGTGTTCAGTAAATATTAATATTAAATATATAGATACATATTATTCAACAATTATTGTTTAAACTCCAGGTTAGCAGACATGAAAACATGTAATTAGTTGTGTTTAAGCATGCTATGGTGTCTGTTGTTGTGACTTGGTTGAATATTTGATCAGATTTTGTAAGTAATATATGCAGAAATACATTTCAAAGCCACACGTTTTCCTTCAAATGTTGCTGCATTTAGTTTGACAAAACCATTTATTTGCTCTTCACTGTGGTTCTTTACTCCTAAAATATCTGGCATTCACTTCACACACACATAAACACACACTGTCACTGTGCGATTTCGATCAGATGCAGTCACACCCTTTCCATCCTACAAGAGCCGGTTTATGATGCCTTTGCCTTGTGTTTTGGCCACAAATACAAAAACCATGATTCTTATTGCAGCGCTGGATCCTAACCTAGGTGATACTGGAGCACAACTCTTAAGACATGCATACCACTTCTCTGTCACTCATCTATGACAGTCTCACACCATTGCAGCCACACATCATCCCACCTGCCACCTTCAATTGTGACCCAATGTTTTTTTTCCAAGAGCCTTCCTGCTTTTCCACCTGCTTTTACTTTGCCTGCTGCTCACTGTCTGCACCATCAAAATAAGAAATAGAAGATGATATAAAAATAAAAATCTTTATCTATTGTTGCAATGATTGTATTCTTGTAGGTCAACCTGAAAGTTAGCATCACTTTTGTTTCCCTAAACAAAATTCCAGTAGGATTTTTCCATTAGCTTTTGGATTACTGTAAAAAAAAAAAATGCTTTGTGCCCAACAAAAGTTTGATTCTTTCACTGTGTTCATCATGATAATATTCACAAATTAACTTTTACGAATTTTAAAGCCTAACTACAATCACCAGTAAAAAGCTAAACGTAGGCTGTAACGAACTACGCCACGGATGACTTTAACGTCACCATCATAAGTATCCGGCAACTTATTCAGTCCCAATAAAGAAAAACATTTGCCCTGAAATTTTGAGTTGAAATAGTTTGCAAAAGTGCAATTATAAACACTACAAGGCTGTAAAAGTAGACTAGTAAGGTGATAAGTTTACCCGTTTTGCTGATGACATTTAATGTGCCAGACAAAAAAAATACTCATTGGGCAAACTCAATTTAATTGGGGTCAGGATTTCCATCCAATAAATATGTGTAGCTCCAACTCATGAAAAACAAATTCATGCAATTAAATGTAATTGAGTCTAACTTAATTTGGGCAAATGTAATTTAGTTGGTCCAACTCAATTTGATCAAATACAGTTTTAATTAAATTGATACATTTGTAAATCAATAAATCAGTTATAAGCAGTTATTCATCATTATACACAATGTATGTAATGAATAGGGATGCTCCGATCAGCATTTTTTGCCTCCGATACGATCCCGATCTGGGATTCAGTATCGGCCGATCACGATCACCGATCCGATACTAAAACAAAAAAAAAGTAAGAATTACCTAATAAACAGTTTTGTGAAAGGCATCAGGCAGGCTTGACTTAAACATTACTTTCTTAACTTTGTAAAATAAAATTACAAACAGACACAAATGTAGTGAATTATTTATTAAATAATTGTGCACCAGTGCATAGATAGATCTGGCAAAAATGGCCCAATGACCCAATCTGAGTATCGGATCGGAGCATCCCTAGTAATGAACAAATAAGTGTCACTCCTGACATTAGCATAGAGCACTGGCCTAAACACAGGCCTCACTCTTTTGCATAATGGTAACCACAAAATAAAAAAAAACAATACGGAAACTCCTCTAAATGTCCGACATAACTGAACATTAAACACTAACAGTAATTGACAACATCTTTCCCTTTACAGAAAAACACACACAAAAAAAGGATCCATGTAGTTTTACACAAATAAATTAAGTAAACTTCAGTTTTAAATATATTGGGTGATTGAACACAATTAAATTAAGTTGAGACAAAATGTTAAAATATCGTGTTACTTGAGCTCATTTTAATTAATTAAACTGAACAAGAGGCAGTTTGAGTGATAGTCCCATTTAGCCACTTGTTAGTAACCACCTTTTTAAAGACAATAAAAAAAAAATTAATAATACTGATGTATTTTATATTGTAGGCTAAAATATGAAAATATCTTGAGCTTCTTTTAACCACAGACCTTATTTCAGGTGTTTAACCAAAAATCCATAAAAAAAAACATTGACTTCTGAACAATGGAACTCGTTTCTGGGTTTTGCCCTGCAAAAATACATTATTCCTGCAACTGGAAGGTCAGTTTAGTCAAGTTTCATAATGAAGTTCCAATTAGGTATCTCCTCATAAACAGTTGCAATTTTAATTGGTTTATAAAAAAAAAAAAAAAAAAAATCTTATTTTATTTTTTATTTATTTGTATTATTTTATCTTTAATTATTTTTTAATCTTTTATCTTTAATATCTCTAATTTATTAGTAAGCATAGGTATACAGTATAGTACCATTCCTTTATTTACATTGTTTATTTATATGTATATGTAGTTTGGGAGCGGGCACCATGTAAGCCAGGATTGCCACTGGCTCCTAGGCTCCTCCATCTCATGAGTGACATAGTTGTCATGGTTTCCCGGCTGGAGTTGTCTCTGTAGCGTGAGCCGCAGCTGGGTATGTATAGTGTCTAACCCTCAACTGCAGCTGATGTCTATACAGCCCTCCCTCAGGACTCAAACACTGTCGCTGACACACGCTCTCAGCCTCGGGGACTTTCCGCTCGGCGCTCAACTCGCAGGCATCTTTCAATTTCAGTTTGTTAGCCTTTAGTTACCGGTGATGTCAGCGTGCGGCCCATGAGGATGTAAGGAAACCACGTTATCGCGAAGAGCTAGTTTCATTGTTTATTTACCTACAGCAGGGACACTGACACGCAGGAGCGTTTAGTCACTGTAAATGCACAGAGGACATCTCGGAGCTGTGGTTTCCTCTGCTCCGTTTAAGCATTTAGGTGCCTGGTGGGAGCTATCTGTTTTCCAAAGGTATTACAACACAAATGAACACCTGGAGGCAGGCAGGAGAAGAAAGAGCAAAGTGCCCAGGGGGTTTACTGATGTTTGCGTATGTTCTCTGACAGGGACAGCCCGACGGCGAATGAGAGTGGAGCCAAAACTGCCCGATCCAAAGCCTCCAGCCGCTTCCCCAGACTAGGCCGCAACTCGGGCCGTGATTCCCGGAACCCCGAACCCCAAAGCGGTGACCTTTAACCTCTGTGCGCAATCCATAGAACTCATCAGTATGGATGTACTGAGCACAGGACCTTTTCTTCTATTATGGATGTACATACCGCCACTGTTGGCGACCAGCTGGGACGATGAACAAAATCAGCAGAGTTGCAGGAAAATGTGGCAGAACCTTCAGTTACTATTGTGCCTAGTGATTTATAAAAGATGTTTTTGGGAAATCCCAGGATGTAATTTTGACTAACTGCGATGAGAATTGTGTGAGCGTCTGGAAATGATTTGCACATCTTCATATGGTTTGACTGCGACTCACTTTTATTTTTATTTTTATATAGGTTTTGTTACCATGCTCTGCTATGTATGAGGCACACAGTTAATGTAATTGTATTATGACTGCACTTATAATACATATACAAAACAATCACTTTCCTCCTTCAATGTCCAAAGTAAATCAGGAAAACATATATCAGATTTTAGATGAATGTCTGGTGATGGTCTGAATACGACAAAGCCCTTCTAAAGTGTTATATGGGTGTGTCAATGAAACCTTTCATTGGAAATTTTCCCAGGCTGCCATTATCCTGTATGACCTCGAGAGTACTGTTACACAGAAGCCGGCGCGGTTAGGTTGAGGCGTATTGCATTGTGTGGATTGAAACAGAAGAGAATTTTGTAGCGGGGAACCTCCACTGAATGAGCAGGCGGATAATTTCGCCCTATTTTAACTTTAAGCACAATGATGATTGGAAATCATTAATAATAAATAGTATTTATGGTTCTTAACATGTTGCAATGTATATGAGGATCATAGACTGGAACCATGATGTTTTTAAATGAATAAATAGTCCACTATCAAATTGAATGTGTTGTAGAATTGTCATCGGATTCTGTTCGGCTGTAATACAGTAGCAGATCGTTTATGTGCTTTGCATATGTGTCTGTTTGCAACCTTTTGTACTAGTAAACTGTATATGATGTAAACTGTATACGAGATGTGACAGGAAGCAGCTGTTTTTGCAGCCTTAAGAGTACAAGAGCTTAATGAATACATGAATAAATGCAAGTTCCAACACAAAATCTGTTTTTTGTTTCGATTTTTTAAGGTAACTAGAGATTAGCACAATGATAAGGCTGTGTTTGCTCCAGTTTGGACAAATACATAAGTGTTTTAAAGTCTCAAAGTATTAAAAATAAATAAATAAAAAAGTGGTCAACAGTGGTTGCGTTTGAGCTTGTGACCTGTGTTGCCATGGTAGCTCAACTCAAAACAAAATAATAGTGTTATAGGTTTAAGTGAGGTTTTATGCTTTGGTTATGTTAATGAAATACTGCATCATAGTCGCTTTGAAATGACTAATAACAATTCAATATGCAAATAGGTGTAAGAAAAGACCAAAGGTGTGTTCCATTCGACCAGAAGTGGACTTCACGGGGGCTTAATAAAGGCTTTCTGAAGTGAATCAATGGGTTTTTGTATAAAAAAATATCCATATTTAACACGTTATAATGTAAAATTGTAAAATATCTAGCTTCCGGTGGACCGCATTCAACTTTCAAAAAAGCGTAATTGGCACGTCGATGACGTCGGATGTAAGCGTTTTGAACAGCGAGAGGCGTTACATTTTCTTCATAAGTTGAATAGGGAAGGCAGTCCGCCGGAAGCTAGATATTTTGCTTTATAAAGTTTTAAATATGAATATTTTTCTTACACAAACCCATCGATTCACTTCAGAAGGCCTTTATTAACCCCCCGGAGCCACATGGATTACTTTTATAATGGATGGATGCACTTTTTTAGCTTCAGATTTTGGGCTGCCATTATAATGCTTGGATTAGCCAGGACATTTTTAATATAACTCTGATTGTATTAGTCTGAAAGAAGAATATCATATACACCTAGGATGGCTTGAGGGTAAGTAAATCATGAGAGAATTTTCCTTTTGGGGTGAACTACCCCTTTAAAGAGTTTTTCAATGGCTGTGTCTGCAATGGAGGACTTTATGTATGCGTTTAAATATTCAAAAATGTTATTATACAAACTAGAATATTTATGAACGGTTATGGCAATGAATGTGACATTTGCATATTCTATTGTATGAATAATTATGACAAAGTAAAAGTGGCAAGAAACAGCTGAGGCTCTGTCATTTTTTATTTTACTTTATTTACCTCAGGAGTGTTTACTATGCGGCTGTGCTTGGGAAAGAAAGCGCACAAAATGAGACCGCTAAAATTCAATTATCAAGACCATGGACAAAGAACACATGCACATAGTTCACCAAATCAAAAATGTATTTTTCATATTACATGACAGTTACAATACAGCTTCAGATCTGTTAAGTCAATTAAATCTACAAGTCTATAATAAACATATTGTTTTGATTATATTCATACAGAATGTTTTATGTATTTGTATTTTAAATTTGAAAGTAAATTACAATATTTATGTTGTATCATAATCTGTGCAACCCCGTCATTGCTTTTCTTTGATGAAAGTGTAGTGTGTTCCAAATGATCGATTATTGTCAGTGAAGTCCATTTCAACGGATATCCCGTGCTCTGGGAGCAGTGAACACTGTGTAGGGAGGGACCCTGTCAATTGGAACACACCTCAACTGAAATTCCAATTGCAAATATTGTCATCAAATTTAAAACTATTGTATCAATGCACATAAAAATGTAGCCTTAAATTTCTTAAAATGTGAGAAGTTTAAAAAAAAGCTAAAAAGGCTTAGCTAAGGTAAGGTGTTTGAACCCTAACCAGTGAAATTTACATGTAATACAAATGAGAGAACGGGGCTAGTCGTCACACTCCAGTAAATATTTCTCAGGGTGGGTTTATTTTTTTAAAGTAATTTTCCGTATTTCAGTAAAATCAGGCTTTTAAGGGTACGTTTACACGACAGCAATGTACCAGAAAGGGTTTTTTTTTGCATTTTTTTCGCTAAAGTTACAACAAAAGTTTTACATTACAACAACGTTATAAAAACAATGCCCGTGATGCGCTAAACAGACTACAGACACTGTGTTATTCATGCCAGGCCAATAGTTGGCAATGTCATTTTGTAAAGAAACACTATAGACTGAACACGTAATACGCATGTGCTGGAGCTTCTGTAATTTACACGGAGACGATAATGGTATAGTTTTCAAAAACATGCACTTTGAATCCCATTTTCAAAAGTTTGCGTTCATTCACGGCCCCCAAAATGCGGTGTAAATTAAAGGCCAAAATGCACAAATTCTCAATTTTCATGTAAACATACCCCAAGACATTAAAAAAAACCCAAGACAGTCTTGATACCAACATATAAAACTACTACTAGAGAATACAAGTATTTGTGTAATTGGACCTTTGCCTGAAACCTAGCTAGTTAGTTACTGAGAGACAATTAGCCCCAAGGTGAACGTGATTTCACCAAGTCCAACACTGTCGGGCCACACCGTTCTTGTTGCTTAACCGTTCCATTCCATGCCGATCCGGCCACTGTGGATCATTTTCCACTGTGAGGCTGATAACACAGCTTTTTGGAATGTAATACAAATGTCAGTCTTTAGCCCTATTCGGACAGTAATTGTTTCTCGTGGGATCATAAGGTATTGTCATCGACAGGGGCTAGTCAGTGATTTTATTGCCGTCCAAATCCAGAATGTCAGTGTTTTTCTCCCAACACCCACGTAAAAATCCCCGGCTGAATTACCTACTGTTTTTTTTGACAAACACCAAGGTTGTGTGGTAATTTAATTGCCGTCCGAATCCACAGTTTTCAAGAATATATCACTTCAAATTCACTGTTCATATCCTTTTGGACCACTGCAGAGCACCGTACGGTTGTGCTTCGCTGTAATTTGGATGCATTTTAAAAATAGATGATGTGTCCCAATTCGCCTACTTCCAAATACCGGAAATAGTAGACTTTGGAATACTCTTTTCAACATACGATATGGGACATACTAATTCTATTTTCGAATACTATTTAGTATGGATAGTATGCGAATTGGGACGCAGCGCTAGACTTTTATTACTGAAATGCTGTTGGAAATGCTGGCAAGTATTTACTAGAGCAATATATTTCATCACCAGAAATAAACGTGAAAAGCACGTAAACATTTGAATTGGGCCATTATTACGGCATGCAGTTAGCTATAGGCTATATGTTAAAATAACTGTTTACCTCATGTAAATAAGAGGGTGTATTAACTTATTTCTGCTCATTTCCATGTGGAATAAAATTACATCCTTTATTTTGAGATAAAATACAAAACAGAAAACAATTTTAAGTATAATGTGCATCTATATAGCTTTCTATTTTTAAACAGATTTAAATAATTAAATAATAATTAGGATATTATTTTCCTATTATTAAATTAAATATGCATTTATTCTTGTTATACCAAGCATATGACATTTTATTTACAGCATACAATCATGTTATTGACCACGTGAGCAGCGCGTTCCCAGGTGCGCAGGATCACCAAACTTGCTGCTCCACCGTGAATAAATCATCATCCGAATGCACGAGTTTTATCACTAGCCAGGTTTACATGCACACTTTTTTGTCATTCGGATTAAAATCATTCCGATTGAAAGATTCGGTGGACTAATTACATGAAACGTTATCTAAACCGATTTGGTGTTTACAGGTGCTGACTTTCAATCGGAATCATTTTGTGACATGCGCACAGTTTGTCTGTCGCATAGATTCGTAACGTTGCCAATTATAATAACTGCGACGTTCGTGGATCGATAATTCTGTGTTCGTCATTTTTATATTTATTTATTTTTCTGTGGGCGGACATGCAGTAGTTTAACCTAATTTATGTCCTATACAATGGCTATTTCAACAGCTGTGAATGATGAATGCGGACTCAAAATTAATTCAATTAATTAATTTAATTTGAAAAACACAAAATTAACAAAAAACGCACCCAAATTATTAATAAAAACATTGGATAACGGTGAAACATGAATGAAAGCATTCAAGACGTGCTCAGCATCATTACTAACATTAGGCTAGACGCATACATTTTCAGATGATGAAGGAAAGATACCATAATCACAGAGGTATAAATATTAACAAAAGTAATTAAAGACCATGGGTAATGTTACTTAACCATTTTGAAGCAGTTGTTGAGCTATATATATAACTTACGAGAAACAGAGAGAAATATCGACACGTCCTCTCCAGCAGCTTGAATGTTCCCCGTTGCACTGGCAACTCTCAACGGCCACCAGGACTTATACAGTTTTATAAAAGCTATTTAGGCTATTATTTGTTGTAAAGTGTACGAATCACCTCAGAAAAATAAATTCTTCTGTCAGGCGCATTATTTTCATAACTTATGAACTAAAAAGTTATGAAATAAAAAAAGTTTAATACCTCAGAAAATGAACTTTCCTCTCAGTAAACATTAGCCTGGTGTGAGCGCGGCGCGCGCCCTTCAGTTGTGGAGGCGCGCACGCTCTATATTACGTCACAGAAAGACGTAATCAGATCAGGTCGTTTACATGGTGGAATTTTTCGTTTGATCGGTACATGAAAAGCCTTGGTAATGCAAGAGTTTACATACGGCATGGGATGTACATGTTATGAAGGATGATCAGATGTTTCTTTTAATTTTATTATTAAGTTGTGTTTACTTTGCTCAGATAGTGCACTTGACCAGCTACTGAGAAACTGGTAGCCACGCAACAGACAAGAGACCAATCCTGAGTGGCCAACTGTGCTGAGAAATCCGGGCCAAGAAGACTTTGTAATTGTGCCGTGCTGATCCAAGCTCAAGTGGAAATATAAATAGAACCTTTCCGTGCCGTTCTTAGAACCATTTGGCTGGACAGTGAAAAAGCGGCTTTTGTTGATCCTGGAACAACATTCTAATCAACCAATCAAGATTTGAGAGAAAGTTTACATCTGTGTTATTAGGGGTAGGGATAGGGTTAGGACTATATTTTCAGACAGGAGTGTTGTTCCAGGATCAACAAAATATTTTGATCCAGGAACACATCTTACTTGGCAAAATGACAGTGACCCTAGCCCCAGTCTCCTGTGCTGGCATGCAGAAGTAGATCACTGCTCGTTGCAGTCTAGCACAGAGAGTGTTATTCACAGCTGAGTGAATACAGGCCAGACAATCTGTGCATTTCCACTTGGATGACCATCTAGATAATATTACTTGTGCTCCTGGTCATGGCTTAGCAACATTTAAAACAGAAAAAAACAAAACACAGGTACTTTCTTTTACTGTATCTGAGGCATTTTTAATGTCCCTGTCAAATCTACATTATGAGGATGTACTCGTCCTGTGACTTAAACATTAAAGTACTTACCTTTAGCACTCTGTGTAGTTTTATGTTTAAATAAGCTGTTTTATTCATGATACATTCCTAGCATTTATTGTTCAGCTGAATATGATTTCCATGAATTTCTCTGCCGAGCACATTGACCTTAGTTAAATCGAGGCTGTTGTATAAACAGTCCTGTGTATTTTACTGGGAATTCTAATACAACAGTCATTTATTCTTCTCTTTTCCCACATTTCGTTTTTTATATAATTGATTTAGCATTTCAAAATCTTTTAAGAAATGGATGTTTGAAGAAATGTTTTTTTTGTTGTTGCTTCATTCAAAGTCCTCTGTGTTCTTAAATTTTAAAACTAGAATACAAATATTTCATTACAAGTTCTTAATCGTTATATTATTTTTTTCTATGTAGTGTGAACATTGAGTGATCTTTTACCCTCAATCTGAATGACATTAAAACGAAATTACTGACAAATGTTCTTTAACGAACATATTACAAAAATCATATTAATGAAAATTTGACTAAAAATGATGCCCCAAAATACTAACAGAAGAGGACGTATCTAGAGAGAATATATACAGGTGCTGGTCATATTATATATATATATAATTAGAATATCATCAAAAAGTAGATTTATTTCACTAATTCCATTCAAAAAGTGAAACTTGTATATTATATTCATTCATTACACACAGACTGATATATTTCAAACGTTTATTTCTTTTAATTTTGATGATTATAACAGACAACTAAGGAAAATCCCAAATTCAGTATCTCAGAAAATTAGAATATTGTGAAAAGGTTCAATATTGAAGACACCTGGTGCCACACTCTAATCAGCTAATTAACTCAAAACACCTGCAAAGGCTTTAAATGGCCTCTCAGTCTAGTTCTGTAGGCGACACAATCATGGGGAAGACTGCTGACTTGACAGTTGTCCAAAAGACGAACATTGACACCTTGCACAAGGAGGGCAAGACACAAAAGGTCATTGCAAAAGAGGCTGGCTGTTCACAGAGCTCTGTGTCCAAGCACATTAATTGAGAGGCGAAGGGAAGGAAAAGATGTGGTAGAAAAAAGTGTACAAGCAATAGGGATAACCGCACCCTGGAGAGGATTGTGAAACAAAACCCATTCAAAAATGTGGGGGAGATTCACAAAGAGTGGACTGGAGCTGGAGTCAGTGCTTCAAGAACCACTACGCAAAGACGAATGCAAAATATGGGCTTCAGCTGTCGCATTCCTTGTGTCAAGCCACTCTTGAACAACAGACAGCGTCAGAAGCGTCTCGCCTGTGCTAAAGACAAAAAGGAAAAAAGTGGTCCAAAGTTATGTTCTCTGATGAAAGTAAATTTTGCATTTCCTTTGGAAATCAGGGTCCCAGAGTCTGGAGGAAGAGAGGAGAGGCACACAATCCACGTTGCTTGAGGTCCAGTGTAAATTTTCCACAGTTAGTGATGGTTTGGGGTGCCATGTCATCTGCTGGTGTTGGTCTACTGTGTTTTCTGAGGGCCAAGGTCAACGCAGCCGAATACCAGGAAGTTTTAGAGCACTTCATGCTTTCTGCTGCTGACCAACTTTACGGAGATGCAGATTTCATTTTCTAACAGGACTTGGCACCTGCACACAGTGCCAAAGAAACCAGTACCTGGTTTAAGGACCATGGTATCCCTGTTCTTAATTGGCCAGCAAACTCGCCTGACCTTAACCCCATAGAAAATCTATTGGGTATTGTGAAGAGGAAGATGCGATATGCCAGACCCAACAATGCAGAAGAGCTGAAGGCCACTATCAGAGCAACCTGGGCTCTCATAACACCTGAGCAGTGCCACAGACTGATCAACTCCATGCCACGCCGCATTGCTGCAGTAATTCGGGCAAAAGAAGCCCCAACTAAGAATTGAGTGCTGGACATGCTCATACTTTTCATGTTCATACTTTTCAGTTGGCCAAGATTTCTAAAAATCCTTTCTTTGTATTGGTCTTAAGTAATATTCAAATTTTCTGAGATACTGAATTTGGGATTTTCCTTAGTTATAATTATCTAAATTAAAGGAAATAAACATTTAAAATATATCAGTCTGTGTGTAATGAATGAATATAATATATAAGTTTCACTTTTTGAATGGAATTAGTGAAATAAATCAACTTTTTGATGATATTCTAATTATATGACCAGCACCTGTGTGTGTATATATATATATATATATATATATATATATATATATATATATATATATATATATATATATATATATATATATATATATATATATATATATATTTAAACAATCAGAGTCAAATGTCAATTGACAAAATGCATGTGCAAGTGATATTACTCAAAATATGTAAGTTACATTGTGAATATGCTCTTTTCATAATGACATTAATAGACCTAAAGTATAGTCAATAACTGTGAAGCATAATTCACAATATTTTATTACAATGTAATCATTTGAATGTTATTCTCTTTGTCAGCTTAAATGTTATACACTACTGTCCAAAGTTTTTTTTTAATTTATAATGTAACAAAAGATTTATATTTGAAATAAATGCTGTTTTTTAAATGTTCTATTCATCAATGAATCTTGAATATAAATCATAATCATTATCATTCATCAATAAATCATTATCATTGTTTCCATTCATTGTCTTCAAAATTGATAATTCAATTCAAATCACGCAATTCACATTTATTTGTATAGCGCTTTTCACAATACATATGTGTGGAAACCAGCCATGTGCATTATACGTATTAATAATCAGCCAATATCCTAGTAATATGCATGTAAATAAGCAACTAGTTAGTAGTAAGAATTGGACCGGAAACTAAAGTGTCACCAACAAATAAAAACAAAAAAAAACTGTAGAAATAAACACTGGATCCACCTACTGCAGACACATAATCGTAACAGTCAATAAAACAGGAGGAAACATGCTGTCAGTCGCTAACCAACCGCAAAATTCACACCCAATCCCAAATCGAATGCTTAATGAGCAGAAGCAGCCGACAGGTTTTAAATACAACATGTGTCGCTCGCATAAACAGTTGGGGCTGGAAGACAAGCCAGATTTAGATGGTAATTCATCTGTTGCTGTTGGCTCTGTTTGCTTTGATGGAAAGGCTGGGAGGAGACGTCATATCTGGCCCATCTGGGAGCGAGGTAAAGAGAGAAGGGCCTTGTGTATAAGAAAACATGGCACAGTATGTGTCATTTTATCTGAGCAACACAAACAACATCAGTCACCAACATCCCAATCGAGTCCCTGAATCCAACAAGCCTATCAAGATTCAGAATGGAATCTGGAGGCAGCAACGCAAGAAGATTGGCCCCATTAGAAATATGCTGTTTTGCATGGGGTCTTTGTGTTTATTGCAAATGTAATTATGATTCAATTATTGTGATTATGCTAATCTAGTGTGTACAACTCTAAGCGAGACATGAAAACACTCAAAAACAAAGTGCAGGTACTTGGAAAAGAAAAGCAAACATACTGTGTCTGATTTGGGAACGCCAGGAAGCAGATGCTTCATCACGTTCTATTGATCTAGACAGGAAGTATCTCACTAGGTGAGCTCAATAGATCTGCCTGTCCTTGCTCACGTGTCTGCTGTGAGAACCAGGCGATACAGATATGTAAGTGGCAGATCACACTGCACAGCACAAACTGCTCCTATCTATTCACATATGGTGGACTGACAACACAAACCCATGCTAACACACCAGATTAACCTGCCATTGGCGTAGAATTTTGTAAAATTAACAGAATTTTGCGGTGTGGCCCGACGGTGGAAAAGTGGCTAAAGATGTTGATCCAGGAGCAAGTTGGACTTGGTGAAATCATGTTCACCCTGGGGCTAATTGTCTCTCAGTAACTAACTAGGTTTCAGTCAAAGGTCCAATTACACAAATACTTGTATTCTCTAGTAGTAGTTTTATATGTCGGTGTCAAGTCAGTTCACCTTTATTTATATAGCGCTTTATACAATACAGATTCTTTCAAATCAGCTTTTCGAAACAGGAAATCAATGATGCAAACAGAATTCAGTTCTGCTGTAAAGACAACAAACAGTTCAGTGTTGATTCAGTTTGGTTCAATAACTGTGTAAAGTTATTCAATTATGGAATGAGTTCAATTCATCTATAAAGCAGCTCTGCAGAAAACAGTGATTATCATCATCCAGCTCAGTTCAGCTCTCATTCAATGGTGTCAGTGCATTCAAGTCAATAAAATAGCCAAATATGAAGTATATTCTATACTAGGGATGCACCGATACCACTTTTTGGAATGACTTTGATACTGATACTTTCATTTTTGGAACTTACCGATACCTGTATATTCATTGCATTTGTATTTTTTTAAATATTGGGTAGAAAAGCCAAAAAATATGAATCAAATTAGTTGGCTTAATTCGTTTAGCAATTAGACATTTTCTTCAATATGTTCATGCCTATAATGCCTGTTAAAATTAGGGGCTTCTATTACATTCACCGTTCATTCTATTTGATCTTTCATTTAATAGCACAGTGATTATTTAGAGCTGCTCCAGCAGGGCTCAACGCTAAGGATTTGTTTTGGTTCAAATTTTTAGATACTAGTGTAACATCACATATTTCAGGTACAGAAATTGAATATTCAAATGTAAAAGTAACTCCATAGTCTTCACTGCATAAATTAAATCTAGATTATTAGATCATTTTATGGTTACAAAAGTTATTCAGTCAAGAGCAGGGTGACTTTCTTTTGGACTTGTGTTGTTAAATGAACATGAAGAACAAAAGCAGTAGGTTTATTAGGCTGCTGTCACTTTAAGAGCTGTACGTATCCAACATACTAACAAACTGAGGATATAAGGATAATCACCGATATGGGCAGCACAACCTATTATATACAATTTCTTCTGGCCAAAACATTTGAATTTTTTTTTTTTTTTTTTAACATTACCTTACCCAAACATTACATGATCTATTTTTTGATTTGACAGTTGTTGTCAGATTTCATTGGTGAATTCAAATATGAAATTTAATCATAAGCTTGGTGAACAGTTTTGGAGAATTTGATGTTTCCCCATTCAAAGAGATAGGAGCTGCACTTCCATGCCCTGAGAGGCATTTCAAAGATGGCCGCTGAGTGAAATTAATTGTCTTAAAAGGACTTTGGAATCACTTTCAGAAACTTTTTTTTTTCAGCCAATGAACTATAAAAACATTGACAGCCAATTTGATGAACAGTTTTGGCCCGAGAGGCGTTTCAAAGATGGCCGCTGAGTGAAATTGCCTTAAAGGACTTAGAGTTAGTTCACCCCAAAATGAAAATTCTGTCATCTTCTGAATGATATTCCGATATTTTTAATGAAATCTGAGACATTGCTGTCCCTCCATTGACAGTCTACGCAACTACCACTTTGACACGTCGAAAAGTTCATAAAGATATCATAAAACTAAAAAAAGCCTAAATTACATCTGTTCATATAAAGCGGTTGTGTCTCTTCAGAAAAGTACTAAACTAAACTGTTTAATTCATGATTAATTTTAAAATCTCTTTATGACATTTTGAATATACAGTGGCATACATGAACTACAGGTGGAGCTGGGGAAGATGGAGGGTTTCTGAAAGCACTGCAACTGCTACGGCAAAACTGACCAAGTTTTTGAAAGTTGAGAAAGCTCATTTGCTGCTGATGCAACAGGAACCAATCAGCTGTGCCCTGTAAAAAAATCGACATGATTGCTAGGACACCAAGGACGATAATCATTTTAACCCTCTGGTGCTCTTCGTTTAGGGGTTGCATTGGTTGTCTTCCCGGTCATAAGTGACCGGACACCTAAAAATTAAACTTCCTCCACCCCAGTAAAACCAATGCAATTTATTTTTCTTCAATAATATTTTTTTTCTTTTTAATGTTGTATTTTGAGATGATTTGATGGTACTTTTTTATATTTATGCAATAATTATGGTCTATTTTTGCCATTGACACACATTTTTTTTTTATTACTTTTTTTTTTTAATTATTGCAGTATTTCAGGTTAAAATAGAGACTAGGCCTTCAAAATAATTTTTTTGAAGGCAGATTAGCGCCCTCTTTTGGAATGATTTAAGAAATCATGCAACCATGGGTGTAATCACTAGAGGTCTCTATGGAGAGGCTTGAGAATTCCCTAGTTCTGTTTTGAACACATTTAATGATCTTTTTTGTTGTTGATGGATTTGAATATATATTTTAAAAAATCTCAAAGACTATTTATTATAAAGTTTTAGACATTTTTTTGTTTGTTAGAAATATAGATTTCTTTCTGTGAATTTGTGTTTTTGCAGATTTCCATTCATTCTCATTGTCATTATTTACTGAAGAGCAACAAGTGGGAGTATTTTTTTTACGACCACTTAGCATGCCCTCAATTTTTTTGTGGGTTTACATACCTAATGCTAGAAAAGTCACCAAGTTTCATATCATTCTGAATAAGCTGTGATTTAAAAAAAATTCCAAATGTGGTTCATAGGTTCAGTTTTTCATAGGTGTGTGTGTGTGAGTGGATTTGTCAATATCACACTGTTGATGTTTTAGAGTGTCACCCCTTTACTGCTGTGTACTTTTTTTCAGCATTGTGGCCGATTTGTTGATTGTACACACACATATTCTGTGAATTTTTGTGTTTTTGCAGATTTCCCATTCATTTCCTATGGTCGGTCATTTATGACCGAAGACAATGAACGCTACTTTTTTTCCCCCGACCAATTAGCATGCTCGAATCATGACCCCAATTTTTTTGTGCGTTTACATACCTAATGCAAGAAAAGTTTCATATCATTCCGATGAAGCTGTGATTTTTAACATTTCAAAACAGAAAATTTTCCGGTCAGAAATGACCGAAGAGCACCAGAGGATTAAATCTATGAGAATAGATTTCTATGAGAAATCTATGAAGTCCACACCACAACTATAACAATAACAACACAGAGGAACAATTTAATTGGAATCACAATCAGATTTTGTTAAAAGTGTGTAAAATTAACAGCATCATCTTTTCCTGAACAAAATGTTCAACGGAAATGTTCAATAGCTGTTTTTGTGTGGGTGTAGTGTTTAAGGGATGTGTCTATACAGAAATTGATGTTCAAAAACAAACCTAGACTGAGAAATAGTCGCAGGAGTGAAAAGTATGACACATTTACCTTTTGTCCGGATGCTTTCTTTTACACCCTATGGTTCTAAGTGTTTTGACAGGTACATAATGTTATTTTCTTTATGTTCCTCTTCAGAATCAAAGTGCTCTGGCCATGAAAAGTCACTGTGCTGTGCACTTAGGCTATGGTCTAACAGACGTTTTTAATCATATCAACTAGTTACTGATGGTGGAAGCTGAAACCCCCAGGAAGAAAAAAGAGAGAGTCAATCACAACGCTGCATGAGGGCAAGAGTTTTCTATGATTTTACATTAAAAAAATAATAAAACCTCACTTACAAAGCCAGTTTACAAAACCAAAAGATACTTTTTGAGAAAAATTGCATTTCACAGCCTTTCTCAAACATATCACGCCCTACAACATGTTACATTTGCTGTGAAATATAACCATGACAGGGAAGGTCAACTACCAACACTTCCAAACGGTTGTCAGTATGAACTGATTTGAGAAATGGAGGTAAACTTCATTTATCTAACACTTCAAATACTGCGTCTGGTCTGATGGCTAAGGACAGATGAACGATGATGTGCAAGTCGACAGAGGTCTATTTTTTTTTTTATCTTTCTACCTCCCTTCAGCCCTTAGGATGATATTCCTGGATATTTCCTTACTAAACAAGCCTTGCGAAGCAGGGGTCCGGAGGTTTGTGCTGTAGGAAGGTCTACATGATGAAAGTTCAGAGAAATTCAAAGTTTCGCCCAACAAAGTTCTGTTCCCTCAACTCTGCAGTCATGCGTTTTCACACAAACGTGTTACATTTCACACTTATTTACCGTGGTATTTCCCCTCCTCATGCGGCGCGGGCGATTCCTCACACGTCTCTGCGCTTCTCTTCTTTCTATCTCAGCGTGCATTAAACAAAAGCTACTTTCTTTCAGTCTTTACAGCATCACACCATCACTGCCTCCACTTAGCAGGAGCATGTTTTTATTGGCACTGAATACTGATCGGTAATGCCCGAGAAACCTTACAGGAACACTTTGAACTGTCATCTCTCTCACACCACTTTAATAGTGAAATCAAACCCCTGATGACAAATACAGAGGTGTGAACAAAGAAGAACTGAGGTCTGTAAGGACACACAGGAAGTGTACAAGCATTAATGCTGTTTTTTTTTCACAGGGTCATGGCATTGTGAAAACAAATCATGCTTACCTCTGATGCTCTTTGTCACTCTCAAGGGAAGTTCATCGCTGTCAGGGTTTGCAGGCTTTGATGATTACGATCCACCCACAGGAGACCTTGTCAGTCATTTGCAATGGCCTTTACACCAAGATCTCTCAAGGACAAAGCAGCATTCATCTCTACTGTTTGTCAATAGAATTTGTTTTATTAAAAAATTATTATTGTTCTTATAATAATTAATATTATTACACAGCCCTGCATCTTGAGACATAATTTAATGATGCAGAATATCAATAAAAAAATTACCATCATGCACATTTATATATACATTGTATTGCCAAAAGTATTGGGACACCCCTCCAAATCATTGAATTCAGGTGTTCCAATCACTTCCATGGCCACAGGTGTATAAAATCAAGCACCTAGGCATGCAGACTGCTTCTACAAACATTTGTGAAAGAATGGGTCACTCTCAGGAGCTCAGTGAATTCAAGCGGGGTACCGTGATAGGTTGCCACCTGTGCAATAAGTCCATTCGTGAAATTTCCTCACTACTAAATATTCCACAGTCAACTGTTAGTGGTATTATAACAAAGTGGAAGCAATTGGGAACAACAGCAACTCAGCCACAAAGTGGTAGGCCATGTAAAATCACAGAGCGGGGTCAGCGCATGCTGAGGCGCACAGTGTGCTGAAGTCGCCCAACTTTCAAGTCAAAAGCAACAGACCTCCAAACTTCGTGTGGCCTATAGATTAGCTCAAGATGCGTAGAGAGCCTTATGGAATGAGTTTCCATGGTCGAGCAGCTGCATCCAAGCCTTGCAATGCAAAGTGTTGGATGCAGTGGTGTAAGCACGCCGCCACTGGACTCTAGAGCAGCAAAGACGTGTTCTCTGGAGAGACGAATCATGCTAAAATTTGGTTGAGGGGGGATTATGGGTGTGGGGTTGTTTTTCAGGGGTTGGACGTGTGTGCACACATTTAATGGAATTCCTGCCCTCAAATAAATTGTTATTTATTTTTTGAGTGTATTTTGTGTTGAATTACAAATTTATACATTGTTATATCTAGGTTCAAATGTAATAGAATATAACTGAAAACATTATCTATATTTGTGTTTTATATTTTGAAGTAAACTTGAGGAAATTCTAAGGAGATGACGTCAGGCTGTGTAAGTGGTTGAGACATTAAGTCTTTTGTCTCTATGCAATTTCCTGACTATTTACCATGACAAGTTTAGAGCAATACTGCCTGAGTGATTGGATTAGCATCTATGCAGTTGAATGGCACTGTTATGCTGATTGAATCTGGACGAGGGACACAGTTATGTAGGGTGTGTCCTTTACCTACACAACATATGCATTCCTTTGTTTGTATGTCTCCTCCTCTGTTGTATAACGACTCCCCCTAAAATGTAGATAAATTGCCTTATTTTGTACTGTTAAATCAGACTGTTTTCGGACGACCTGCAGCACAGAGAGTTCTCATTAAAAGAATCACTTCTGTCTTGATCCGACGTCTCCTGGTCTCCATACTTCAAGAAACAACTGAAGTTCACAACAGATGGTGCCGTGACCCGGATAGTTTCCAGCTTCCTCACCTGAAATCCAGATTGAAACTTCAAGCTCAAAGATAAAGATCTGCCTTCGTTCCAGACTGGAATCCAGAGCGAAACTTCCAGCTGAACAAAGATTTTCCAGACTGAATCTTTCAACCAAGGGTTGCGGTGAGTGCTGATTAGGGTTGGGCATCGAGAACCGGTTCCAACTTGGAACCGTTTAAAAAATAACGATGCCATTGGAATCGTTTAGAAATTTTGTTTTCGATTCCGATCATCGGTTCCAAACGCGCAAGTTTTCGGAAGTGCTTGCCGCGCCCGTTTGTTCTGTTGCAGCCATGGAGCACAGTAAGCGGCGCTCAAAAGTGTGGCTTTATTTTACTTTAAAAAAAAAGCTTGGGTCGGCACAGTGCAACACATATGACAAACTTATTTCTTGCACGGGAGGATGCACTACAAATATGTGGTGTATAAATTAACGAGTGTAACGTGTTTGAAATGCTGCGCAGGTCTGTCCTCCTCGGGCAACCCTGCGCTAACCAACGTTATTAAAGGGTAACTAAACCCTAAACCAACTTTTTTTAGTTAATGATCTGTAATAATGGGGCTTTATTAATGCTGTTCATTGATTCGAGTAAATGTTTTGACATTTGAGTATAAAGTGTTTTAATTCTATAAAATATGGTGTAAAACCGCCAAAGTGCTGCCCTCTTAAGGTTGAACGGTGGCTACTGCAGTTGAATTTTCCTATTGGACGTTGTGGTACATCGTGACGTAGGATGGTACCTCCAACGGCTCACTATCCGCGCCCCTAGCGCGAGCTCACCACACCCTCAGAAATGTTTCCCCCAATCACACGATGAGAACGGCTTCACTCCAGTATGAACTGTGAACTGTTACATGAAGTAAACATCATGAATGAAACTCACTTGACACTTGCTTTAACATTGTATTGAAGAAAATACGGTTAAATAATGCAGTTGTCAGTACACGTCAGGCTTTTCTTGCGATATTATTGCCGCCCGTCATGTGTACAGATAATTTTCATACATGAGACGCGCTTTCAAACCCTGACACGCAAGTGGTTGCCGCGGACGCGGATAGATTAGGTCAGTTCTCTTGCGCGGCTGCTTCACTAGCATCGTCTGCATCGGGAGTTAACGCAGTTTGAGCCAGCGGCTCGCATTGATAAGGCTCCGGGTTTGTGTCTGTTACAGACAATCCACCCTCCTCCACTTCAGGTGAAGGTAGGAGAAATGACCGCTCTGTTGCAAAGCTGGCGTCACTTCAGTCATTCTCCATCTTTGCGACTCGCGAGTCAGACAGCTGTCAATCAATCCGTCACTGCGGGTCTCAGGTGCACACCCTCCGCTCAGCACCGCCCTCGGTTTGTCCCCTCTGTGTCCGCCGGGCTCTGCCCACTTTTCCAGCATTTTTTGAAAATTACCAGTGGGTGGAGTTAAGCTCTGAGCAGGGGTTTAGTTACCCTTTAAAGGGATAGTTCATCCTGAAATGAAAATAAAGCCTTCTTTTACTTACCCTGATGTTGTCCCAGTGCCCTATGTCCTATGACATTTAAAATACTGTTCCTGCACGCGCTCCTTCCTATTATGGCAGTGAATGGCGATCAGCTAAAACATTACAAAAAATAAACAAATGTATCACGCAACGATACAGGGAGACGCGCGCCATATGGAAAGTGTTCAGGGGGCACACTATAAGGTTTTGCGATAAAGAAACCGTATTATTCAGTCAAAACACTGAGCTCGGCCGTTATTCTGAGCGCACTCCTCTGTGTACACTATGAGCTGTCAGCAGCCGCCGGCGCTCATGCCTACTATAATAACTCGCACTCGTCATTGCACCCAGGATAAGCACACACACACACACACACACACGCACCATTTTGAGAAATCATGTTCAATAGAAAAAAACGCGATTCTCGTCTTTTCTATAACGTAAATGATAAGAAATAATACTAATAATATAACCTCCTTAAGTGAATATTGTGTACCGGTTGTCATGACAATATTGCACGAGGCTACTGCGGCTTGGAGTGCGCACACACAGGAACACGCGCATTTGAACAACAGCTGGGTGAGTAAAAGATGGCTTTATTTTCATTTCAATGTGAACTAACATTATCCCACCTCGTCATAATCAGGTAAGTGATTGTAGTGTAATAACAAAGCCCTTGACCAAATTGCGAATTGTGGTGAACAACAACGTTACTGAAATTATTTTTCCCCCTCGTAGATAAATGTAGCTATACGCAAATTGCCGACGCTAGTAGCAGTCCTAATATGACTGCTAATGCTGTTGTTAAACCGGGACTCGGTGTGAAACTCCATTCACCTTTGCAGCAAAGCAAGTGAAAATGCCAGCGGAGAAAGTCCCAAAACTAAAACTCATTATTGAATTAAAATAAAATTTTCCTCTGTGAAATGAGCCTGTGACATGTTGTGAATCCACCCCTCAAAGAATCGGAATCGAGAATCGAAAAGAAACGTAATCGAAACTAAGAATCGGAATCAGAATCGTTTAAATCAAAACGATGCCCAACCCTAGTGCTGATCTATCCAAAAGAACCTTAAAAGACCAGTACAAATTTGTTTATCCTCTGGCTGTTTTGTCAAAGAAAGTTAACAATAGTTGAGCTGTGTTAACAAATAAATTATCAGAGAAGTCAGTGTTTGTGAGTGTGTGGTAACAAAGAAATTCATAAAATGTTTAGGAAAAGTGCAAGACTGATCCCCACAACTGAAAAAGGTGGTCTCGCAGCTCCTTTGTGGACCGAAAGTGATTTCAAATCACAGTTAGGAGTGCAGATGGATTTAATTGTCACAGAGAAAGTTAAGCAAGAACTAACGCAGAAATATGAGATACATCCAGACAAGACTTGGTCGATTGATGAATGTAAAAAAGTTTTAGGAGCATGTATTCGCAAGAACAATGTGAAAGGCATTATTTGTTGTCACAGAGAATTTGTTTTAGCAATAGCTACAGAACAGTCTAAACGCAACTCAGAGCTGGAGAAACAGAACAATGAGCTCCGGCTAGAATATCTTCTTTGACTAAGAAATTACACCGCAACAAAGATGCAGAAAAAACTGATGAGGGAGAATTTAGTCAGCCGGAGAACATTTATCCTGACTTAAAAGCTTTCTTTGAAACAGATGTAGACATCCAATCAGTAACTGATAAGCCAGTAGATTCGGTGAAGGTGTGTGGGGCAAGGAGAAGTTCTCAGGGAATTGAGGGAACTGAAAGTGTTCCTCCCAACTCTTCTGTTGTCCAAATACAAGCTGTTGCCAAAGCGCTAGGACCCAAAGATATCGAGAGACTATCCCAGAGTTTACCCTCAGCACGCACAGAATTTTCTGAATTTAGAAGGGCATTGATCAGTAAAATGCGTCTTTACGACATGTCGTTGCCGGAAGTTACACAGCTGATGTCACAAATTCTAACTGAATCTGAATTCAACAGTTTTGAGTATGCTGTACTTCCGAACTGCAACATGCCAGTAAGGGTGATTTGAGAGAAGGTGTTGTGAAAATCCTAAAAAATCTCTTAGGACCCAAAATAGATTGGTCGAAAATTACTAGATGTGTACAAAAGAAAGGAGAGACTATAAGTGAATACACTGAAAGATTTTGTCAGGCAGCTGCAACTTACAGTGGAATAGTGGAGGATTCTGAAAAAGTACTAGATGATAGAGGAGCTCTAATCCGTATTTGGGCAGATGGTCTTATAGCTGAGTACAGATCAGCCTTGCCATTCCAACATGTTACATGGGCTAACGAAACTCTCAGAAGTAACCTAGACCGCTTAGCTACATGGGAAAGGGATGCTGATGTTAAAACCCAAGTGAGAATAGCAGCAGCTACGTTTAACCCAACGAAACAAGACAATAGATGGACAAAAAACGAAAGTACATGCCACTACTGTGGAAAATTATGGCATTGGGAGAAAGAATGTAGGAAGAAGTGGCATGATAATAAAAGAAATAGAATGCATAATTCTGCTCCTTCTCAGCCGGCTTACAACCCTGATGTAGTTCCGCAAGTATCCACTGAAACTTTAGGACAGCTCGTTCAGGCTCTTCTAAGAGCACAACAAGACCAGGAAAAAAAACTAATTGTTGGGGCTGTGAGTAGCTACCTTTCCCCGGTAATCCATCACAATGACCAAAGAATTTTTGTGAAAGGTAGCATACAAGAGAACGAGACCCTCACAGCCCCGAACATTGTTCTACAGAGTGCACCAGTCACAAACCCATCCTCATGTATGATGTCAGCAATGACTGAAGTTTTGTTAGAGGATGAAATGACTCATGATTGTGTTACGGTTACATACGCAACTACGAATGAAATAGCAGAAACTCCCATTGAGAATGCAGAATTGGAGTTGTTTGTTGATGGTTCAGCTCAAGTGATTGAAGGTAACTGTCACAGACACGTCAGGTTCCAACCTCCACCAATCAATCACAATCCTGAGTACTGATCACCATCACCTGCACCTCATCACGGCACTCATCACCAGCACTATATAACACACACTCAAACAGCACTCCATGTCCGGTCTCGTTCGCATATACTCTGTGCTATGCTTACCTCAAGGACTTCTCTTCGCATACTTACCTGTCTCCAGCGTGTCTCCTTCCCTTTGTGTTCCTCGTCTGCTGTGTGGGTGTGTTCCAGTCAGCTCCTCAGTTCTCCAGCGATCTCCAAGCTCCAACGTTCATCTATCTGCAAAGCAAAGGACAGTAACTATCTCTATCATATCCATTCAACGTCCATCTACAACCAGTTTACTCACCTGTGTTACTTCATCTGCTCTACTGTGGTCAAATAAACAACCATTACCTGTTACGTCTGTGTCTGCCTCCTGTGTACTGTAACAGAAGACCGGACCACAACAGAAGACCCAGTATGAGCCAGCCGGATCCCTTTCAAGAACTGGTTGATGTGCTTCGGCGCACATTTCCTCCACCACCCACTCCAGTTACTGTCCCTTCACCTGCACCAGCGAAACACCAGCAACTCTGTCAACAGTCCTCCTTCACTACCTCCGTATGCAAGTCCCATGGCCAAACCGGCGCCCTACTCAGGATCGGCGGAGGATTGCAGCGGATTCCTACTGCAATGCACACTGGTCCTGGAGATGCAGCCGCACCTGTACCCGAGCGACACATCTAAAATTGCTTTCATCATCTCTCAGCTCAGCGGCAAAGCATTGATGTGGGCCGATTCCATCTGGTCACAACAGGGCGCAGTAACGCAATCCTACTCAGCGTTTTTTTCCCACTTCCGGGAAGTGTTTGGGAAACCGATCACAGATTCTTCTGCTGGTGAGAAACTTTATAATTTAAAACAAGGATCCATGTCTATATACGATTATGCTTTGCAATTCAGAACGCTTGCAGCAGTCAGCGGATGGAATGAACAGGCGTTGATAAAGACGTATCGACAAGGATTAGAACCTCGGGTACGGCTGCATCTCGCTGCATGCGAGGACTCCATCGGCCTTGAGAAATTCATCCAGCTCTCCATTCGCTGTGCCACTCGCATGCAAGCGTGCATCCAAGAGCACCAGGACCAGTATTCCATCAACGTGCCCTTCCGCCGATGCGAACCCGTCAGCACCCCAGAACCAGCCCAAGAACCCATGGAAATAGAAAATTCCCGTTTGTCTTCTGAAGAACGCCGCCATCGGCTGACCCTTCGTCTTTGTCTCTATTGTGGTGAACCTGGGTATGTCATTGCTGCATGCCCCACACGACCCCCGCGACCCATGGTGAGTGCTATTATTCCTGCTATTCTTAAGATGAAACCACTCACCACTGTCGTCATCCTTACTGCCGCTAATGTCTCCCTTTCAGTGGTCGCGCTCCTCGACTCGGGGTCAGCCGGCAACTTCCTCTCCGGTGCCATCTGCCGCCAACTACACCTCAAGACCACTCCGTCTCCGACCATCTACAGGATCAGTTCCATAACCGGCAGACCCCTCAGTCGCAAGCGCGTCCGCACCGTGGCTGGACCAGTTACAAGTGGGTTTATTACACCGTGAAGAGGCTCATATGCTGGTTCTGGAGGATTCAACTGCTGACGTGGTTCTGGGGCGCCCCTGGTTGGAGCAGCACAACCCTACCATCTCCTGGAAGACGGGCGAAATCCTGAAATGGGGCGACACTTGCTTCTCTCGCTGTTTGACGGAACTTCCTCTTCCACCATCGTCTCCGCCTGATTTAACTCTCTATGCCACATCCATCGAAAGTCCAGTTGAGTGTTAGGTGTGTTACGCCCCCTTCAGAGATGTCTTCTGCCCGCAACGGGCTTCCAAGCTGCCTCCATGGGACTGTGCCATCGACCTGCTTCCGGGTGAACCAGTACCAAGGGGTAAGATATACCCATTATCCATCCCGGAGGAGAAGGCCATGGAGGATTACATCAAGGAAGCCCTCGCCCAAGGTTACATCAGGCCGTCTACTTCCCCTGCTGCTTCCAGCTTCTTCTTTGTGGCAAAAAAGGACGGAGGCTTGCGGCCATGTATCGATTATCGTTCTCTCAATAAAATCACCGTCAAGTTTCGATATCCCCTTCCTCTCGTCCCAGCGGCCCTGGAACATCTCCGTGGTGCCACTGTGTTTACCAAGCTGGACCTCCGCAGCGCTTCCAACCTCATCCAGATATGTGAGGGGGACGAGTGGAAGACTGCCTTTATTACCCCTACTGGACACTATGAGTATCTCGTCATGCCGTATGGATTGGAAAACGCCCCCTCCGTATTCCAGGATTTCATCCATGAGGTGCTCCGGGAGTTTCTCCATCGATTCATCCTAGTCTACATCGACGACATACTCATATACTCCCGGAGCCAGGCCGAACATCGCCAACACGTTGCGGAGGTCCTCAACCGTCTACGTCAATTCCACCTGTTCCTCAAGGCAGAAAAGTGTTCATTCCACCAAACATCAGTTTCCTTCCTGGGTTATCACATAGACCACAGTGGCATCCGGATGGACGAGAGGAAGGTGGAATCCATCACCAACTGGCCAGAACCCACAACCATCAAAGAACTCCAACGCTTCCTCGGATTCTCCAACTTCTACAGACGTTTCATTAAAGGTTACAGTTCGATCACTCATCCACTCACCAGTATGCTACGCAATAAGCCCAAGTCTCTGTCCTGGAGCCCGGCAGCCACCAACGCCTTTGAACAACTTAAGAAAGCCTTCACCACCGCTCCCTTACTTGACCATCCAGATCCAGAAAAGCCTTTCATCGTGGAAGTGGATGCCTCCACAACTGAAGTGGGAGCGGTGTTGTCCCAGCAGCAGGGGACGCCTAGTAGACTCCATCCATGCGCCTTCTTCTCCCGCAAGCTCAGCCCGGCGGAAGTCAACTACTCCATCGGTGACAGGGAACTCCTTGCTGTTAAGCTTGCCTTGGAAGAGTGGAGGCATTGGCTGGAGGGAGCCAAACATGCGTTCCTGGTGCTAACGGATCACAAGAACTTAGAATATCTTCGATCAGCCAAAAGACTAAACCCAAGACAAGCCCGTTGGGCTATGTTTTTCTCCCGCTTCAATTATACCATCTCTTATCGCCCAGGTACAAAAAATATTAAGGCTGATGCTCTCTCCCGTCTTCATGCTCCTGATGAACAAACCGAAGAACCAGAACCCATTATTCCAAGTTCCCTCATCGTAAGTCCTATTACCTGGTCTGAAGAAACTATCCCCTCCTCCAATGCCTCCACGATCCCTCCGCCGGGCTGTCCACCAGGCTTGTTGTACATCCCACGGACACGACGCACTCCCACTATTCACTCGGCTCACACGTCACTTGGTACTGGTCACCCGGGGGTCAATGAAACCCTCTCGTTGCTTAAAGAACGCTTCTGGTGGCCAGGGATGGCTTCGGATGTCAGAAGGTACGTGCAGGGCTGTAGGGAGTGTGCCATTTCCAAATCTCCTCGTCATCTGCCAGCTGGGAAACTCCTTCCTCTGCCCGTTCCAGAACGCCCATGGTCACACCTAGGAGTGGACTTCATCACTGACCTTCTGGCCTCAGACGGTAATACCACCATCCTAGTAGTTGTTGATTGTTTTTCTAAATCCTGCCGTCTGATCCCACTTCCAGGATTGCCTACTGCCATGGAGACAGCCGAAACACTCTTCAACCAAGTTTTCAGATACTTCGGAGTACCAGAAGACATTGTCTCAGACCGAGGTCCCCAGTTCATATCCAGAGTATGTAAATCGTTCTTCTCCCTCCTAGGTGTGGCCGTTAGCCTGACGTCGGGATATCATCCACAATCGAACGGGCAGACGGAAAGGAAGGTACAGGAAATTGGCCGCTTCCTACGTACCTTCTGTCATGACCACCAGGACTCTTGGAACCAGTTCCTGGGTTGGGCCGAGTACACCCAAAACTCGCTGAAACAGTCAACCACAGGACTCACCCCGTTCCAGTGCGTACTCGGCTTCCAACCTCCACTGTTCCCCTGGGATGGGGAACCCTCCAACGTTCCAGCAGTGGACTACTGGTTCAGAGAGAGCGAGAGGGTCTGGGACTCAGCACACCATCAATTGCAACGGGCCCTGCGCAGACGCAGGATGGTAGCCGACCTCCGACGGTCTGACACTCCTGTCTTCCAGCCTGGTCAGATGGTTTGGCTATCAACCAGAGACATCAGAATGCGTCTGCCTTGCAAAAAGCTGAGTCCCAGGTAGGGCTGGGCGATATATCACATGACATTGTTAGGCGCATCTCGTCAGTAAAGCCGGTTCCTTGATTAGTAGTAAATCGCCATCACCTGCTTTCAGATAGAGCGGTATTTACTACACAGAGCCGTAGTTCACTGACAAGCTGAGCCATATCGCCTTAATTATCGCAGACGATACGTCCGTGATAATTAAGGCGATATGGCTCAGCTTGTCAGTGAACTACGGCTCTGTGTAGTAAATGCCGCTCTATCTGAAAGCAGGTGATGGCGATTTACTACTAATCAAGGAACCAGCTTAACTGACGAGATGCGCCTAACAATGTCATGCGATATATCGCCCAGCCCTAGTCCCAGGTTCATTGACCCATTCCCCATCATCAAGCAGGTCAATCCAGTCACCTACCAACTCCGTCTTCCACAAGGGTATCGTATACACCCCACTTTCCATGTGTCACTACTTAAAGCTCACCATCCCTCTGTTTCACCCACAGGACCTGACGTGGTTCCTGCCGAACCCCCCCTTCCACTCATCCTGGAGGACGGAACTGCCTACAAGGTTCATGAGATCTTGAACTCCCGACGTCGTGGTGGTCAGTTGGAATACTTGGTGGATTGGGAAGGATATGGCCCCGAGGAACGCTCCTGGGTCCCGAGGAACGACATCTTAGACCCCAGTTTACTCCAGACCTTTCACGACAGTCACCCTGAGAAACCGGCACCGCGGGGTAGAGGAGGTCCACCACGGCGTCGGGGTTCTCGGCCCTCTGGAGCGGGCCGTGGAGGGGGGGGTACTGTCACAGACACGTCAGGTTCCAACCTCCACCAATCACAATGTACGCCATCTCCTGAGTACTGATCACCATCACCTGCACCTCATCACGGCACTCATCACCAGCACTATATAACACACACTCACACAGCACTCCATGTCCGGTCTCGTTCGCATATACTCTGTGCTATGCTTACCTCAAGGACTTCTCTTTGCATACTTACCTGTCTCCAGCGTGTCTCCTTCCCTTTGTGTTCCTCGTCTGCTGTGTGGGTGTGTTCCAGTCAGCTCCTCAGTTCTCCAGCGATCTCCAAGCTCCAACGTTCATCTATCTGTAAAGCAAAGGACAGTAACTATCTCTATCATATCCATTCAACGTCCATCTACAACCAGTTTACTCACCTGTGTTACTTCATCTGCTCTACTGTGGTCAAATAAACAACCATTACCTGTTACGTCTGTGTCTGCCTCCTGTGTACTGTAACAGTAACATTACAGCAGCTGCAGTTTTGTGTCAGGGAAGGAAAACCTGGAGTCATGTGTCACACTATAAAGTAGTTCCCCCCACCAACAGGGATAGGGTAGGACACGAATCAGTGAGGAGCCCAGGAAAGAACTGAATGCAACAGGCATTCGGGGGCCAAACCTGCGGCGAAGATTCCCTTGTAGGCATCCCCATCCACTAGTCCATCCTTACCTCACTGTTTCTTTAGGTGTCACAGGAATTAAGAAATAGGGGAAGAAGAAACAACAATAGCAGACTCCGATTGAACAGATGAGACAACCCTGATGTTTGCTGTATTTTAGAACAAATACTGCTCTGTTGTCTTTTGTTTTTCTTTGTGCAGATACCTATTGATGGCTGTCCCCAGACCCATATGCACCGATCCTCACCTGCGTATGAAGCCACAACCTCTGAAGGACAACTAGACCCACTAATGAGTCAACTATCAAGAAGAAGAAAAGAAAAAATACACAACGCAGAGAATGATCTACGGGAACTTCAGTCTTCCATCAACATGATCAAGATTGCCTTGCTTCTACTCATCATGGACATCGCACAAAGTGTAGACTCCAGAAACAACATATTCTTAGAGCTGATGAATATGTCAAGAAACATCTTGTTTGCTGGAAAGAACGTTTGCATGCCACACCTGACTTCAGTAGGAGCAGGAATCCCATGGGTGGCACATGATGGGAGGAACATCTGTATATAACATCCTGCTCAGCCAATTCAATGGCAGGTGCACCCTGGTTGCTCTCCTACCACCAACAAAGAAGATGGCTGCATTCAAGGACTCACTTATGCACAAACATGGTGGTCAAGGACTCTTGAACAAAATCCAACAAGACATTCTTGATCTTTCAGCAAAATTACATCAGATGACTGAAGATAATTCTACATGGTTCGGAAACCTGTAAGGTCAACAAAGGACTCACAAGGACTGTTCCAACCAAAAAAAAGATTATTACCCGTAATGAACTACACGGACCCTAGTGGCATGTTGTTTCTGTGGCAGCATGTCATTCGTCACTACAGACAATCAACACAGAGCAAGTGAAATGTGGCTGTAACTTTTTCCAAGTTACATGACTAGACGATGGGGCTTATGCTAAAAAACATAAGCTATAGAATGGACTGATGAAGGTTTAAATTTGTATTATGTGGGAGTTATTAGAACTCCCAAAGGGGGGAATGTTGAATTACAAATTTATACATTGTTATATCTAGGTTCAAATGTAATAGAATATAACTGAAAACATTATCTATATTTGTGTTTTACATTTTGAAGTAAACTTGAGGAAATTCTAAGGAGATGACGTCAGGCTGTGTAAGTGGTTGAGACATTAAGTCTTTTGTCTCTATGCAATTTCCTGACTATTTACCATGACAAGTTTAGAGCAATACTGCCTGAGTGATTGGATTAGCATCTATGCAGTTGAATGGCACTGTTATGCTGATTGAATCTGGACGAGGGACACAGTTATGTAGGGTGTGTCCTTTACCTACACAACATATGCATTCCTTTGTTTGAATGTCTCCTCCTCTGTTGTATAACGACTCCCCCTAAAATGTAGATAAATTGCCTTATTTTGTACTGTTAAATCAGACTGTTTTCGGACGACCTGCAGCACAGAGAGTTCTCATTAAAAGAATCACTTCTGTCTTGATCCGACGTCTCCTGGTCTCCATACTTCAAGAAACAACTGAAGTTCACAATTGTTTATAAAAATCTGCTTGTTGTTATTTAATAGTTTTCCACTTACGATTGTAGCAAATAGCTTATTTAATATGGTAAAATAAATCAGTAAATGTGTTTACCTTACTTAATAATCTTTTATAAATTAAACTTAACATTATTAAGTAAACTGCACATATAAATATTATGTAACAGTGACAAATTCAAATGTTTGTATTTTGCCATTTTGTCAGCTTTACTTGAATGTCTTTTTTTCATACAACTAAATTGTTATTTGTACAAATTACTCAAAATAGTTGTGTGGAACCACTTGACACTGCTGTTTTGAAGTAAATCCCACAATACATTTTTTTGAGTGGAAAAATATGTTCAAATGCTCCATTTAATGTCAAAGAACACAAGTTTATAAATGCATTATATAAACCTTTTTCACAAAATCTGTCATTCTCTGTCACTGTTTGAATGTAGTGAATCACTCACGGCAGATGTTCACATTTTCTTCTGTCACTGGCCATAATTCTAACCTTAAAATCACAATTAGGCATAAAATAATGCCATATGAAAATCAGCGGAGAATTGCAGATATAGTTCTAATCTATAAAGGAAGATAGGAAACATGTCTTTGTGGCAGTTTTTTGGTGATTATGGGGTAATACAAGACTTCTTCCTTTTACAGCAGAGAGGCTTCAAAATATGCAGATCATATTTTGCGAGAAGGTGATGTGCTAGAACAAAACAGGCACTATTTTTTGGAATCAGCACTCCAAAATTAGTACAAAAATGAGGGCAGGGCACTGTTGTTATAAAAAAAATATTATTAAAAGAAACAGTCATTAAAAAAAAACATAAAAACAATAATAAAACAGCAACACCTGCGATAGGTGGATGGACAAAAAACAATGACAAACCAATATTTATAGTTTGCACTATTTTTGCCACTTTTGGAGCAGATTGTAATTTTCCGTGTTTTTGATTGCCGTGGGAGTTTGTGCCAATCAGTTCAGAACAGCTGGGGCAGTAATAAAATCTCTCACCTGCTACGTTCCCTGGCAATGTATTGTCATCAACAAGAAACTAAACCTAAAAGGGACATTATTAATGTATAACTGCTGTACAGGCAGTAATGGTATACTGATTTGTATTCAGGGGTTGAAAGTGTTCTTAAAGGTGTCAGGTTTTCAATTTTATAATACTTTCTCTTCATCTCCTCACCCATTTTAATGTAGGAGAGCCATGCGTAAGCAGTGTTGCTACATGTCTATGATCAAGAGAAATAAAATTGAGAAAATATATGTAAATGTTTCTATTTGTCCCTTAATGACATATTGACTGATGCATCATCCTGCACATGCTAAACTTGTATCTAAATATGTTACAATTTAAAGGTAAATGCACATTGTTCTTAAAGGTCCCATGGCATGGCATTTTTCTATTATTTTATAATGTTTCCTGAGGTGTATTTATATTGTTAGTATGATTTTTACATCATAAAATGTCATAATTTAGAAATAAAAGGCATTTTTTCTATACTGCTGTTTGCCCTGTGGCTGAATGCCCTGCTTCAAGAGGCGTGTCTGCTGTGAGACTTCAGTAAAAACGCCCACTGTTGTGATTGGCTGACATCTTTGCATTTTAAATGAGCGGAGGGGGCGTGGTTTAACGAGGTCTACGAGGCGCGAGCTGCTGCCAGAGAGACGGATGGACCTGAGTTCACTTCACATCAGTTCTCAGCATGTCTGAACTGTTGTAGTTACAGCATATACTTCAGGTTATTCGTTTATTTCTAGTCGGAGGGGCTGTCACTCATGTCAGAAAGTTAGTAACTTTAGTAAATTATGGATCAGCGCTGACTGGAGACGCGAACCGTTTAGAACGATTCAGTCCGATTTGGTGAACTGATTCGGTTCACTAAAAAGAACCGGTTCAAAAGAAAGATCGTTCGCGAACCGGACATCACTAATGTACCAGAGACTGAGCTCAGCGACAGCGATCGCTAACAAAGTTATTTATAGTACCTACTGAGTTATGAGAGCGCTGTCAGTCAGCGCGAGTTTATTGTGTTTGTATCTGAGAGTTCTGAATAAACACGAGTCCCAGTCACACCGAGTCCGTCTTCATCATTATTACCAACTTTGTAACACATGCAAAGTACCATTACAGCTGTCGAGATGAACGAGTTAAAAGTAAGTGTTGATAATAGCATTATTTTTAAAATAAAATAAAAGCGTCAGTGACGAGCGTTGAGTACACAGCGCAAACAAAGACACAACAGCAGTAATCGAATGTAATCCAGTTTATTGTGGGGCTAGGCTGGCTAGCCCGAATATGCTCACGCTTACCCCCCTTCTGCTTAATCTCACGCCGCGTTTGGTGCCTCCACTGTGGGCCAGATGCAGTACTGGGGGTCGGGGATGTTGAAGGCCGAGCTCCGGCGTGTGTGAAGTTTATCTCTAAAGATCTGACTCTGCCCATGTTGAGCAGAAACTCATGACTGTATGCACATTTAAGAACCGATAGACGCGACGAGGACGTACAAAAACACTGACTCACAAGATAGAAAACACAAAAACACCGTTCTGTCTAGAGAGAGAGAAGCCGCAGTGTGTGCACGAATAATAAATAATTAGCTACACATCAGAAATGACTGATCACAGATCAGAAGGAACTGAAGAAAGACTTCTGTTTTCATTTGTACATCCAAACACTGAGAAACTGCCAGCGTTCACTCGTTCACAACCCATGATCTCTCGAGCAGTTGCATGGGCGTGCCAGATTCTCTGGGCGGAGGAAACCGTTCCTGCTTGGACGTCAAACCAGGAGACTTCAGGATTGGCTCGTCTGGCCTGTCATTTTCTCAAAGGCAGAGAAAGACAGCCAGAACTCGGGTTTACACCGATCAACATTTCTATCCACTTGGGGACAATATTCAGGCTAGGGGAACTCATATTAATGTTGAAAAACCTCATAAAATGAAAATTTCATGCCATGGGACCTTTAAGGTGGGTATCTTTCTCACTAGTTGCAGGTGGTAGGCTATTGAGGGGTGGGGCATTCTCTTTCTAGAGAGCATTTGATTGGACAAAAATCTGTGTATCTGCTAAAATCTATGCCTTTTACAGAGTGTCTATTCACACCAAGTGCGTCCTTAGCGTGCCCTGATGGCAAGTGCTCTTCGCACTAGCTCTGCTTAACAATGCCTAGTTGGGCCAAACAAGATACATTTTTTTTTTTTAAACGCATATTTCAATGTCTTCAGTGGTGCAATCAGTAAAGTGTAAGTCTTGAGGATCTTAGTTTTGACGCAATCGACCCGGGTTCGAATCCGCCTTTTGCAGCGCTCATCCCTTTTCCCATCACATATCACATCGGAAAGGCATTTACTTTCAATAAAGATTAAGAAAATCACGTCACAGAGCAGCGCAAGATGAGCAATTTAGGTTAAAAAGTATATTCATTTTACAATTTTTTTTTTTAAATGACTGATCTTTCGCTAGATAAGACCCTATTCCTCGTCTGGGATCGCGCAGAGCCTCTGAAGCCCTTCGAAGCGCTTTGAAACTGTATTGATTTGGACCTTCAACATTTTGGTTGCCATGGAAGGCTAAATGGGGAGAAAAATCCTGGAATGTTTTCCTCAAAAAACTTCATTTCTTTTCGAATGAAGAAAGACATGAACATCTTGGATGAGATGGGGGTGAGTTAAATTAGGGCTGGGTATTGAATATTTCAAATTTCACAATTTGATTCCGATTCACAAGCTTTCAATTCAATATTGATTATTTTGGATATATATCAGGCACAATACATGGCAATTTTTTTCAAGGAAAACAAATCTCTGAACTGATGTTGTAAACTATGGGAGTCAGTTGATACTACATTAGCCTACTATAATATTGAAGGTAAAAATAAACTGATTACACTAAATTATGTTTTAAATGCTAATAAAGTTATAATATTAACTTTACAATAACATAATCACATTTCTACTTCAATTAGTTTTTTGAAATATACATTTTCTTTTATAAACATGGTAGCTGTCATTAAAACTTGCCAGATATATTCATACATACAGTGGGGAGAACAAGTTTTTGATACACTGCTGATTTTGCAGGTTTTCCCACTTACAAAGCATGTAGAGGTCTGTAATTTTTATCATAGGTACTCTTCAACTGTGAGAGACAGAATCTAAAACAAAAATCCAGAAAATCACATTCTATGGTTTTTAAATAATTAATTTGCAATTTTATTGAATGACATAAGTATTTATTTGATCACCTACCAACCGGTAAGAATTCCGGCTCTCACAGACTGTTACAAGCATGCCAGGCTCCACCCTCTCACAACCACAACGATCCCAATCACCAGAGTACTGAGCACATACACCTGCACGTCATCATCACTGCAATCACCACCTGCACTTAAACCCCATGCTCACACTCAGTCACCGTCCGGTATCGTTTGCACATGCTACTACACATGCTTGCTTCCTCAGACTCACCTGACAACTTACCTGATCTCCTTCGTATCCTGAGTGTCTCCTCGTCCCGTCCTGTCTCCTGGAGTCCTGGTCCTTGTCTCCTTCGATCCATTGTCCCGTTGTTCTACAATCAAGAAACGTATTGTATCACCAGCATGTCCAGCATTCTCCTGATTCACACTATCTGACTCTCACCTCATCTGCTCACATCCTGGTTCTGCAAATAAACTCTGCTTTCACTTGCATCTGTTATCCGTGTCACCTCTGTTTGTAACAGAATACAAGACCAACACAGCACTTCACCAGGATAAGCACCCCGGATCCCTTCCCTCCCCACCAGCGCACCTGCACCTTCACCAGCGAGCACTTCCGGAATCCCCACCACTGCTTCTTCGCCCCCTGAGTACGCCAGTCCCATGGCCAGACCGGCGCCCTTCTCTGGTTCGGCGGAGGATTGCAACGGATTCCTTGTACAATGTTCGCTGGTCCTGGAGATGTAGCCGCGCCTGTACCCCAACGATCGCGCTAAAGTGGCGCTCATAACATCTCAACTTTCCGGTAAAACGCTCCGTTGGGCGGAATCCATGTGGTCCACCGACAGTCCAGTGATCCAGACCCTGTCAGGGTTCATGTCTCACTTCAAGGAGGTCTTTGGGAAACCATCATGGGATTCGTCGATCGGAGAATAGCTATATCATCTGAAACAAGGTACCTCCACTGTTAATGAGTATGCTCTACCGTTTCGAACCCTCGCTGCTGCTAGTGGATGGAACGAGCAGTCCCTGATTACGACCTACCGACAGGGTCTGGATCCTCGGGTGCGGCTGCATCTCGCTGCATACGAGGATACCATCGGGCTGGAACGCTTCGTTCAACTCTCCATCCGCTTCGCCACTCGTATGCAGTCGTGCATCGAAGAACACCAGGGCCAGTCGTCATTGTTCCCCCGCCGACCAGGTGATGTCAGCACTCCAGAACCCAACCCCGAGCCCATGCAACTGGAGAACACCCGACTGACATCGGCTGAGCGGCAGAGACGGCTGACCCAGAATCTCTGCCTGTACTGCGGTCTACCTGGGCATTACATCTCCGAATGCCCAGTCCGTCCTCCTCGACCCATGGTGAGTGCAATCATCCCTTCTCTTACTAAGATGAAGCCACTCACCAAAACTGTAAACCTTACTGCTGCTGGAACTTCCCTTTCAGTTACTGCCCTCCTCGATTCTGGGTAAGCCGGGAACTTCATCTCGGGAACCCTCTGCCGCCAGCTCAAGCTCCGCACGTCTGCAACTTCGACGACCTACCAAGTCCAGTCGATAACTGGTAGACCACTCAGTCGGAGGCAGGTTAGTCGCTCCGTGGGTCCCATCGGAGTGCAAGTCGGAATCCTCCACATGGAGTGACTACACCTGCTGGTTCTGGAGGAGTCCACCGCTGACATCATCCTAGGGTTAGAGCAACACAACCCAGTCATCTCCTGGAAGACGGGAGAAGTCCTGAAGTGGGGCGACAACTGCTTCCCGGACTGCTTCCCATCTCCACCGATTCGTCCCTCTCCGCATCCCCAAGATCTCCCTGTCTGTGCCATGTCCATCGAGAGTCCGGTAGAGAGACGATCGGTGGATGTCCCCGCCTGTTACGCCCCCTTCAGTGACGTCTTCTGTCCCCAACGGGCTTCCAAGCTGCCTCCCCATCGGCCATGGGACTGTGCCATTGATCTGCTGCCAGGTGAACCAGTGCCCAAGGGAAAAATCTACCCCCTCTCCCTGCCGGAGGAGAAGGCCATGGAGGATTACATCAAGGAGGCGCTGGAGCAAGGCTACATCCGTCCATCCACCTCCCCTGCTGCTTCGAGTTTCTTCTTCGTGGCAAAGAAGGACGGAGGCTTGCGGCCTTGTATTGACTACCGCTCCCTAAACAACATAACAGTTAAGTTCCGTTATCCCCTTCCTCTCGTCCCAGCTGCCCTGGAACATCTCCGTGGTGCCACTGTGTTCACGAAGTTGGACCTCCGCAGCACGTATAACCTCATCTGGATACGTGAGGGGGACGAGTGGAAGACCGCCTTTGTCGCGCCCACAGGACACTACGAGTACCTCGTGATGCCATATGGACTCGCCAACACCCCCTCCGTATTCCAGGACTTCATACATGAGGTGCTCCGGGAGTGTCTCCACAGGTTCGTGCTGGTCTACATAGTTGACATCCTGATCTACTCCCGGAGCATGGCCGACCATCGCCGTCACGTTGCGGAGGTCCTTCAGCGCCTGAGGAAATACCAGCTCTACCTTAAAGCCGAGAAATGCTCCTTCCATCAGCCCTCAGTGCAATTCCTCGGCTATATCATCGATCACAGTGGCATCCGGATGGATGAGAGGAAGGTGGAAGCCATCCGGTCCTGGCCAACCCCATCAACTGTGAAAGAACTGCAACGATTCCTAGGATTCTCCAATTTCTACCGACGCTTCATCCAGAATTACAGCTCCATCGCCAGTCCCCTCACCAGCCTTCTCCGCAAACAAGCCCAAGTCTCTGTCCTGGACACCATCCGCCACCCAAGCCTTCCAGACCCTGAAGGACGCCTTCACGACAGCTCCCCTCTTAGTCCATCCCGATCCTGACCTCCCATTTGTCGTCGAAGTGGACGCCTCCACCACCGGGGTGGGTGGAGTCCTATCTCAGCAGCAGGGGAACCCCAGCCGTCTCCATCCATGTGCCTTCTTCTCCCACAAGCTCAGCCCGGCGTAGATCAACTGCGACATTGGCAACCGTGAACTCCTCGCCATCAAGCTCGCACTGGAGGAGTGGAGGCACTGGTTAGAGGGCGCCAAACATCCCTTCCTGGTCCTTACTGACCACAAAAACCTGGGGTATCTCCGCGAGGCAAGACGACTCAACCCCCGACAGGCTGGATGGGCACTCTTCTTCACAAGGTTCGACTTCCACATCTCTTACCGACCTGGGGCCAAGAACATCAAGGCGGATGCCCTTTCCCGCATCTACGGCCCCGAGGAACGGTCCGAGGAAGAAGAGGAACCCATTCTCCCCACGAAGCTCTTCCTTAGCCCCATCACTTGTTCGGAAGAGACCTTGCCCTCTACCAATGCCTCCACAATGGACTCCCGGCGTCGTGGTGGTCAACTACAGTATCTAGTTGACTGGGAGGGGTACGGCCCAGAGGAATGATCTTGGGTACCCAGGCACGACATCCTTGACCCGAACCTGCTGGAGACGTTCCATGCTACCCGCCCTGACCGGCCGGCACCTCGGGGTAGAGGTCGACCACCACGGCGTCGGGGTCCTCGGCCCTCAGGAGATGGCCGTGGAGGGGGGGGGGTAATGTTACAAGCACGCCAGGCTCCACCCTCTCACAACCACAATGATCCCAATCACCAGAGTACTGAGCACATACACCTGCACGTCATCATCACTGCAATCACCACCTGCACTTAAGCCCCACGCTCACACTCAGTCACCGTCCGGTATTGTTTGCACATGCTACTACACATGCTTGCTTCCTCGGACTCACATGACAACTTACCTGATCTCCTTCGTATCCTGAGTGTCTCCTCGTCTCATCCTGTCTCCTGGTCCTCGTCTCCTTCGATCCATTGTCCCGTTGTTCTACAATCAAGACACGTATTGTATCACCAGCATATCCAGCATTCTCCTGATTCACACTATCTGACTCTCACCTCATCTGCTCACATCCTGGTTCTGCAAATAAACTCTGCTTTCACTTGCATCTGTTATCTGTGTCACCTCTGTTTGTAACACAGACCTGTTCGTTTTTCTTTAAGAAGCCCTCCTGTTCTCCACTCATTACCTGTATTAACTTGTCTGGCTATCACCAGACGAAGCTCAATTTAAGATTGAACATTGGTCTGGGGAGTCTGCTCTGTATTTTCTACTGCACAAGAGGCGTGATAAACGAGCATAAATTAAATGACTCTGTATGCAATTGGATAGTCCTTCAACCAATCAGACCACAAGAGGCGTGATCAACGGGTAACGACCCATCGCTTCTCTAGCCGTCATCGTGCTAAACCCGCCAATAGCACGCCAGGTGGATAAGCCAGTCTGTGAGTAGGAGCAGTAGGAATGAATGTACAGGTTTCCAGACTGAGTTACAGGGCGAAATCAAATCGCCGGCAGATCAGGCTGGGTTTACCCAGTCTATGTATTAACTGCACCTGTTTGAACTCGTTACCTGAATAAAAGACCTGTGCACACACTCAATCAAACAGACTCCAACCTCTCCACAATGGCCAAGACCAGAGAGCTGTGTAAAGACATCAGGGATAAAATTGTAGACCTGCACAAGGCTGGGATGGGCTACAGGACAATAGGCAAGCAGCTTGGTGAGAAGGTAACAACTGTTGGCGCAATTATTAGAAAATGGAAGAATTTCAAGATGACGGTCAATCTCCCTCGGTCTGGGGCACCATGCAAGATATCACCTCGTGGGGCATCAATGATCATTAGGAAGGTGAGGGATAAGCCCAGAACTACACGGCAGGACCTGGTCAATGACCTGAAGAGAGCTGGGGCCACAGTCTCAAAGAAAACCATTAGTAACACACTACGCCGTCATGGATTAAAATCCTTCAGCGCACGCAAGGTCCCCCTGCTCAAGCCAGCGCATGTCCAGACCCGTCTGAAGTTTGCCAATGACCATCTGGATGATCCAGAGGAGCAATGGGAGAAGGTCATGTGGTCTGATGAGACAAAAATAGAGCTTTATGGTCTAAATTCCACTCGCCGTGTTTGGAGGAAGAAGAAGGATGAGTACAACCCCAAGAACACCATCCCAACCGTGAAGCATGGAGGTGGAAACATCATTCTTTGGGGATACTTTTCTGCAAAGGGGACCGGACGACTACACCCTATTGAGGGGAGGATGGATGTGGCCATGTATCGCGAGATCTTGGCCAACAACCTCCTTCCCTCAGTAAGAGCATTGAAGATGGGTCGTGGCTGGGTCTTCCAGTATGACAACGACCCGAAACACACAGCCAGGGCAACTAGGGGGTGGCTCCATAAGAAGCATCTCAAGGTCCTGGAGTGGCCTAGCCAGTCTCCAGTCCTGAACCCCTATAGAAAATCTTTGGAGGGAGCTGAAAGTCCGTATTGCCCAGCAACAGCCCCGAAACCTGAAGGATCTGGAAAAGGTCTGTATGGAGGAGTGGGCCAAAATCCCTGCTGCAGTGTGTGCAAACCTGGTCAAGAACTACAGGCAACGTATGATCTCTGTAATTGCAAACAAAGGTTTCTGTTTTTCGGATGTATCAAATACTTATGTCATGCAATAAAATGCAAATTAATTACTTAAAAATCATACAATGTAATTTTCAGGATTTTTGTTATAGATTCAGTCTCTCACAGTTGAAGTGTACCTATGATAAAAATTACAGACTTCTACATGCTTTGTAAGTGGGCAAACCTGCAAAATCACCAGTGTATCAAATACTTGTTCTCCCCACTGTACATGCATTAAATATTGAGGAACATTAAAAATGACAATGAATAGCCAATGTAATGTGGTGCATATAATTAGCAAAATGCTCCTCTCTAGAGTTAATTTTCTAGCTGACTAACGAGTTTATGGACACTGGATATGGTTTTTCTGAGGTAGGCTAAATGTGATGTTACTTGACCTTGTTTACAAGCCGTTTTACTTACATCTTTCTGCGGTTGAAACACTGATTGGGCTATTCTATGTGACATGATACGGATTTCGGTAAGTTGTCCTGTACCTAACCCTAACCCTTTTAACACATTTTCAGATGCTCATTCATGTTTATTTTGCACTGTTACTGGTATTAAGGTGGAAGAGAAGATCCGTTCATGTGTGCTCCTTGCTGCCGGTTATCTTGAGCTGGGCAGTGGCAGAGCGATCTCGCACCACAGCCAAAACAGTATGTTTTTGAATTTCGTAAAAAAAGACTTAATTTGAAATCTGAGACTTTGTTTCATATCTATAGTAATAAAGCACAAAGATTATTGCGATTTATTGGATGGGAGGTGCGCTAGAATGTTTATTTCATTCATCGGTATTGTTTTGTAAAAGTGAGAATCGATTAAAATCGAGAAATCAATATTTTTTTGACCAAGCCCTAAGTAAAATATCAGGAAATTTTCATTTTGAAGTGAACTAATCCTTTAAGCCTAGTCCCAGACTATGTCTGAAAGCTTGCACTCACTGTTGCCAACTAATTTTCAGGGGAAGTTGCTAAAGGCAGATCGATTTGTTGCTAAATGATATTGTGACGTCATTGCGCTCTGACGTCATTACGTAATCGCAAGGCAAAACTATGCCATTATGTAATGCGTAGATATTATTTGAATTGCTAATCTAGATTTGTTTGTAAAATAAATTAAAGCAATGTGTTAGTTAATATGTACAGAGCCCCGCACATGACGTGCAAGAAAAAAAAAAGTAAATTGTGCGCAAAATTTACTAATCCGTTCCCTCGATTTATAAATCATGCGCATGATTTACTAGTTCCCTCGATTTGCTAAACCGTCCACATTGTTACAAACAGAGGGACACGGAGAACAGGTGATGGTAAATTGATAAAAATAAGTTTATTTCAGAACCAGGAAGTGAGCAGGTCAGGTGAGTGAATGTAGAGTAGAATCCGATGGGAGAAGATGATAACTGGATAATACTATACTTCTTGTATGCAGATGGCGTTGGAGTTCGGAATGCTGAATCGAAGGAGACACAGAAGACTTGGAGACAAGACGAGGAGACACTCTGGAGACTGGGGAACACGTTGGAGACAGGAAAGTATCAATGGAGAGTCCTTGAGGTAAGCAGTAGCGTGGCTAGGTGCAAATGAGACTGGACAGTGACTGAGTGAGATCGTGGTGCTTAAAGGGTTAGTTCACCCAAAAATGAAAATGATGTCATAAATTACTTACCCTCATGTCGTTCGACACCCGTAAGACCTCCGTTCATCTATGGAACACATATGAAGATATTTTAGTTGAAATCCGATCGAGAAAGGCCTCCATTGGCACAATGCACTTTACACTCTCAAGACCCATAAAAGGTACTAAAGACGTCATTACAAAGTCCATCTCACTACAGTGGTTCTACAATAACTTTATAAAGTGACGAGAATAGTTTTTGTGCGCAAAAAAACCCTAAATAACGACTTATATCATGATGACCGATTTCAAAACAAGGCATCATGAAGCTTCGAAGCGTTATGAATCAGTGAGTCGATTCAGCGGTTTGAATCGCCAAAGTCACTTGATTTCAGCAGTTTGGTGGTTTGACACGCGATCCGAATCATGATTCGACTCGCTGATTCATAACGCTTTGAAGCTTCATGATGCATTATTTTGAAATCGGTCATCACTATATAAGTCGTTATTTAGGGGTTTTTTTGCGCACAACTATTCTTGTCGCTTTATAAAGTTATTGTAGAACCACTGTAATGAGATGGACTTTGTAACGACTTCTTTAGTACCTTTTATGGGTCTTGAGAGTGTACCGTGCATTGTGCCAATGGAGGCCTTTCTGAGCGATCGGATTTCTACTAAAATATCTTCCTTTGTGTTCCGAAGATGAACAGAGGTCTTACGGGTGTCGAACGACATGAGGGTAAGTAATTAATGACAGAATTTTCATTTTTGGGTGAACTAACCCTTTAAGTGCAGGCAGTGATGGTGGTGATAATGAGGTGCAGGTGCTTGTGATCAGTTCTCTGGACTGGTGAGGGAGTGCGATGAAACTGGGAGAGGGTGGAGCCTGGCGTGCTTGTGACACACACAATTTACTACTAGCCTACTAGTTTTTTCCTGCATGTCATGTGTAGGGCTCCGTAAATATGCTACCTAAATTATCTACCGGTTTTTACAGCGATTTTAAGGAATTATGAATGAACCGCTCGGCCTATTGAGCTAGTTTGTATGTGTGTTGTTTGGATTAGAGTCACTTTCCAGAAGTTGCTAAAAGTTGCCAAATAAATTTAAAAAAAATTGCAAAATTTGTTGCTAGGTGCTTTTTGGAAAAAAAAAGTTGCTAGGGTAGTCTGAAAAGTTGCTAAATCTAGCAACAAAATTGCTAAGTTGGCAACACTTCTTGCACTGACATCTTAAAATATGTCAGTGCCATTGTTTTGTCTCAAGATGCACACCAGTAATGTTTTTTTTTTCTAAGGCAAATTTATAAAAACTACATAAAGGAATAGTTCACCCAAAATTTTTAATGATCCCATAATTTACTCACCCGCAAGCCATTCTAGGTGTATATGACTTTCTTCTTTCAGCCGAACACAATTGGAGTTATATTAAATAACATCCTGATATTAAATAATATCTTTCCAGCTTTGTAATGGCATTGAACAGTGCCCGAGTTTTTGAAACTCCAAAAGTGCATCCATCCATCATAAAAGTAATCCATATGACTCCAGTAGGTTAATAAATGTCTTCTAAAGCGAAGTGATGTTTTTTCGTTTTTTTTAAAGAAAAATATCCATACATACAACTTTATAAACTATAATCACTGGCTTCCGGCAATGGCTATACGTGTGCTCACGAAAGAGTTACGTGGTTTTTGCGAGAGCCGTCTATTTGCCTTGGCTTGGGGCAAAAACATAGTATTGCATCCTTCATATCTCAGAAGAGTCTTTAGTTTTATCATATCTATAAAAGACATACCCTGTATCTAATCTTTCCTAAAACAGCTAAAGAGACACAAAAAAACTGCATCCACTGTTTCCTTAACGCTGGGTTATTTGGAAGCTGCACACGCTTATCCGAGAGAAGTGCACATACAAGCTAATCCGCCATTTATGAAGTCATACAGGGCCATACTCGAAAAAAACTTTCTGAAATTTGGAGTGTATTTGGTCCAGAAATACTCTGTCATCTGTCCAACTCAGGGTTTCTTTTTTTTAAATGTTGGCCCTGTTTAGCATGAGAATCCAACTCTTTAACAGTGTAAATAATTCAGAATGCATGACATAGCCTAAGACCCCCCCTTTAAGCCTCTGTGAAACCGGGGGTTAAAGTTTTATTGATTTATTATGGATAGTGGATGCACTTGAACATTCTTTAAAGGGTTAGTTCACCAAAATGAAAATTAGCCCATGATGTACTCACCCTCAAGTCATCCTAGGTGTATATTACATTCTTCTTTCAGACGAATACATCAGAGTTATTTAAAAAAAGTCCTGGCTAGTCCAAGCATTATGGCATTCACTTGGTGGGTCGTTTTTGAAGTGCATCTATCCATCATATAACTGCTCCACACGGCTCCGGGGGGTGAATAAAGGCCTTCGAAGTGGTCCGTTTGTGTAAGAAAAATATCCATATTCAAAGGTGTCATGAACTGGCTTTTTTTATTTGATACTGTTTTATACTTATTCTGTTTTATTTTACACTTTTTTATTTTATACTGTTGTCTGAGGTCAACTTATGACGTTCGCATGGTTTTTACATTCAAAAACATCATAATGAATAAGTAATGGGCTACTTTCTGCCTTGGTTTTGAGGCTCTCTGAATACTACTAACACATATAAAAAAACATGTTTTACTCACATAATTGTGTTGCACCGTTCCTGTCGGATCCAATATAGAAGGCACAGCATTGTGTTTTAATCTCAATATGTCTGCAAATCCAGTCTCGACCTCTATCATGTTTGCAATCGATTCCGCATCATTTAGCTCCACGAGTCGGTGGGCGGGCTTAAGGTGGTGCTTCTGCGTCCTAATACATCAATGGTCAACATATTGTGAGAGCTCTCGTTTTCTGGTCCTGGTGTCTATAAAAGCTTTTCTTTGACTAACAAGGACGTTTTCAGCTCTGAAACTTACAGGATATTCTTATATCACGATGAACTTTTATATACCAAAGGCTCAAAGGAAAGTTGATTTCTCAATTCATCACCCCTTTAAAACTTTATTGACTAAAATAGTACTTTATAATGCTAAATCATAGGCTAATTTCAATTTTCGGGTGAACTAAGCCATGGTTTATTGCAATCAAGCACATACTTTTTTTAAGACCCTGCAGAGCTTCTGATCCACATGATCTGTTCCTGCTCTTTGGCGACTAAGAGTTTCAAGCAGATGACAGACTGGAGTCCTTGTAAGTGCATGATAGTTTTGTCCTTGAACCCAGCGGTTGCATGATACAGTACGTCCCAGAGACTGATATCTCAATGTAATCCTCTCTATAGGGACACATTCTTGTGGAGTGTGGCCCAGGAAGATGGGCATTTTATGGCTTTTGTAGTGCACATCACTTGTCTCATTGGCATGCTTGCATGGTCAGAGAGCAATTACATGATAGCCCTTCAATTCTTCCTGTTAATCCTTAATTGTTTCTCTAGAGAGTGCATTAATGCATCTCACGTCAGGCGCAAGGTGTTTTAGATAGATTTTCTTGAAAGAAAACTGCCTGTTTTGATAATGCATCATTTTTATGCCATGTCATGTTAGCAGATTTACCAACATAAATGGGATATCGTCTCTGTCTAGCATGCATGTGCATCACATGCAGACTGAACATTTCATGCTGCCGTATGTCACCATGGAAACATCTCATGCTGTGATTTTTCTTTTGTATGAGGGCGTTTGTGAGGAATGTAAAATCAGATGAATTTCTGTGTGATTATCATCAAGCCACACATACAGCAGCAACAAAAAGAAGAAAAAAATCTGTACTTCAGCTGAATAACAATTTGCTGAAAAATGCCTCTAAGCAAAGAAATAAACAACTTCATCAAAGTCATTCACATTCCATTCACACTCGGCTATACCAAGAACTCCTTCATCTTTTCTTTGCTTTAAAATCTCTGAGATCAAACCCTCATCAAGATAAAGCTTTCTTCTCCTGATAGTTATTCTAATCATATTTGCATTGTTCTTGTTTGCGAATATTGATTGATTAGCTGATCAACTGACGGTTGAGATTAGACATTCTTGTCCATCTGTAGTGAATTAAGCTTATGAGGTCATCATAACTAGACCATGATTTTTAGTTATTTAGAACACATTTGTGTAAATGGCCATACGGTGCAGCATAAGTGGTCATATGCCACATCTATGCATCTGCACCATATGGAGAGTTCGGTGCACGCAGGTGTGAAGGATCGTCACATCACCATTCTTCCAGAGGTTAGCTCACATGTCTGCTCAGATTCACCCATGAGAATAATAATATCTATTTCACCCTGACTACACATATGGCCCAGCTGAGGACCTGCTATGTGAGGGGGAACAAATTGGGATGCCCTGACTCAAATGATGACCTCAGCCTTTGGGTCCGCCACTTTGAATCATAGACTATTATATAGACAGATGAGTATATTTTGAATACAACTCCCAAAAAAGGTTTTTGAAAATTAAACTGTGAATTAAAAAAGGGGGGGTTGTATAAAATGCTGTGACAGAAATCACCAATTCACTTTTCAGTCTGATTTTCTGCACAAACTAACTTTAAACTGGCCTCATTTTATTATTTCACACACACACACACACACACACACACACACACACACACACACACACACACACACACACACACACACACACACACACACACACACACACACACACACACACACACACACACACACACACACACACACACACACACACACACACACACACACACACACACACACACACACACACACACACACACACACACAATATGAATCTAAACACAATATGATATCTAAAATGCCAAAGTTCCTCTTTTCCATCAAAAAGACATGTTAACTGGCTCACACACGGCCAGACCCTATTTTAGATATTTTAAATATGAGGGATTAAGGGGTTAAGGTATTTATCCGACAAAATTGTTATTATTACTACAGCTACAGGTTTTATTTTACTATGCGAAAAAAGAAACAGCAAACAAAAAGCTCAGGAAAAAGCATACAAAGCACACATGCATAATTATTATTTCATTGGCTCTCTCTTGTTTTTGCATGTGTTCATAACTTCTTTGTATGAGAGCCTGGCAAAAAAATTATGTCCGCACAATTTGGCATGTTTCATTTTGTTATCACAAATGAAACAATTGACTCCAAGCACAAATAAAGTTCTGTCATGAAACTCTAGATGGCGCAGGCTGATAGGTCCTTAACTCAATCTGCTTGCAGTTACATAATTATCTATAATGCTGCGTTCACACCAAACGCGAATAGCGCGTCAAAATCGCGTCTACCGCGTCTAGTTGGACGCTTGAACATTTTGAATCCATTCGCGCGTCCACAGCGAATTGAATGCGCCTATAAATTGAGCGTTTGAAGCGAAATAGACGGGTGTTAAAGGCGCTTCAGGAAAAATATGTCATAAAACACCACTCTGCCTCTTTTCATTTTCATTAAAAATATATATTAAACATTAATAGCCATACAAATGTGGTCCAGGCAACTCCTTCATTATCTTCATTGCATGTATATTTAAATATCCTTGAAAAATTAAGTTATGAAACTTCTCTTTGCCCTCAGTCAAAACGATTTGGCAGACAAAAAATTATAGATTCTTGACACCAAAGATCGCCCGTTAGATCCACACAAGACGAACCACTACAGGACATCAGAGCCAGCGGCAAACGTCGGAAGGACTGGCCGAGGAAAGGCTGCTCTCGCCGGGTTAATGAGTGCTGAGTGGCCGGTGATCGCCTGGATCTCACAACTCCAAAAACACAAGATTATTTTTTTAAATAGGTGCTCTCTTTATAAATAAACCACAGATTTAAGCTTTAAACAACTACATTCTCACCTGAAAAAGTCTTAAAACTACATTTTGTAACACAATAGTAGTATTTTTAAATTATGCAGGGTTTCTCATCACGTCACTTTACCACATGACAGCAGCAAGCAGGCTCCTGATTGGTTAACGCGGCGCGAATTGACGGCAAAGTTCAGATTTTTCAACTTGGGCGTCAGACGCGAATCCGCGTCAAACGCGTGTATGCACAAAAAGCACCACTCACGCTTAACGCGCGTATCGCACAAGACATTCAATTCGCGTCATTCGCGCGAACTGGACGCGAGAATGAGGCGGAATCCAATCCATCGTGCCGCGCAAAACGCGTCTATCGCACCGCAGGACCTCCAGAGACTTAACATGGAAATCACTTGCGCCAGATGCTCTATTCACGTTCGGTGTGAACGCAGCATAAGGCACAGCTAATTGGTTCCTGCTGTATCAGTAGTCAATGAGCTCGCTGCTTAACCTTCAAATACTTGGTCAGCATTTGCTGTAGCAGTTGCAGTGCTTTGAGAAACCCACCACCTCCACCTGTATAGATCTGCTACAGGTAATTAATGTATGCTATACTTTGCAGCAGCAGCATGTCTAACATGCTCACAGCAGCGTGCCATGTATGTATTGTCAGTAGCAAGTTCCGTACTTACTCTACAGCAGCAATAACCAACAACAGCAGCAGCAGCAGCGTAGCAGATCTATTCCACCAAGACCAAACATATCAATATAAGTCATATGTCATTGTCAATATTGTCATTGTCATATAACCTTTAGTTCAGCATGAGCTTTAAGCTTCACCTCGTGCTTCCAGGCCCATGTCTCCACCTATTAGTTTATCGACTATGCACTCTGCACTTTGCACTCCCTCTGATCCATTGTCCGTCAGCCCTAGGACTTCTCTGGGCTCCCTCATCCATCCAGCTGAGCCTCAGTCAGTTGTCGATCTGCCTCCAGCATGGACTTCTGGTTCTCCGGCTGTGCCTCGACCCTCCACCCCTTCGACTCCTCGGGCTCCTCTATCCTTCCGGCTCCCATCGTCCTCACTCCGTCGTGACCCTCATCTACCGAACCCCCTTCTCCACCCTGGTTCATGGCTCCACCTCTGTCAGTCAGTCCCCAGGTTCCGCCTGGACCATCAGCCAAAGCTCTACCTTGGCCCCTCCCACCTTTGGCTCTGTCCTGGTGTCCTTCTCCACCAACTTCTCCTGATCCCTGTTCTTCATTAGCTCCGCATCCTCCTCCAAAACCCCCTTCCTCCACAGTTGAATGTTCAATTACTTCCGGGAGGTGGGACTACTGTCACGATCTTGGACTTTTATTTTGATATTCTGTTTTGTTTCCCTTAGTTCCTATTTTCCTGCTCTGTTTTCGGTTTCCTTTGTTTCTGATTATGTCTTTGTTTGTTTCTTTAATTGGTTACATATTATCTGCATCTGTTCACCTAGTATTTATACGCCCTGTTATGTGTTGTCCCTTGTCAGTTTTCGTTTCTAGTTATGTGGTTGTGTTAATATTTCTCCTGTATTTTCTGAAGAGTATTATTAGCCGGGACTCAAACCGGAGACCATCATGCTGTGAGGTGACAGTGCTACCCACTAACCTGCTTATATTAATGTTTGTATTATTTTTGTTATAAAAATAGATAAAATGTAAGCAATTAAGTTCTTACAGTCACAGGTATGGATTTCAAATGAACAAAAATTAAGCAACAAAAACTGTTGACACATTTGTTTACAAAAAAGTTTCTAAGTGTCTTAAATATTTAAATGACAACAATAACAGATAAGACCTTACTTTAATATTCACATTTTTCTGTAGTAGTACACTAAACTGTTAGGGTCTCTGGGACGTACACAGTCCAAAACATGGAATCATAAAGAGCAAAGCTTACATTTTCTTAACTAACCAAAACATAACCCCACCAAACAAGGGGAAAAAAGAACACAAACTCAAACATACAACTAGACAGTACACATTAACATTAACAAGACATGGAAAACAACACAATAGGAAAGCAAACACTACAAAATTTTATTCTTTATAGATAAACAGCTGCATACAGAGTTTCAAAAACTGTCATTTTACAAAATGCTTTGTGATGCTTCAGCCTGAAAAGAGACCTTAGAGAGTAACTTTTGTCTGTAGACTTTGGATGCTTGATTTAAAAATGGCGTGGATTGGAGCGGATGCAGATTTGAGAGTAATAGAAAGACAATGAGATAATTTAGTTTAGAATCGGATGAAATGCTGTTACAGAAGTGGATGTTCAAATTACTGATTGTTTATTAGGTTCAGTGTCAAGTCAGTGTATTATACCTGCTTGCCTGTATATTTTATATACAACTTGCAAAGTTCTGAGAATGTTCCTTTAGCTGGGAATCTTCTAAAGGCATAAGGCATGAAGATATTAAAATATTATAAACATTATAACCTCATGATTTTCTGTAAAGCTTTTTGAAATAATGCGTATTGTGAAAAACACTATACAAAAAAATGTGTTATTGCCAGAAATTGGACTTTGACAAACAATATGAATGAATTGATGAACAAATGAAATAAGGACGTTTCATTAAAATTGTTGGTTACACTTTATTTTAAGTTGTCTTTGTTACATTGAAATTATACATTTAAGTACTGAGTAATATTAAGTAATGACATTTACTATAGGGTTAGGATTAGGGTTTGGTTAAGGGTTAGTTGCATGTAATTATGCATAATTAATAGTTATATACCAAATTATTCTCACATCGTTTTAAGCAAACATTCCAAAAACATTCAGAAATATTAATAAAAAAATCATAAAAAAGTTCTGAGAATGTTGTTCTAAGAATGTTTTATCTCAATGTTACAAGAATGTTCATCAAGTAAATATAAAATTGCAAGGACATTCCATAAACAATATTCTCACAACGTTTCTCTCTAGAACGTTAGTGAAAGTTATGGTAACGTTCCCTGTTAGCTGGGGAATGGTCCGAAAAAGAGAAAAATATCCAGTGAGCAACAGTTCTGTGGGTGAAAATGCCTTGTTGATGCCAAAGGTCAAAGGAGAATGGCCAGACTTGTTTGCGCTGATAGAAAGGCCACAGTAACTCAAATAACCAAGGTCAGCAGAAGAGTCTCTGAATGCACAACACGTTGAACATTGAAGCAGATGGGCTACAGCAGCAGAAGAACACACCGGTACCACTCCTGTCAGCTAAGAACAGGAAACCGAGGCTACAATTCGCACAGGTACCAAAATTGGACAATAGAAGATTGGAAAAATGTTGCCGTTCTGATGAGTCTCGATTTCTTCTGAAGAATTAAGATGGTCAGAATGTGGCGTAAACAACATGACAGCATGGATCCATCCTGCCTTGTATCAACGGTTCACGCTACTGGTGGTGTAATGGTGTGGGGGATGTTTTCTTGGCACACTTTGGGCCCCTAAGTACCAACTGACCATTGTTTAAACACCACAGCCTACCTGATTTCTGTTGCTGACCATATCCATCCCTTTATGACCACAGTGTACTCATCTTCTGATGGATACTTCCAGCACGATAACGTGCCATGTGACAAAGCTCTAATCATCTCAAACTGGTTCTTGAACATGACGTTGAGTTCACTGTACTCAACTGGCCTCCGCAGTCATCATATCTCAATCCACAGAGCACCATTGGGATGTGAAGGAACAGGAGAGTCGCATCATAGATGTGCAGCTGTGATGCTGTCATGTCAGTGTGGACCAAAATCACAAAGCCACAAAGCCACAAAGAATTATATATATATATATATATATATATATATATATATATATATATATATATATATATATATATATATATATATATATATATATATGAATATATGCAAAATGTCTTACAGTTTCTCCTCTAGAGTACCAAGTGAACCAGAACTGCAAAAAGATTTGCATCGTACCCCTGCTGGCTTTGCAAAAGGGTACAATACAGCTGCAAAATAGCTGCAAGTCAACATCAAGTTAGCCATTTGAGAAAGGTCCATAACATTGATCTGTTCTTGATCTTCCCCACTTTGCAAGTGTGGTACTGTATGTGCAAAGATGTGAAGATGTAGCATTGTGGGAAAATAGGAGAGAGAGAAAAATGTCAAACTGCATTTCAAAATATTTTTGCACAGATTGGTCTAGGTGGTTCATTTTTCAAGTGTGGCATTTTATGTAAGTATTCTCTAAATTGTTTGACACTAGTGGTTGTCCTAAGACATTTGGTGCCCTGGTAAGATTTTTTTTTTTTTTTTTTACAATTTAGCTCTTTTTTTATAAGTGTGTATCAAGTTAAATATGCTTTTTAAATAACTGAAGCGAATGACAGAAATTTTGGTCCAAAGCAAATAATCTGTGGATTTGATTGGACTGACCATATTAACATTTAAGTGTTGCATTTGTCTCAAAATCTGAGGGCTATATGGGAAAAGAAGGGATATGGAAGAAAAATATTAACAGTGGCAATAATACTGTATGTTTTCCAGCACAAATCACTGATGGACTCGGATATTCACTTGCACACCATTACACTCTGCACTGTGTATGGCAGTAATTTGTTTTGCACTCTAGCTTTTATAGTAAGTACCATTTACTCCGGAGAAAATTATTCCAATAACATACAGTAGGAAGCTGACCGTTTAGTGACCGTCAGAGTTCTGTGTGTTTTGTAGCTTTCATACATTAAAGCAAACGAGTGGCATCAGCAGTCACAGAAAGGTCAAAATACATTTATTTCAGTAAAACTATTGAGCTTTTAGAGAGCTGTACTGTGAGTTTTGTGGGTAGTTTATGTTCAAAGCACTGCCATGAATGACAGTAAATGCAAACCATTATTTACGCAGACGGATATTTGTACCTATTATGTCTGTAAAGATCATTGCAAATAATTCTCATTTCAGTGTAATTGCAAGCTTTGATGTTCTGCTTTCTTCCGATGGTTTTCCAGAGAGAACAGAACATTTTAGTAGATTCTTCTGCTCTGTTCCTGTTTAAAAAAACACACACAAAAAACACCTTAGTGATCATGAAATTGCTCCCTTTGGGTTGTTTCCTTTTCTGCATTATGGAAGAATGTTAAGAGATCTTCTTTTCCTCTGTTCATCGAATCCAATATTACTAAATATACTGTATAAACAACTATCCATATTTGAAGAGTTCAGATGCAAAAGCCTCTAAAAGCCACTTCGGTCAAAAATGAGATAACGATACTAAGTGAATGCTCTCCGCATATAGTATACGTTCATAAAATACTTTCACTTCAAACCCACTAAATTCCAGCCTCAGCCCATTTCGAAGTACCGGTACTTAGGTAGAAACCTATACATAGAAGCCTGACAAAAATGCTTATTTTAAAGAAAAACGTCAGACGGACTTAGAGGCTTTTGCATCTGAAGTCTTCAATTTTCTTTCCAGAGTTACATGGTTTGTTTAACTTTGTTATATGACCAACTGATGCTGATTATTTTAATATTCATGACAAACAAGTTCTGTTGGTGGGTGGTTGCCCAGAGTGGGCCAAGGTCACGATTGGGTGGGCTGAAATTCTTTTTTTTTATTGCAACAAAATTTTACTCCTTAAACCAAATCCATCATGATTTTCAATACATAAGATTGGTAAATGAAACCATGCCATTCCATTCGTACCTGGAATGTTCCATTTGTGGCTTGAAGTAATTATGTGTCTGAGTAATGCCCGCCTTTATATGTCCACCTAATGGAGCAGAACAGCTGACCTGGAAGGACACAGACCTCAGTGGAAGCACTGAGCCATGAGGTGGACACTGGGGAATTGTGTGTGATCTACCTTTTTTGAATTTTCTCCAACTTTGTCAGTCACAGAATTGCATTATTTTGACACATAATGACCATGAATGAGAAACACAAAATGTATTTTTCATAAAACAGTCCAGTCCACTATGCTGATTGGACAAGTGGCAAGAGTGTTGATACCTGTGTCACTGTTTTTTATCAGTCTGCTTGTCTATGTTTGCAGCATTCCAGACCAGAGTATGTGAGCAGTTTAGAGAGGAAGTGGAGCTGTTTTCATTGCTAGAGGATTTTTTTTTTTTTTACCAAAATAAGCTTCTTTTGTCGGTCATATTTGGTTTCATTGTGTTTTTGTTCATATTCCTGTGTGTCCTGTGTTTCCTTTCAGTTTAGTTCACGTCTCCTTAGTTACTAATTCCTCTCTGGTTGTTACCTAGGTTATGGATTAATCCTGTTACGAACTTTATTGGGACAATCAGCTTTATTGGAACAATCGGGAATCGTAATCCATATAACAGGCAAAAGGTCAAATACACGGGCAAACAATCCAAATGAACTGAGGCAGAAAACAGAGGCAAAAGGGTAATCCATAAAACAGGCAGAGAATCAAAAAACCAAGACACAGGAAACCAGGATAACATTCAGAAATGCAACTTGAGTTTTTTCTGACAGACAGGATCATAACAAATTCTGTCATAATCTATTATTACCCGTCATTTTAATTTTCATATTTTAATGATAATAAGCCATTTAATAGGCTCTGTTTTTGTTCGCGTTTTCATTTTATTCACAAATTTACAGGACAAGCATATAGGCTAGATTATGCATTTATTTATTTATGAAGAGTAAGTTGAACTTTTCAGGTTTCATAAAGTAATGTTTGTCCAATAAATCACAATAAGCTTTGTGCTTTGTTACTTTTGATATTAAACAAAGTCTCATCTTTCAAATTCTGTCCATTTTATCAAAAAAATTCAAACAATAAATACCGTTTTGACGCTTTTTAATGTGGCACAAGAGATCACTGTGTAGCGCCTTAGTTCAAGTGAAGGAGTGTGAACACATGAATCAGTGAAGGCGATCATCCCTTCTTCTTTACTATGTTACATAGCGAAATAAACATGAATGAACATCAGGAAAAATTTTGAAAGATACATTCCAATTTACCGCAATCTGTATCATGTATCTTATGTAATTGCTCTACTGCAGAAAGACGTCAGTAAAACAGCTTGTAAGCAATGTCACGTAACTCAGAAACAAAACTCATTTGTTGACCATTAAAGGGATAGTTCACCCAAAAACGAAAATTTTATGTTTTTCTGCTTACCCCTAAGGCATCCAAGATGTAGGTGTCTTCGTTTCTTCAGTAGAACACAAATTAAGATTTTTAACTCCAACCGTTGCTGTGTGTCACTCATATAATGCTTGTCAATGGAGATGAATTCTATTAGAGTAAAAAAAAATGGACAAACAACTTCAAATTAAACCCCGCGGCTCGTGACGACACATTGATGTCTTAAGACATGAAACGATCGTTTTCTGAGAGAAACCGAACAGTATTTATGCAAATATATCACCTCATATCAGACGAACGCTTCAGCTCTGCAGACTGCCATCACTTCCCGTTGGTGAGGTCAAAATAGCGGCCCTTTAGTTCCCATCTCCAGTTACTAATTTGTCCCTGTTTGTTACCATAGGTTGCTGATTAATCCCACCTGTGACTAGTTTAGTTCTCTGTGTACAAGTCAGTTATCTTCTTTATTATGTGTTGTTTGCGTGTATGTTCTTCTGATATTCTCCTGTGTATTTCTGTTTGTGGATTAAAGACTATTTAGATTTAATTCCTTTCGACATTCGTGTTGCATTGCTACCACAGTGTTGTGACACTACTGTTCAAAACTCTGTGGTCAGTAAGATTTGAAATAAATAATTTTATTAATCAAGGATGCATTCAATTGCTCAAAAGTAAGACATTTACAAAAGATTTCTATTAATCAAAGAATCCTGAAATCCTTGAAATTTCAGCACATCTGCTTTTTGAACATTGATAATAATAAAAACCAAATAAGCATAGTAGAACGGTTTCTTAAGAATCATGTGACACTGAAGCTTTTCCATGGAATAAATTACATTTTAAAATTTAAAAAATGTATTTTTTTTTATATTTTACAATATTACGTTTTTTTACTGTCTATTTGATCAAATAAATGTGGCCTTGGGGAGCATTAGAGACTTCTTTCAAAAACAATGAAACATCTTAGTGATCCCAAACTTTTCAACAAGCTACTCAATAAAATTAAACAATACTAAATATCTGAAAATTATCCACTGTGCTCCTACAGCCAGGCAGTACTCTTTTTTATTTAAGTTTTCTAAATAAGTTTAGAAAAGTTTTCCATCGATATCAGACCTTCACTTTTCTGGAAAGCTCTGGTATGTAATTTTGGTTGCAAGTAATCATTACTGTCTACAATCATTGTTCCCCCCCCACTATCATCCATCTTAACTTTTTTTTTTGTACTACCTCTCAGCTCTGTCTTTGTTTTGTTTTTTGTACTCTTCTCTCTCCCTATCTTTAAGACTCTCAGCTTCCCATTTGAGCATTTAAATGTGGAAGTGAGGAGGGGGGAAATTGTGTCTCTTGTGAAGCCTGGGCCTGTCTGCTCCACACAATCCACTGAGACATTTTCTTTTCCAACAATACATAGCACCACTTCCCATATTACTGCCAGTACAAAAGGTGTGTCCTCACCATCTGACTGCCTCCCACTGCCTCTTTCCTCTGCATTTTCACCCAGTGTATGATCCGTCAGTCTCCTTAACGCAGATACAGACGTAATTCGATCATTTCTGTTCCAATGGTTTTGCACAAACTGCATCCTGTTATGTAGACTTTAAAAATAATGACCTGTGAGGCGCAGCAAATGGATACATAATTTTCTTCATGGTTGAGCGATGTATTTTGTGTGCCGTTCCACTTCCATATAGTGCCTAGTTTTGTCAAAAGTTTCATGTCTACATATGTCACTGTCAGGCAAGATTTGGTGCGATTATAGATATGAATCGATATATTATATATATAGGGCAGTTTACGATACTCGACTTGTACTGTACCTTTTTACTTCGTATTTTACTTCGTTTTTACTTCTTGATCAAGACTTGTAAGGTGGTTATTGTGTTGCCCTCTGGCATGACAAATGAGAAAACAAATCTGAAAAAGTATAGAGAGCGAAAAAACACATTGTGATACAAATGAAAAAGAATTACTCCTGGCATTTCCCGCAACCACAAATAGGAAACTTAATGAAGCTCATTAAAACATGTTTTACTACAACGCACAAAGGCCATTAGCTGTCTGTGATTTATTCATAGCACTTAAAGACTATAAATATGGAAATGACTTTTGGCTTTTTTGGGAGCAAAAATAGGTGAAGTCAATAGGTTAACAACAAACTTCACATAATTCATTGGTGGTCATATGTTTGACACATCAATTAAGGATAATACTAGTTCTACATCATTCTTGAATTCTTTATCATATTTTATATATAACAAATGACAATCAAGAAAATTATGCAGATGATTTTAAGGCAGACAATACAGTTTAGCCTCTAAGTGTTGTAGTATGGTGGAGCTACATTGTTTTAATTGTTATCATATCAACATTGCACAGACAAAAAATATTTAAAAGCTATCACTTGGAATGTGCTTGCTGTTCTGGTGTTGCAAAATACTCTTGTTTTGAAATTATTCTATTCCTCCGGCAACCTTTTACATAAATGAAAATGACCTCAACCATTGCAAAAGTAAAATTGTTTATTTTTAATTTAGTTAAAAACTGCTTTAATTAACACAGTATTTAAATTTATCTTGTATGGTTTTTTTTAATGATCTGATAAAGTTAAAGGGGGATTTAAATTATGGTAATGTTTCCCTCATGTTAAAATGTAAACTTTTTGTAGAAATGTTACTTTCATTCTTTCCAGGTAAATTACAAGAAAAGTATTTTCTCTATTTATGAAACAAGTCAATACCCCATATGTGACCCTGAACCACAAAACAGTTGTACGGGTATATTTGTGGCAATAGCAAAAAATACATTGTATGGGTCAAAATGTAAATTATTAAATGTATTATTTTTCTTTTAGGCCAAAAATCATTAGGATATTAAGTAAAGATCATGTTCCATGAAGATATTTTGTAAATGTCCTACCATAAATATATAAAAAATATTAGTAGTAGTAATATGCATTGCTAAGGACTTCATTTGGAAAACTTTAAACGTGATTTTCTCAATATTTAAATTTTTTTGCACCCTCAGATTCCAGATTTTCAAAGTGTTGTATCTCGGCCCAATGATGTATAAATCTCAATTTAAAATTTTTTACCATTTTGACTGGTTTTGTGGTCCAGGGTCACATATTTGTACCAGGCATGTGTAAAAATATATATATTTAAAATATTTCAATAAAAATGTGGCTGTTTTTGTATGATCTTACTGTATGTGATGGGATTTAAGACCAAATATATTTTAGTCTTAAAGCTGCAGTCCGTAAGTTTTGCCTATATGTCGCCATCTCTGTTTGAAACCTGTAATTGCAGTTATATGTGGCGTTATCATCTGTACGCGAGTTGTGCATCAGCTCCTCAGTGCGGTTGAATCTAATGTTTTAAGGAGCATGTGTGGTTTTGCTGTCAGTCACCACACAGGTCATTTTGGCCTTTCTGGATTACAATCCGCCATCAAAATGATAAGTTTAATTACTCCAGCTGCTGTGAGAAAATGCTGATCCGCTGAAGAACATGCTCCTCACATGCTCCACATATGCTATCAATTTTACTAGCTGGGCTCTTTCTTTACGTGACGTAATGACGCAAAGACATGCTTGAATTTCTAGCGAAAATCAACCATACCACTCAAATTATAACATTATTACAAGCTTACCATTGTGAATGGGGCTAACTAAGGAGATAGTTTTGGATACTGGCTTGTTGTGTACTTGCTCAAAAATGTATTTTGGATAATTTTTAACCCCAAAAAAGTTATGGACTGCAGCTTTAAATAGCTGAATCTAAAATAGTGTTGAGCTCCCTAATTCAAGTGTTTCACCTGTGCTGTGATGTAAGAAGTGTTATATCTTCACTGAATGTTTACATCGATCAGTAAATTGATCTGCTACTATGTCAGCTCAAATCGTTCTCGTGGTGTCTAATCGACTGTTTGGCATTACAGTAACAATTTTGGATTTTTCTATTGGTGTCAAGCAATGATTCCTGAGCTTATCCCATTATGCCTGGCTACTTGCTTATCTTGTATGTTTGCTTTTTCTCCCTTGACAGCTAAAAAGATCAAAGTGGAAAAACATGGTTCTGCACACTGACTTATGTAACATGAAAACACAGATGTTCCTAAGGATGTGCTGAGCACTGGAACATCTCAGTGGTCTAATGAATCTGGGCTGTGGTCTCTGGGGGGATACGTACGTGAAGACTGCACAACAACGCTCAGTTGCTTCCATGTGTTACTTTCGCATTCTCCATATCTGCCAAAAAAATTCTGCTGTGCTTATTCGAGATTACATTTTAACCTGGAGCGACACAGCAAAAGGGGCTGGATCCAAAGCAACTCGCGATTTACGGATAAAGAGCTTCATTTTTTGCCCCCCAAGCTAGTATCTAAAGAAGTACCTTGTTGCAAATTACATCATAAAGAGAGACAGGGATATATTGCATTCACCAGCCCAAGGCCAGAGGGGCCTGGATCATTTACATAGGTATGCAGCTCAGAGCTCCTCATGGTCAGTTTGGATCATCTCTGGTTGTTTCTCCAACAGTATGTGCTGTCATTGAATCTTGCTGATATGTCTGTGATATGCCCTCCTGAGAATCCTGTTATCCCCCATCATGTCACAGCTGTGATCCACCATGAAACTTCAGATTAATTTAATTTTAAATTTTCAAAGCCACGCCTCTTTCAAAACACATGAACGCCACAGCAGGGAGCAAACAAAGGCGCCGCGAGAGATGGCATTAAACTACCTCATGTCTCAAAGCTCATAACATTGCAATAATGATGAACATAAACAACTTAAAGAGCACTGACTTGGATCACTTGACTGCTGCAGATTCATTTCGGCATTGATAGTGTTGCCATTGAAACCGATAAATTATGTGCACGAGTGTAATGTGACCAAGGGGGTAATCCAGCACCCGCAAAGCGTACCTTCCATAGGGGCAGCCATTGCTAACCAAGCCATCACCTGCTTTTTTCATCCCATTGACTCCCATTCATTTTGGTGTCTCTTTGACAGCGAATAACTTTGCATCTGAGGCATTTAAAGACTCCATTTGTCCATTGTTTGTTTCTAAAAGAACACGACAATGTATAAAAGGCTCCATTACCTTGTAGCTTACACTATCGACCCGTAGAAGCCGTTTATGTAAAAAATAGGCTAACGATTGCATCATAACCACGCAACTCTCGGCGCGCTGTAGAGAAATTACCGTATAGACATGAGGAGAAGCTCGCAGGCAATCTTTTACTGTCTATGAGGCAATCGGGGGGACGTGGAGGCTAAAACGTGGAGGTCCGATAAAGTTAAGGGAGAAGCATGTGGAGAAGCCATCAGGAAGTGAGTGCTTCTACTTGACTTCACTTTTTCTCAGTGAAGTCAATTGGGTCACTGTGTCCGTCTGTCTAACTCTGCATAGCATGAGATGCTCTAATGACATGTGATGTCTGCGCGAGTAGGATGCGCGGAGGTATGGAAATACATACGTTAACAGGAAGGTATGCAATGATTAGATGAACATTTTATGGTCCTACACCATCCACAGACGATATATATATATATATATATATATTTATACAGTGAGGAAAATAAGTATTTGAACACCCTGCTATTTTGCAAGTTCTCTCACTTAGAAATCATGGAGGGGTCTGAAATTGTCATCGTAGGTGCATGTCCACTGTGAAAGACATAATATAAAAAAAAAAAAATCCAGAAATCACAATGTATGATTTTTTAACTATTTATTTGTATGATACAACTGCAAATAAGTATTTGAACACCTGAGAAAATCAATGTTAATATTTGGTACAGTAGCCTTTGTTTGCAATTACAGAGGTCAAACGTTTCCTGTAGTTTTTCACCAGGTTTGCACACGCTGCAGGAGGGATTTTGGTCCACTCCTCCACACAGATCTTCTCTAGATCAGTCAGGTTTCTGGCCTGTCGCTGAGAAACACGGAGTTTTGAGCTCCCTCCAAAGATTCTCTATTGGGTTTAGGTCTGGAGACTGGCTAGGCCATGCCAGAACCTTGATATGCTTCTTACAGAGCCACTCCTTGGTTATCCTGGCTGTGTGCTTCGGGTCATTGTCATATTGGAAGACCCAGTCTGACCCATCTTCAATCCTCTAACTGAGGGAAGGAGGTTGTTCCCCAAAATCTCGCAATACATGGCCCCGGTCATCCTCTCCTTAATACAGTGCAGTCGCCCTGTCGCATGTGCAGA